>NC_142590.1:81829644-82133950 GCF_965207765.1 Zootoca vivipara | reverse complement strand
ACCACACCGTTTTTCCAGCTAAACTGGAGATTTTAAATGGCTTCTACCTTTTCAAGGTTGCAACTCATAAAATCTGCTCATTGGCAAACCAATATACCGACACAATGTTCCCCTACCCTCCACTCTTATCTCAAGTGCCCCTGTCTGATATGATCTCATCGCAAGCCAAAGAAGACAATGGGCCACAGTGGGTGGTTTTGCATGAGTAAGATCAGTGGAATAAGACTTCTTGACAATAGTGTCTGCACAGAAGCCTTGATCTGAATGTTACTCACCTGGCCTCCTCCTGTGCTGGCAAATTATTCTCCGCTACTGACAGGAAGTGGACTCAGCTTTGCCCTGCTACCAAGGGCCATCATTTAGTACCGGTACTTCATCCTTCCGATGTCGAAGCTACTCTGTTGTCAGAAGCTGCTTGGTTCATAACACACAAAAAAGGCACCATAAAGCATACACCGCATGTTTTTGTGTGCATTAAAAGCACTATATGGGGGGGGGCCTTTAGAAGCATCCAAAGATTGGTATCTCCTCTGGAACCTGAAGCTGAAAGCAGCAACTTACCAGGCAGAATGCATTAGCAAAAGGTCCTTATGTGGGATGAACATAGGAAGTTGCGTTATTGGGCCCTCTAGCTCTATATTGTCTACACTGACTGGCAGCAGCTCTCCAAGGTCTCAAGGAGAGGTCTTTCACAGTACTGCTACCTGAGATCCTCAAGCAGGTATTGAACCTTTATGCACGGCCCCTCCTGATGTAGTGATGCTATATACCTGTGTTCCAATTTTTTGGGGGGGGGAATCAGTGCATGGCAAGTTTGTGGCAAACTATATCCACAATACGCTGCTCAAATGCTGCAACTTTTTTTGAAGATGGAAAGAGGAGCACTTAGCTAGGTCCCTGGGTTTTTGGATAGGTTGTGTCAAAGTTTATGACGATGCCCATTCCTTTGTGCTGCCATGCTCCATTTCACAGAAGAAAATCTGGTAGATCAGCTGCAACACAATCTGATCATATTTACTAAATAGCAAGTCTCAGTGTGCTCAGTGGGACTTACTCCCAATTAAGTGTGAATACACTTGTGGAACATGGAGCACTTATAAATGCCATCTCCAACTCCTCGTAAGATTCCATCAACTGTGTCTCCAAAAAAATTTACACATCACTTGGGAAGACAGGTGAGCTAATGCCAGTGTACTGGAAGAAGCAAAGATCTCCAGTGTCAAAGCAATGATTCTTCAACATCAACTTCATTGGACTGGTCATGTTGTTTGGATGCCTGATTATCATCTTCCAAAGCAACTACTCTATTCCGAACTTAAAAATGGAATAGTTACATGTAGGTAGCCGTGTGGGCCTGGTGCAGTCGAAACAAAATTTTAAAATTCCTTCCAGTAGCACCTTAGAGACCAACTAAATGGAATGCGTAACGCTGGTGGTCAACAAAAGAGGTTTAAATACTCAATGCAAATCTTTAAAAATGTAGTATAAACACCAACAACTGGGAAACACTGGCCTGCGAGCGTTCCAATTGGAGAACAGCCTTTACCAAAGGTGCCATGGGTTTTGAGGACGCTCGAACTCAGGACAAAAGGGAGAAATGTGCTAAGAGGAAGGCATGCTTGGCAAACCCTCACCGTGGTCAACTCCTGGCCAGAAACCTATGCCCCCACTGTAGAAGGACATGTGGATCCAGAATTGGCCTCCACAATCACTTATGGACTTGACTCACTGTTAAAACCATGTTCATGGAAGACAATCTTACTCGGCTACGAGTGATCGCCAGAGAAGAAGAATACTCTCTGTATCAAGGTATCCCACATGATATCTAGATGCTATGGGCTACATTCCTGACCATTCAGGCTGGGGGTGGGAATTGTAGTTCAAAATACCTGGATTTCTCTGTGATAACAGCTGAATTAACTATGCATTGCTTTTTTTTGTCATTTCTACCGGTACTCTGGTTACTGGTGTGGATACACAATCTGACTGTCTCCAGGCACTGTGGTCATCTGAAAGAGATTCTCGTATGGTGGGGTTGATGTTGCCAGCCTTCATGTCACATTTGCAGACATCTTTGTAGTGCAGAGTTGGTCTGCCAACAGGCCTGGTGCAAGAGAAACTAATGCAAGAAACTTTCCATCTGAATGCAGCCCTAGCCTCTACCCTGAAGGCCTCATCCCAGGTGTGAATGATCAGGTGGTGACTCTCTAAAGTGAAGTTAAAGGCATTCTGCAAATACCCAGAGGCAAGGGTGTGTGCGCTCTATGACACAAACAAGCAAACAACAAAACCCTGAGCCATTCAAGAAAAGCAGGATTCTGCAGCTTATACCTGTTTGTGGCAGTTTGAATTATTCTGCATTTGCCTGTCATAGGAAAGGGCAAGGAGATTTCAACATCTGCTTCCTTTCACTGAGAACCTTAGTCAGCCAACCACGTTTGTTTGAGATTTTGTTGGGCGTTGCCCACATGTTTTTAAGCAAGTCTTATGGACTAGATTAGAACCCCCCCCCCATTTTAGGGCACTGAGTTTTATGTTTGGAATCAGAGTCTGCGTCACCTTTAGCCGCTTGATGAGTCCTGGTTCAACATCGCAAGAGGAAGGCCATTGTTGCCCTTATGACAATTGTGGCGATGAATAGTTTTGCTTATCACCAAGCCTGTAGGAAGATTCGATAACATTTTGCGATGAAGTATGTTTTGGAGATGGAGTGGGATGCACTCTGTAAACACTGGGTTTGGGGAGCAACAGGAGGTCGTAACAAGGAGGTCACATTCCTCTCCCAAAGTGGCATGGGTTGCCACCCCCACCCCACCCCACCCAATGCCATGGGCGTAGCCAGGATTTTTGTGGGCACAGGCCTTTCGTTAGGGAGACAGAACCTCAGTTAGCTATGTATTTTTATTGATTTGGGGGGGCAGCTGCCCCTCCCTGCCCCACCCTTGGCTACACCAATGCCCTGTGCCTGATCCTTTATTTCTGCCGCAGAATCACACCCTTGTCAGTGACTCAGACTCCTGCCCTTGGAAAATAATTTCATGTCATAAATAATTTGGACACTCAGTCCCTAGAGGCGGAGGAGGCTGCTTCATTTTGGGCTGATTCACTGGGTATTTTTCTCATGGCCAGTTTAAGGTTACTCACTGAACAATAACTGTGAGTACATCACAGTCAATACATTACTAGGCGGCCAAATATGAAGGAGGTTTGCCCCCTGTTCCTCTTACAGAATGGAAGATATTGCCCAGTGCATTCCCCCCCCCCCCCGCTTCATCAGTCAAAATTTTCTCCTCTACATAGAGCTGTCGAAAGAAAAGGGATCCAGACCCTGCCTTGCATCTTGGTTTCCCTCTCTCATGTCTGGATTGTGCCTCACTGCACCACACTTCAGCCCCATTTCAGAAATCCTGCAGTGCCATAATGAGCTGAGAACTGGGTGCACAATGAAAGGAAGCCCCTGTTTGGCCCCACAGACAAACACTTGGGTGTATGCACACAATATTTTATTCTTGAATCCATGGAGACGGAATGTGCATTTTTTCCCCTACATGGTCCACACACAGACTACATCTATTGCATCATTTTTGTTCCCCCCCCCAAAAAAAGTGTTTCTCAAAAACCTGGTTTCATTCAAAAATTAAAAGCTCGCTGCAAATTGATTTCGCACTGCCTTACAGTGCAACAGGTTAAGACAGATGTAGGCAGACCCAGCAATGGCAGGGAAGGTGTCTCCACAACTGCCCACTGATGTTGTGGGCTGCAACGGAAGAGGACAGCAGTTTTGCTGGATCCCTCAACAAAGGCAGACTAGAAGGACTCATGTACACTTGTCCTGCACCTACAAAGCAAGGCTCCGAGCAGTTTTCTTCGTCTCCTGTGCTTTCCCTGGGAAAACCCGCTCTTTACCACTTTTTCACTGGAGCAAATGTCGATCCACGGAAAACCCAATGGCTGTTTGCTCCAATTCAGAGGTAAAGAGCAGGTTTTCCCAAGGGAAAGCAACAGGGAAAGCAGAAGTGTGGACAACCCCCAATTGAGAAGGGAGGAAGTGTCGTTCCACACAAACCCATGTACTATTTCCATGGGGCCCATGGAAATTTCTAAAGGCATCTGATATAAGGGGGGAAAACCTGCTTCTTTTCCCTTATGGGGTACCCAAGAGCCCATATAGAGTCCTTTTGTAGGTTCTCTATTGGTAGGAGAGAAAAAAAGAGACCAACCAGAAAATACTGAGAAGCAAAGCAGCTAGTAAGCCTGATCTTTATTAAGTGTTACAACAGGGTGTTCCCCCCCCCACGCACACACAGGAGGGGGGGAAGGACACAGAACAAAGGTGTGCCCGCCCTTATATAGACATTTTAAATTGCCCACCATGGAGTCCAAGACTACCCCCAGATACATCATACCTACATCACAGAAAAGGTGGTCTGCAACAGAAATCTGAGTGCCTTGTTTATCTCCAGTCTGGCAAGTTATCTCATTGCATTATCTGGGTTTTGGCCACTCTTTCATTATTATAACTACTTAATTCCTGAATCTAGGTCACACCCTGTTCATATCTTGAATGTGCCCTTAAAACAGGATTTGTGAGGACAGAAACAATGGGGAGGTTTCCCACTTTGACCTTGCAGAGAAATATTTGAGGTCAATTTGTTCAGGACCTTTTCTATGGGGTTTCAGACATGTGGTTTATATATACTGTACAATTATGAACATTTATTATTATATATATATGACCTTAAAATTCTTTTAACACACCCTTTCAAATTAGAGTTGTTATGGCAACTCCAACCATTCTTCTGTATAATGTAACAAGCATGATGTGAACAAAATTGTGACAATAATGCAGTTACCAAATGCTTCCTCAAAACAAAACAAAAACCCATAGCTAATCTTAGAGGTAAAGGTAAAGGGACCCCTGACCATTAGGTCCAGTCATGACCAACTCTGGGGTTGTGCGCTCATCTCGCATTATTGGCTGAGGGAGCCGGCGTATAGCTTCCAGGTCATGTGGCCAGCATGACAAAGCCGCTTCTGGCAAACCAGAGCAGCACATGGAAACGCCGTTTACCTTCCCGCTGTAGCGGTTCCTATTTATCTACTTGCATTTTGACGTGCTTTCGAACTGCTAGGTTGGCAGGAGCTGGGTCCGAGCGACGGGAGCTCACCCCGTCACAGGGATTCGAAGTGCCAACCTTCTGATCAGCAAGCCCTAGGCTCAGTGGTTTAACCACAGCGCTACCTGGGTCCCTATAGCTAATCTTAGACACCTGCAAAAATGGCCCTTGGATTTATTTCAGGCCAATGCGCAGAAACATCCCTTTCTTAGCAGATTTCGTTTGTTTCCTTGTTTCTCCTGGGCTGGTTGGGTCTCTGTTCATTGACACTCTGCATGTCAATATGTTTGCCTGTGAACCAGCTATGCAAAAAGCCCAAAAATATTTTCCATCCCATCTTGTATTAGTTCAGTGTGGAGAACCTCACAGCATCTCCAGGCAGGACTGGGAGAGAGCCCCATCTGAAACCCTGAGGTGACTCTGCCGGTGAACATTGAAAAGGTTCCCCACCCATGATTTATTTTATTTATTTATTGTTAATTTTTAAATTTGATTTTTTAAAAATCATAAACATACAACAACAACAAAACAATTCAAGATCCAAATATCGAGATTACTCTGAATTTCCTGACTTCCCCCTATCCCTTCCATGGGTGCCCTAATGATAATATTTACAACTGCATATCAATACTTATCCAAGTTTTATCCTTCCAAATTATCCATACTTTCCATTACTTCACAAGTGTGATTAAAATCCTGCTACTGTTTTAAACTGCTTACAATAGTCTCGTAAATAAAGTACACATATTTATACATAAACAATCTTTTCTTGTCCTTTGGTATCTCGGTACCTGTAATTCCTAATAAAAAGGCTTCTGGTTTTTTAACAAAGCTTATTTTAAACATTTTTTTCCCCATTTCATTATATATCATCTCCCATAATTTTTTTTTATTACTTGCCACATCCGCCACATATGATAAAAGGTACCTTCTTTTTCTTTACATTTCCAGCAAGTATTTGAACCTATTCTATACATTTTTGTTAACTTAACTGGAGTCAAATACCACCAATACATCATTTTCATATAATTTTCTTTTAGTGAACAACATGCAGTGAATTTCAAATCTGTTTTCCTTAGCCTCTTCCAATCCAATCCACCCCACCCATTATTTAGACAGAAATGGCTAACCAGCATCTTGAATCTAGCCAAAAACGGTATATAAATGAATACCACCATATAAATAAACAAACTATATAAATCACTGCAGCAAGAAACATGATCTATAAATGTGGGAAGGGGGTGGGGGTTCTTGTTTTGCTGTTTTGTTTTAATTATTTACTTGTTTTTATCCTGTATTTTGTTCTGTGAACTGCCCTAGGATCTTATGATGAAGTGGTGGTATATAAATCTAATAATTAATAATAAAAACAAGGCCCCTGAGCCTTCCTAAGCCATCTTTTAAAAGAACATTATTATTGTGTCCTTCTGTATCAGTTTTTACTTATCGTCAGTGGCCGCAGAAGCCGGTTGCCAGGCAGAAAGGCGGAATGTAAATATTGGGAATAAATAAATAATTTCTGGCAATGTTAATTTTTTCCAAAGGCTGGTGTATTGAGCACTGTTCAGGAGCCAATGCAGCAAATCTTCTGGTCGTTCCGCTCTGCATCTACAATGCTTTCATTGGAATGGAACTTCGTTGTCACAGCCCTCGAGAACCACTGAGAACACGGATTGCATTCTAAATGCACGGCAGCCTTCCCTTCATTCAGAGGAGTCTTTTCAAGATAAACCTCAAGGTCACCATTTTCATTCAATGTTGAAACAAAATAAAAAAATTCCTTCCAGTAGCACCTTAGAGAGCAACTAAGTTTGTCATTGGTATGAGCTTTCGTGTGTCTCTGAACTAGGGATGCGGGGAGATATTGGACTCAGCTGGCATTTAAAGGTGAGCCTACCACATTTGGACTTTCCAAAATGATGCGCGAACCAAAGCACAGCCATCCTTTGACTTTCTCTCTTCTCCAAATTCTGCAACGTGGTACCTATTTATCTACTTGTACTTTGACGTGCTTTCAAACTGCTAGGTTGGCAGGAGCTGGAACCGAGCAACGGGAGCTCACCCCGTCACGGGGATTTGAACCACCGACCTGATGGGCAAGCCCTAGGCTCTGTGGTTTAACCCACTGCGCCACCCGCGTCCCTGTATTGGGGTAGAGGGGTATTAGGGTGTGTGTAATTTGTTATTGTGTATTTCAATGAACACATAACGTAACAATACAAAACTTAAATAACATAGGATCTGTATAGCCATCTGCAAATGATACAAAAATAACAATAATAATCAAGAACAGAATGTCTAAGTCTTGAACCGAAACCTCTCCGAAAAACTGTGTCTTGGCGTTCATTCTGTTTTTCAAAGACACAAAACATCCCCGAAGCAGAGTCAAAACAAAAGGCTTATGATCACTGAACTTTCTGCCAATTTCGTGGTAAGAGAAATGGTTATAAAACTGTGCTTCATCAAGGACTGATTCTCTGATCAAGAAGCAAATTGCATAGACATATTTTTTTTAAAACACACACACACACACACTGTTATTCATCCTAGCTTTAGAAACGTTAGCTATATGCCTCGGAACAACACCAGACATCAAGATTGTCCAAATCAGAAAACAAAACTATACGATCGGACTATTCACAGACGATTTTTTGATTATGACAGCTGTGTTGGCAGAGTAGCTAAATGGAAGCTAGGAAGTCAAATCATTTTAATACTGACTCTTTTCTTGAAATTAAAACCATGTCCAAACACTTGTTAAACTATTCTAAAGTGTTTACTTGCAGAACATATAGCTAAAGAAATATATATGCAATGTATTTACATCAACATATTTTCTTATCTCTGCGGCTGCAATCTCATGGGTGCATAGCTGCCAAGTTTTCGCTTTTCTCGCGAGGAAGCCTATTCAGCATAAGGGAAAATCCCTGTAAAAAAGGGATAACTTGGCAGCTATGTGGTTGACGTGGATGCCAAGTCAGTTGGATTGCTCATGCTAACTGGGTCTGCTTCCCTCCCTCCCACCTAACCGCTCCACATGGCCCCGCACGCCGGCAACCCATGGTACTCCACTGCGTTGGTCCACCTTTGTCTCTGGCTTTAGCTGTGGGCCCCATTAGTGGACATTGACACTGGTATCCACTACATACACAGAGAGGCTTCTGTACATGCAGGGTCTCAATAACACCACATCCCTATGCTTGTCTACACAATGGTAAGTCCCACTGAGCTCAAGAAGAATACACCCAAAGAAAATGAGGCAAGGAGCAGGTGATGGGGAGAACTTTGGTCCCCCAGATGTTGCTGAACTACAGCTCTCTTCAGTGCTGGCCATTGGCCATCCCATTTGGGGCTGATGGGAACATCTTGAGGCCCAAACTTTCCCCACACCTGCTAAGAGAATAGCATGTAAGTGGGTCCAGTGTGTGGAATTCACTGCCGAGAGGCACTTCTTGGAAACGTATGCGGGTGCAGTTTTGTCTGTGGGTAAACTCTACTGCAGGTCATGAATCAAAGTCAGCAAGTGGTTCAATCTGGGCCAGATGCTGACGGCTCGCCAAGGCGCCATAGGGCAATGGGGCCATTCCAGGTGAATTCCTATTGATCCAGATAAAGTTGTCTGTCTCTGCAGCCAATCATCCCAGTGTGGGTTCTTTGGAAGGGATCAAGCAAAGCAGCTACCTTAATCAGGCAGCTTTGTCTGCTCTCATGCCGAAGAGAGGAAAGGAGCTGGAGGTGCAGAAGGGGCAAACCAGAGAGCAGGTGGATAGGAAATCCGAAACTACAGCCAAGTCTGTGAGGTAGCCTAGGAGCCAGCCGAGCAAGGGTTTTGTCGGCAGATAATGAGGTATCAGATAAATAATAGATTCATGAAACAGGAGTGGTGTCTAGACATGGATTCCCAGAACACCTGGAGCAGCTTACCTCCAGTAAGAAGGGGGGTGGGGAGTTTACGCTGGAAGCGTTAAATAAGGTCAAGTCCATTTCATCAATCTGGAAACCTGGGTGCTGGCCTCAGTGCTAACAACTTTTGTCTGACTGTGGTGCCAGGCTGGTGGCCTTGGCTGAATTCACAACATTCCCTCCAGATTGAAAGCTAGGCATCAAGGAGAAGAGTCCTGTCTTTCTTCCCAGGGCCCTAGTCTTCAATGTGCACAGAACGGTTGAGGGGAGAGGAGCATTCTGTCCTTGTGAACGACCACCTGAAATGGCTCAGTGGTGGAACATCTGTCTTGCATGCAGAAGCTCCCAAGTTCAATCCCCAGCATCCCCAGCTGCCAGGGCTAGAATCAGGCATAGATCAGCAACAAAAACAAGAAACCACCCAAGGCCAGTGTAGTTAAATCTTTATTCAAGGAAACAAACCACAGCTCAGGCTGAGTCTCAGAAACTCTTTCTAGGCGGTCTTGCCCCAATTAAGCAGTTGCAACGACTGAAGGTCCCTGCCTTCCTGGTGTCCACTAGGACTCCTCCTCTCCAGGGTATTTTCCATGCAGTTTCAGGCTGGGTCTGTGCACAACCACCTTCTGCTCTGTTTCATTTCTCTTCAAGTTCTAGGAGGCCAGCAGAGAGGGAAGCTAGTCACAGCAGAATAGGCAGACTCCTTGGATTCTTCAGCAACCAATTTGCACTGTGTCCCTTGGACAGCTTCTGCTTCAGCCTCAGAATCTGAACTGCTCTCTGCCACAGCCTCTTCCTGTTCACTAAACCCTGTTGTGACATTCTGCGCGCTGACTCCTGTGCACCCTGACCCATCGGGGAAAGTGGGTTAGTTACGCTGCTTTGCTGGTGGTCTTCCCCCCTTCCCCCTTCATTTTGACAGCCTCAAACTCCCAGGCTGCTAGAGGAGGCAGGCAGGGAGATGGCGGGAAGGAGGCTGGCGAGCAAACAAGCGGAGGGTGGAGAGGGAAGGAGAGAAGCAGAAGCTCCCTCAAGTCAGGAGCCAAACCCTGTAACCCCCCAAAAAGCTCAACAACTTTGGTCAATCCTTCCCTTTTAAAAGCTCAACAACTCCTGGCAATTACAATGGGTAGATCACAGCCAGTATTTTTATACTGTGAGTAGATCACAGTCTCTTGGGAGTCCAACTAAATTTCAATGGCAGGGGGTGACAAGAAATTTTCCACATTGGGTACCACCTAACCTTGCTACGCCACTGACCACTCATCATCCTCCCACCACCAATCCCCTGGCTCGGAAACTTCTTCCCCTGGGGGTTCCCCAGCTGGTGCCTTCCACCACTCCTCTGTATCCACCCAGTCCATGACACCAGCTTGGACTGGGGGACTGCCTGAAACCCTGCAGAGGTGCTACCAGTCTGTGTACACAATGCTGAACTAGGTGTCTGGAACTTTCCTGTGTGGGCAGCGAGTGATTCCAGCTGGAGAGCCGCACCCCAAGCTCTCCCACCCTACGCAGTCCACACACCTGTCAACCACCTGCTGTGACGATGACATCAGATGACCCATTTTTTTCTTGTTAGAGGTGCTTACGTTCAAGAATCACACTGCAAAGGGGGTAGGGAGGAGGGGGTTATTGGCTTGCTCTTGTTTTTAATATGCATTTTGTGTGCTTTTTTATCTTGCATTTTTATGTTGTGAACCGCCTTGAGGGCAGTATACAGATGAAGGGCAGTATACAGATTTAATAAATAACAATAATAAATGAGATCCACATTGATCCAAAAAGGACTCGAAATCACCACTAGTCAGCTGTTCTGCCTGACCAAGCTCTGCTTTTCATAGAATCATAGAATCATAGAGTTGGAAGAGACCTCAAGGGCCATCCAGTCCAACCCCCTGCCAAGCAGGAAACACCATCAAAGCATTCTTGACATATGCCTGTCAAGCCTCTGCTTAAAGACCTCCAAAGAAGGAGACTCCACCACACTCCTTGGTAGCAAATTCCACTGCCAAACAGCTCTTACTGTCAGGAAGTTCTTCCTAAAGTTTAGGTGGAATCTTCTTTCTTGTAGTTTGAATCCATTGCTCCGTGTCCGCTTCTCTGGAGCAGCAGAAAACAACCTTTCTCCCTCCTCTATATGACATCCTTTTATATATTTGAACATGGCTATCATATCACCCCTTAACCTTCTCTTCTCCAGGCTAAACATACCCAGCTCCCTAAGCCGTTCCTCATAAGACATCGTTTCCAGGCCTTTGACCATTTTGGTTGCCCTCCTCTGGACACGCTCCAGCTTGTCAGTATCCTTCTTGAACTGTGGTGCCCAGAACTGGACACAGTACTCCAGGTGAGGTCTGACCAGAGCAGAATACAGTGATACTATTACTTCCCTTGATCTAGACGCTATACTCCTATTGATGCAGCTTTTGGTGGGGTGGGGGTGGGGGGTCAGCTGTGCCATGGATTTCCTAACTCTCTCTACGGCCCCTAAATCTGCCCCTGCCGTGGATTCCCAAATGTTGTTGGACTGCCACTTCATCTACCCCTGTCCATGCTGACTGAGGCCAATGGGAGTAGCCATCCAACAACATCTGGAGGGCGACAGGTTCCCTGCCCTTAATGTAGGACCGGTGAGTTGGCCGGAGATATGGATATTATCGAGGCGTTAGAGTAGAGGGGAGCACCCAGCACTTAGCGCCCTTGCTAAATGGCGCCCTTCTGCAACCTTTAGACCAGCCCAGACCTGAAAGCCCAGGTCTGCCAATCTGGCTTCCAGCTAGACAGCCAAAGGTGAACTCTTACCTCTTTGTCGGCGAGAAAGCAATGAGGAGATGCCAGGAGTTTATTTAAACTGCGCTGACGTGCAAAGTGCACAAGATAAGAGCTGGTGGAAAACAGGGGACAAATAAGATGAGAAGAATCCACTAATGCTCCTGACGGTGTTGGAGGGTGCAGAAATGCATTGTGGGACTCTGGGGGTGTTCAAATATGAATAAACCAGCTCTAAAATGCCTTTCTAGTGACAGGAGCAGCTGAGATGAATTTAAATTGCAGCCTATAACTGAGAGAGTGCTTTTCAGTCATACGATGTGGGCGCCACTGGTTTCAAATCTTCTTTATAACTTCCCAGGATATCGCTAAAAGAAAAGCTGGGTTTCCAGTTTTTTCCCCTTAAGTATAGAAGCAAGTCTTGCTTTTTATTTATTTATTGCTTTTTTAGAGGAGAAAATGGAAACAAAATGCTTGCTCATAAGGTCAAATAGCAATTGATTACTGCAGATGTTCAGCAAGAATGGGGAATTTGGGGCACCTTTGCATTTTTTTAATTTTTATTTTTGTACTGAGACCCTGGGGAGCTGCTGGCAGTCAGTGTGGACAACAGTGACGAATGCTCTGACCTGGCAGAAGACAACTTTCTATGAACTGATACTAAACTCACTCATTGAAGGTCTGAGGTTTGGTGTACTCCTGTTTGCTGAGAGCTGATCACATTCTGTTCTGTTCTACAGGTAGCTTCGGTGGCTATAGAAGTGCCTTTTACCACCTGTGGCTGGTTTGACACCTATGGCTATTCCTGGGACTCAGCTAGATTGGTAAAGAAAAAGCAATTTATATGCGTTGCATATGCGTTGTAACACTGTGCCACCAGATGGCGCTGTGGACTCCTGGTTTTCTCTACCGGATTTCCCTGTTTAAATTTACAACGCATTTAAATGAAAAGCTTCTTTGATGTGTCTAGATCCAGCCCGGGGCTCTGAAAGCCTTGCCCTGCTAGTTCATGCGCTGGTTCCCTCAAGATCGGATTACTGCAATGTGCTCTATTTGGGGCTTCCCTCGCCCTCGATCAGGAGGCTGCAGTTAGTCCAGAATGCTGCAGCATGATTGCTGAAGGGAGTGAGGCCTTGTTAGCACAAATGCTCAGAGAACTGTGCCCATTTCAAAGTGTTACTACTAGCATATAAAGCCCTTGATGACTTTATATAGTATACCTACGTCATCACTTAACTCCACATGTGCCCACTTGACCCCTTTGAATGGTGGAATTGGGACCACAACTACAAGTGTCATATAATATCCGGGGCACATTTGTAAGAACTCCATCATTTAGTGTGGCAGTGTCTAAACTTTGGAACTCCCTGCCTATTGAGATCAAGAAGGAGCCTTCGCTGTACACATTTTGGCACCTGCTAATAACATTCTTGTTTAGACAAGCCTACCTAGATGCTTAGAAAATCGGGGTGATTTTAATCTGTTTTAGCATTTTAACTTCTGTCTGTTTTAAAATATGCTTGTGAATAACTTTTATTACCAAAAAAACAACAACAACCAGAAGCTTTTAGGGACCCAATTTAGGGAATTATAGGGACAGAACTACCTAAACTGTATAGAAATTTATTTATGTATGCTACTACAGCAGCAACAATGTTACTCACCTAAAAAGAGAAAGAAGCAGAAGTCCCAGTATAGGAAGAATGGATAAATTTATGGAATATGCAGAAATGGCGAAACTTGCCAGAAGAATAAGAAATCAAGAGAACAAACTTTTTATAAAAGAATGGAAATGGTTTGCAGAATATTTATAGATAAATTGTAAACAGATAAAAACATCAGCAGGATTATTGTAATAACCTTCAATTTTATAAGAATATATATTTACAGTAGATAATCAAATGAGAAAGTGAAATGAATTTGGATATGCAGAAGATATTAAAAAATAAATTTAAGGAACCGCAGAGGGGGGGGGAGTCAAATTTTGAAATGTTAAATTGATTGTAAAACTATTGAAAATGTATAAATTTGAAAAGTATAAATAAAAAACTTTTTAAAAAATAGTTTTTGTTTTTGTTTTACAATCAAGAGGTGCATACACTTTATGAAATCAATCAATCAAAGCTCTAACCTAGTCATCCTGGCACTAACGGTGATTGAAGGCCTGGCACCTCCCTGCCACTGATCTCATTGTATGGAAGGACAAAGATTTCCTGAGCTTGTTCCTGACTTGTTCTTGTGGTGTCTGGGATCCCTGGTATTGAAGCTGAGCCTGAACACCACCCTTCCAGGGAGTTCCTAAAAAAAAAAAAAATCTGTGCAACACTTTAACCTGGATGCTGCACAGCAGACAATGGTATGCGAAATAAATCTTGTGAAATAAATAAATCTTATGTCTGATCCTTGCATTTAGCTGCAAAGCCTCCTCTCCTTCTGCCTATCGTATTCCTCACCCACCATCTTTTTAAAATGTATTTCTAGACTTCGGGGAAAGGACTCCTACTGATGGGTTTGTTTTTTATTTGCAAAAAAATCTATACTGGCAACTTTTTTTTTTAAGCACTTAAAAAAAATATGGCGGTGAATTCCATAAAATCCGCAATGAATCAGAAATCACCAGATCTGATTAGTACATCAAAATAGCTAGATCACTCCCAAGGCAAAGCCAGGATGAAGAGGTAAATTTTAAGCAGGTTGAAGGAACTGGGTATATTTAGCCTGGAACAGAGGAGACTAAGAGGAGATATGATAGGCATCTTCAAATAACTACAGAGATGTCACATGGAGGATGGAGCAAGCTTGTTTTCTCCTGCTCCGGAGGGTAGGACTTGAACCAATGGATTCAAGTTACAAGAAAGGAGAGTGCAACTAAACATCTGGAAGAAGGTTCTGACAGGAGGAGCTGTTTGGCAGTGGAACGGACTCCCTTGGAAGGTGCTGGACTCTCCTTCCTTGGGTTTTTTTTAAGCAGAGGCTGGGTGGCCATCTCTAGCTGAGATTCCTGCATTGCAGGAGGTTGGACTAGATGACCCTTGGGATCCTTTCCAACTCTACAATTCTATGATTCTGTTATTCTATGAACTACTGAAGCCGCGTGGCCTGCACTGGCAAATATGGGTCCAGTCCTCAGTGTAAGTGGCAGAGCACCCAGAGGCTCTGGATGCTATTTAATGCAGCCTCTGTTTTGCACAAAGGCAGCCCTCCCCACTCTCCACCAGCCTCTCCTGAAAAGCAGTGAGTCAATGTGAAATATACTCAGAGTTGAGTGTTGATTCCATGCTCTTTCTTTCAGCCCATGGTATACAGTGAGCGAGTGCTTTCCCCCCAAAAGCCTCTGGCTATATATAGTACATTATTTACACAATGAGTCCTGTGTGATTGGCTGATTCAACTCCCCTCCTGGAGCCTGATTGGACTGTTCCTGCAGGCCAATCAGGTTGCTGATTCACTTCCTCCTGGAGCCTGATTGGGCTGCTCCTGCAGGCCAATCAGGTTGCTGCCTTCTAGGATCCTACCTGCCTATTGTTCTAGGATCCTAGCTCAGTACATAACACAAGGAAACGCAGCTATGGGAGGCCCATGATTCCAGCGGCCGATTCATTTCCGATTCATAAAAAATAAACAGACAGCAAGACATATGTCTAAGCTGAGCCGCATTTACACTGTGGGAACATGGAGATGCAATAACACGCTTCAACAAGGTCAAACAACATTAGCCCCTTGATTTGTCATTATTAGTGTCACTAATTCTAGTTTCACGAGCATCGGTCAAAATATATGGAAAGCAAAAAGGGGGGGGGAGAAGGGAATAAAAGTATCTAACTGGCAATATGTGAAAATGGCCATCTGTCTTTCCAGAAGTAAAAAACAGCCTTGGCATGAATTACTGGAGATCAGAGCACACACACACACACACACACACACACACAGGTTTTTTGTTTTTGTTTTTCTTTTTTTTAAAAAAAACTTTTTATTCATTAAAAGCTGGTTATGGTTTGAAAATGGGCTTGGGAATAAATGACCGCTCATTAGAGTTGCACTTATCTGCTCCCATTTGTCTTCTACCAGGACACATCAGAGAATTACTGGCAATTACAATGATTTGATGATGCTCTTATTAATACATTTCCCTGCCGGCTGTAGTGCGGGGAAAATGTTGGCCCTGAACTTTAAGGGGAAATGGAGCAACTGGGGGGGCACCAAAGGGAAGGGAGTTGTGCCAGCTGGGAGACAGGAGGGCATCTGCTTTGAAGGCAGGCTACGAGCTGGTGCTAATGCCAGTTAAGTCTGCCGCAAGTGTTGGTAAAGAAATGTTGGGCCACCATATTCCCAAAGCTTGGGGATTGACCACTGACGGCAGTGATGCCTAACAGCAAATAGCTTGCCGGGAGATTTGTTTCTTTGTGAAAAGTATTGCTATCTTACTCTTCAGCCAGAAAGACTCCTAGAGAGACTACCATATCAATAATAATATCAATACTACTAATAAAAAGTAGCACAGTCCCTGCCCTCAAACTAATAAAAAGTAGCACAGTCCCTGCCCTCAAGCTTACAAGCAAAGACGTGACACAAAAGGAAAAAAGGGATGAGGAGGGGAGAGGGAAACAGACACACATGAGCACAAAATTCTTAATGCTACAAGGTTCTTGAAATAACGTGTTGACATAGAAACAGGCTGCTCGTGTGTGTGTGTGTGTGTGTGTGTGTGTGTGTGTGTGTGTGTGTTGGCAACCAGACCGTCCTAGGATTTGCTAACCTTACAGTGTGCATCTTAGGACTTTTGGAGACTAGCTGGAATCTGCCAGCTCCTTGACCATAGTGGCAGGCAGGTTCGCAGGAAATAGTGAAAGCCACACTCGGCTCAGTTTTTATGAATTCTGATGTGAACAAGGTGGCCCTCACAGAGGGCAGTCCTCTGTTGGAAAGGTCCCTCTATTTTGAGGTGCGTCTCTAAATACCACTTGCTGGGAATCACAAGTGAGAAGAGCGCTGTTGCACTTTCTGGCTGGGGCCACTGTGAGAACCAAAAGCTGGACTAAATGTTCCATCAGCCAGCTCTTCTTACATATTCATATGTAAGATAGTAATCAGATAGTAATCAGGCAAAGGCTGATGCCCCAAACAGAACTTGACTGGAACCAAGGACATACCCTCCAACATTTCTCTGATGAAAATAGGGACATCGGATTCAACAATAACAATTTTATTATTTATACCCGCGCCCATTTGACTGGGTTGCAGCCGGCCACTCTGCGAGGCTTCCAACATATATAAAAACATAATTAAACCTTAAAACTTCCCCATACAGTGCTGCCTTCAGGTGTCTTTTAAATTACTTATCTCCTTGGTTCGGGGGTCACAAAGCTCCATACCCTCCAACATTTCTCCGATGAAAATAGGGACGTCCTAAATCTGGGGCTGTCCATGGAAAATAGGGACCCTTGGAGGGTCTGCGAGGACTGTAAGAATTTCAAGTTTTAAAAAATTAGCACCAGCCACCATTTGAACAGATGCAAGTCCTCAGTAAATGACCCTCACAGACTGCCATGCTAGAAAAAGGGAGGCTGGAGAAGACACTTAGGGATGCTCTTGTTAATGTTCCATGAAAAGTGGTATCAGGCAGGACACTTCAGATGCACAGAGACTATCTGTACAGCACATACATTTGCAGATTAATGCAGAACAGTCTCAAGAGCTAGGTTTTGCTTTTGCTTTTGTGGGTGGCGTGGGACGGAGTGCAAACCCTAGCCCCAAAGAGGAACTCACATGTATTTGTTAAACCTGTGCATCGACCCTTCTGTTAATTCTTCTGCAGACTGGATTTAGGCTGGCTTTTCCTGTAACTCTTTGACTGTATTAGTAGGACAGTTTGTAGACACCATCTGCATCCCTCCTGTTTTCTCAGATAAGATTTCACCTTTGGATGTCTGATTGGAGTCCAACCGGCTGTCTGGATATGCTTGGTGCTTATGGCTCTGTGCCTAGTGAAATCAAAGGGAGCTGATAGGGGATCTCAGCCTGAAATTCAGAATTCAAACAGATTCGGGTGATGGGCTGAGGGGGAATCAGTGTGTCAATCAGTCAGTTTCCTTGATTGGTTTTGGGGGTGGGGGGAGGGAGAAAAGTTACCATAATTTGCATATGTGCAAGTTTTTATAAGTTTGTCAAGGAAGGAACTATAGAAGGGAAGGGAAGAGGGAAGGCAATAGAGAGCTTCTCTCAGTGGAAATCTGAAATGGCGTTGGATATTTATTTCAGCCACAATAGATCCTCATGCCTCTGTGCATAGACCTTAAAGCAGGCATCCTCAAACTGCGGCCCTCCAGATGTTTTGGCCTACAACTCCCATGATCCCTAGCTAAAAGGACCAGTGGTCGGGGAAGATGGGAATTGTAGTCCAAAACATCTGGAGGGCCGAAGTTTTGAGATGCCTGCCTTAAAGGGACATGGCAAAACACAAACCATGACCAGGTCAGCCCAGAGAGAAAGGAAGTAGAAAACAGAAAATAAAAAACAAAACAAAACTTGTTTTAATGCAGCTGAATCCCATTTTTCTCTCGTGAGTGGTGTTCATGAGGTTATGTTGTTGTTGTTGTTGTTGTTGTTGTTGTTGTTGTTGTTGTTGTTGTTGTTGTTGTTGTTGTTGTTTATACCCCACCAATCTGGCTGGGTTTCCCCAGCAACTCTGGGCGGCTCCCAACAGAACATTAAAAACACGATAGAAGATCAAACATTAAAAACTTCCCTAAACAGGGCTGCTTTCAAATGACTTCTAAAAGTCAGATAGTTGTTTATTTCCTTGACATCTGATGAGAGGGTGTTCCACAGGGCGGGTGCCACTACCGAGAAGGCCCTCTGCCTGATTTCCTGTAACTTCACTTCTCGCAGTGAGGGAACTGCCAGAAGGCCCTTGGCGCTGGACCGAGGCTGTTTAGGGCTTCAAAGGTCAGCACCAACATTTTGAATTGTGCTCAGAAACATACTGGGAGCCAATGGAGGTCTTTCAGCAGCGGTGTTATATGGTCTTGGGAGCCACTCCCAGTCACCAGTTATATCCTATATCTTCCCAATTACCATTGGTTCACAAGCTAGGTGATACACAGGAAGCCCCACAAACAGGATCTCTTGTGGGTTTAACTGTTAATAGCTAGCAATAAATTAAGACACTTAGAACTGCAGTGCAAGTGGATGGTTGGCTGAAATCTACCTATAGGGTTGAGGGAGGGTGTGAAACCAGCCTGCCCAGTCTGAACTGGAGTGTCTGTCAGGGCTCAGGGCCCCTCCAGACTGGTGGGGTTTTGTGTATCCTGCACCATATCATTGATACACTCATACTGCATTAGTGGTAGATTTATACTGATCTGTCCCCACATCATTCTGTTTGTTGTTCTATGATGCTTCCTCACCATTATCTTGGCTGTGAGTCCTGGAAGATCTGCCTTGCAGACTTTTTTTCACCGGGCCTGGGAGGGTGGGGCCTGGACTGACTCCAGCTACAAAAGCTGAGGCTGCTGAACAGACTCTTAGGGTATAGTATTGCTGCTGGGTTTTTTGTATCTTCCTGTGATTTATGTGGAAATTGTTCAGATGGTTGCATATCGTTTAATGTTTTCTTTATTACAAATTTATTACTACACCCGGGATGCGGGTGGCGCTGTGGGTTAAACCACAGAGTCTAGGGCTTGCCAATCAGAAGGTCGACGGTTCGAATCCCTGCGACGGGGTGAGTCCCGTTGCTCGGTCCCAGCTCCTGCCAACCTAGCAGTTCGAAAGCACATCAAAGTGCAAGTAGATAAATAGGTACCGCTACAGCGGGAAGGTAAACGGCGTTTCCATGTGCTGCTCTGGTTCGCCAGAAGCGGCTTTGTCATGCTGGCCACATGACCTGGAAGCTGTATGCCGGCTCCCTCGGCCAATAACGCGAGATGAGCGCCGCAACTCCAGAGTCGGTCACGACTGGGCCTAATGATCAGGGGTCCCTTTACCTTTTACTTTTGTTATGTTGTGGTTACATATGGTTTGAACTGTGAAAAAGTCACATGCAAACTACATACAAATAAAATCACATCTACAAGTAGGGATATCACGCAGGATTTCAGCAGGAGGTTATAAGACCTGGACTGATTAGAAATTGAACAGTATGTAGCAGGGATGGTGTTATGTACTGAGCTGAATCCTAGAACAATAGGATTCAGAATCAGCGGGAGCTACCCAATCCAACTCCAGGTGGAAGTGAATCCGCAACCTGATTGGCCTGCTGGAGCAGCCAATCAGGCGGCTGGCAGAAGTGAATCTGCTACCTGATTGGCCTGTAGGAGCAGCCAATCAGGCTGCAGGCAGAAGTCATTCCACAATATAATTGGCCCACAGGTGTAGCCCTGAAGTAGCCAATCACGCAAGGCCCATTGTGTAAATAATGTATATAAGCAGATGGTTTTGGGAAACGAGCATTCTTCTTCTCCTCTTCTCCTTGATGACTATGAGCTGAATAAAGAGCATGAAATTCACTCTCGACTCCGAGTACATTTCAGATGGCTAAGGTAGCTCAGTTAGTAAAGCATAAGACTCTTAATCTCAAGGTTGTGGGTTTGAGCCCCACGTTGGCCAAAAGATTCCTGTATTGCAGGGGGTTGCACTATCGAGGACATCTGAAGGGGCCACTAGAAAGTTCTGCGTTTGAAGGCTGGCTGAAAAGTTGTCGAGAGGTTTCTGGCAGACAGAAGACAGCTTTTGTGAATTTTGAGATGCTGATGTTGCTTCACATTAAGCATTGTCTGCTGAGGGCCTGCTTCTATTCCCGTTGGTATTTGCTCAATTGTACTTGTGTGAACAAAAAGAATATTACAGAGCTTAACAAGCCTCCAGTACCAAAAAGAGATTTGACCCTGTGAGAGTGCTCAAAACATCCCACTGCTCAGGGGACAGGAGAACACAAAACAATACAGTCTGGAACTGCTGACTCATTCTTCTGAGATGACTGCATAGGGTTTTGGGGGTTTTTTTGCAGGAGATGGGCAATTTCTGCGGCAAAATAAGTAGAATGTAAGCATCCCAAAGTTATGTTAAACATTGCTGTTGGTGGTGTTTAATCCCACCAGATTTACTTAGCTCTGCTGTTTTCTCAGTTTCTCTCCCACCTTTTGCATCCTCGATGATTCGGCATCGTTGGCAGTTTCTGCTCAGGCAAGAGGGTCACGTCTATGCTAGTCAGCAGACTGTCTGAATCACAATTTCAGCCCTCAAAAGGATGGTCTTTCTAGGTCACAGCTAAATATACCAACCTTAAGGATGAGGATGGGAAATGGTGGTGGTTTTTTTCCCCTTCGAAAATTGCCCACAGGATTCTTGTCTTGACTTTTTAGAGAGAAGAATGGTTCTCCTTCCCTTTTTTAAAAAAGATGTATTAAATGGATACTCCGAGTGCCCTGCTCTGCCAGCATGGAATATTGAAGAAGAGATGGGGAGAATTTCAAAAGTATATACTCATTATTTAACCAGAAGGATGATCAAACCTCTGCCCAAGGTCTTGCGTCTGAAAGTGGTCTCATATTCTTGAACTCAGCACTGCCTTTCATGGTTATGGCTGGATTAAAATATATATCAAAACTGAGCCCCCATACTGAGTGAGATGTCAGATCCCATGAGCCGAATAATTGATCACATGCCACGGTGCATGCACACCATTTGAATGGTGATGGCCATCAAATATTTTATTGGGGGGCAAAAACTCCTATGGATGAGAAGGAGTGTGTTGGGTCAAGCCAGAATATCAGAAGCTGAGACAGAGTGGGACTGTTAAACTGAAGTACAGGTCAGAGTCCAACCAGGTGTAAAATTTGGACAACCATGTGCAGCCCGGGTGGAGATAAATGCCATTGAACAAACAGTGGCTAGTATTCAAGTTTTACTCCGAGTAAACACATTGAAATCAATGAACATGACTAAGTTAGGTACGCTGGTTTCAATAGCTCTATTCTGACTAAAACTTGGTTGACTGCAACCTAATTTCCCCAGGAGTCTGGTCAACGGGATCAAACGCTGGAGGTGGAGTTTGCTTGGGACCAGAAAGGATGTGAATCTGCAGAACATCATGTTCCAGATCTTTACCACAGGGAAAACACTGAAACCCAGAGGCTAGCAGTTCAAGGTCTTCCACGGCCTCAACCCTACATAAATGTCTATCTTGTTGAGAATCCAGGAAAGTTTTTTTAAAAAACAAAACAAAAAACCTACCAATTTTTCTTTGCAAATACCCCAATGCATTCTGGGCTAGCTGGCCATAACTCCAGACAACTACAGGCCATTCTCCACCCTGCAGTAGCAATGTACAATACTGTATATGCGTCAGGCTTCCCAGTATGCGTGGAGGAGCTCTGTGCACCCTTTCAGGGTCCTTCTGAATGTGTGCCTCCCAGGGGTGCAACCAGCAGGCATGGTGCAAGGTGTGATCCTGCACCTTCTCACCCATGGTCAGGACTAATCTGAGGTGAGTTGGGAGCCAGGAGGCAGGGGTCACGGGAAGAAGCCAGTGGTCAGGACTGAAGAGTAGGTCAGAACCAAATGCCAAACCAGGAGGTGGGATCGAGAAGCGTGCCAAAGGTCAGGTGACCGAAGGACAACCAAGAATACGGCAACACACCAGCCCAGAATTCAGGAAAGCCCTCTTTGAGACTCCTTTGAGACTCCTTCAGGTAGTGATAAAGCGGGATATCAAATCCAAACTCTTCTTCTTCTTCTCATATTGTCCTTCCTGTTCAGAAGGAGCCAACAAGCATCCTAGGTTATGGTTACCAGATTTTTTTCAATGAATCCAGGGACACTTTTTTTTTTTTTTTTGAAGCTGAGTAGCGACAGGGAGTCAGTAGTGGGGATGGTGAGGCAAAAGACCCTGGGCAGCAGTGCGGCACCCATCTGTGACTCCGGAGCCTTCCCCGACCTCCTGCCCCCTTTCCCCTTTGTTTTGACAGATCGGGGGAGGCTTGGGAGTCGCAGGCGGGCGGGCGTTGCCCAGGAGGGGCGCAAGGGACATGGTTTCTCTGCCAGGCAAGGTGCAAAGCCCTTCTTTCGCACCTTGTGAAACATAAATGTGCAGAGTTTTTTAAAAACTGGGCAACGGCCTCCTGCAACTCCCGAGCCTCCCCCAATCAGTCAAAACAAAGGGGGAAGGGGGCAGGAGATCTGTAGCGCCGGATGTCCCCAGTTCCCCTTCGGCAGTGGCAGCGGCAGCAGCAGCCAGCAGCCCAGAGCCAGCCTGGTAGCACAGTTGGCTCTGGCTGGCTTCAGGAGCTGCTCACTGCCATGGCACCCACCATTTTTCCTTGCCCAAAGTCCCCATATGATGTGTTGTGGACAAGACATATCATATGGGGACTTCCCGTGAGGAAAAATGGCAGATGCCAAGGCAGCGAGCAGTGAGCAGCTCCTGAAGCCAGCCAGAGCCAACTGCCCTACCAGGCCGTCTCCGAGCTGCTGAGGCTGCCACTGCCACGTATCCCGGGGACAGATATGCAAATCTGGGGACATTCCAGGGACGGAATTTGTCCGGGAACGGATTTGCAAATCCGGGGACTGTCCCCGGGAACCAGGGACATCTGGTAACCCTATCCTAGGTGGGCATGGTCATTCCAGAGATTGAGAACACAAAGTTGTTCCAAAATGTAGTTCAGCGGTGCCCCACAAGGGGCAGGCACACCCAGGCCCCAAAGTGCCCATTTTGAGCCTCGGCACCTCTGCCCTGACCTGCATTCGCTAAACCTGTAGAGAAGGTTGCCTGCGTACAAGTTCATAGGGATTCCGACAACCAAGCTTCAGCTCCTGCCATAGTGGAAGTGAATGATGAGAGGTTGGCCAGGGGAATTATTCAGCACTGGGTGGCCTCTGCCCTTACAGAAGATAAGTGTGGCCAAGTTAAGTGGGGCAGAAACAGGGAGTGACTGGGAAAGTGCCGTGGCTCCCTCCTGCCCTGCTACTAGCCACAATAGCCACCGCTGGTGGAGGAAGAATGCTCCACCACCCAGCAGGGACTGGGAACGTACGGCCCTGCATGTGTTGTTGGACACCAGGTCCCATCAGCCCCATCCAACATGGCCAATGGTCAGGGATGGTGGGTGTTGTAGTCCAACCACATCTGGGAAACACCAGGTTCCCCCACCTCTGGCGTAGACGCTGCTGACTGAGTGTGATAATCTAATGATCTGACTCAGTGTGAAACACTTTCCACTTCTGGTGTTTGCTAAGCTACTTTCTAGCATGGCTTCACTTTTAAAGAAAGAAATAAATAAATAAATCACGAGGCTCTAGGTTCTGTTTAGAACATTCCCAAAGAAACGAAAGGCTGAGCCAAGCTAGAAGACAGGAGTTGCTTCTAATGGAGTCAGTCAACACAAGCAACGGGAGCAGAACAGCCTTACTTCCCTGACATTTCCCAGGGAAACAAACCTGTCGAGGAGAGAACAATTTTTAATTAAAGCCCATATATCTCATGTGTCAAGGAACGTGAGCAAACTTCTTGGTGGCTCCACGTCAGACTCCAAAGTACACACCGGTTTCACTCTCCACAAATAGACTGGAACCAGGAGGTGAGCGGCACAGACGGGTGGGTTGCTAAAAATGTGCCTGAAGTAGGGGGGGGGAGTGGTTTTGCCAGTCCTCTATTGATATATGTCTCTTTCGGTGCCAAGCACAACAAATGCAGCAGAAGCAGCCGAACAGTGTGGCAAAAAAAACTCTTGGCATTGGCATGAGCATGTATGGAGCTTTTGAGAGTTGGGGTGGCCAGTGGCTAAGAGCACAAGACACTCTGGGAAGTCGAAGCACGGGGGGGATGGACCTGTTTCAACCTGGGGCAACCTTCCCAGGGGGCACATGTCATTGGTGTGCACAGCCAGAGACAAAACTGGGCAGAGCAGTGAATGCAAATTCTACCTTTTTACAGCAGGCTAGTTTCTGTACACATGCATGCAGCCAACTCTGTCTTGCATCCAAACAAGAGGCCTGATCACATTTTCTAGGAAATACCGTATTATTCCAGCCAGGTAAAAGCAGCTGGGGAGGCTGCAAAGCTGAAGCAGTGAGGGGTGTGGCCTAGGGAGAGGGTAGTGGCTTGGGCAGTGGCGGAGCTAGCCACTCAGGCACCCAGAGTGGCGCACATGCAATCAGCGCAGACCGTGCGCCCTTTCCTCCACCACTGGGCTTGGGGAGAGCGTCAAGGGCAACAGAGAGAGAGGCCTGAGTTCGAGATTCCCCACCCCGCTGTAGTGATAGCGCTCATCAAATTTGCAGATGACACCTAACTGGGAGGGGTAGCTAGCAGAATAGGGATTCAAGATGACCTTAGCAGATTGGAGAACTGGGTCAAAACTAACAAAATGAATTTCAATAGCGACAAATGTAAGGGTCAGCACTTAGGCAGGAAGAACATAAGACGGGGGACATCTGCCTTGTCCGTAGTACGTGTGAACAGGATCTAGGGGTCTTGGTGGGCCATAAGCTTAACATGAATCAAAAGTGTGGTACAGATAAGGCAAGCTTGTTTTCTCCTGCTCTGGAAGTAGGGCCCAAACCAATGGCTGAAGGACCAGGTGTGCACCCTGAGAGTCATTTTGGACTCACAGCTGTCCATGGAGGCGCAGGTTAATTCTGTGTCCAGGACAGCTGTCTACCAGCAGGCTGAGCCCCTACCTGCCCGCGGACTGTCTCGCCAGAGTGGTGCATGCTCTAGTTATCTCCCGCTTGCAATGCGCTCTACGTGGGGCTACCTTTGAAGGTGACCCAGAAACTGCTATTATTCCAGAATGCGGCAGCTAGGCTGGTGACTGGGAGTGGCCGCCGGGACCACATAACACCGGTCCTTAGAGATCTGCATTGGCTCCCATTTCTGAGCACGATTCAAAGTGTTGGTGCTGACCTTTAAAGCTCTAAACAGCCTCGGTCCAGTATACCTGAAAGAGCATCTCCACCCCCATTGTACAGCCCGGACACTAAGATCCAGCGCCAAGGGCCTTTTGGTGGTTCCCTCATTGCGAGAAGTGAGGTTACAGGGAACCAGACAGAGGGCCTTCTTGGTAGTGGCGCCCGTCCTGTGGAACGCCCTCCCATCAGATGTCAAGGAAATAAGTAGCTATCCTATTTTTAAAAGACATCTGAAAGCAGTCCTGTTTAGGGAAGTTTTAAATATTTAATGCTGTATTGTTTTTAACACTTGATTGGGAGCCACCCAGAGTGGCTGGGGAAACTCAGCCAGATGAGCGGGGTATAAATAATAAATTATTATATATTATTATTATAAGAGGTGTGTTTTGTGTCACTCCTTTCAGAGGGTGAATGTATAAATCAGAGGGCCTTCTGTGCTTGTGGAGGCTCCTGGGATCTTTTTCGAACCCTGCAAAAGTACAGGAAGTCCTCCAGTTCATATCTGCAGCTCACGGAGAGCAATGCCAAAGGCGACAAGGGGAGAGGAGTGAGCATGCTCACCCACCAGCCCTTGCCTATTAAGTGAACTTGCACTGAGAAAACCTGAAGAGTATTTAAGTCATGAGCGGAGAGCCTTTTACTTGGGTCACTTCCACTTACAGTGGTACCTCGAACAACTCGACAACCGAATTTTTCGACTTACGAATGGGGCAAATGGCCGCACGCTTACAAATTTCTCGACATCCAAACAGAAACTGCGGCAGTTTTAGATAGGGTTTTTTTGACTTATGAATCTTTAGATGGGGTTGCTTCGACTTACGAATTTTTTCCATTTCCTATGCATTCCTATGGGAAATTGTGTTTCCAATGGCGCTTTTCGACTTACGAATTTTTCGACCTACGAAGGTGCCTTCAAGATGGATTAAATTTATAAGTCAAGGCACCACTGCATAGCACTTCTATACCCAATTAGAACACAGGCCTCCACCCAAAGAATTGTGGGAGCTGTACTTTGTTAAGCTGGTGCGGCGAAACGGTTAGAGTGTTGGACTATGACCTGGGAGTCCAGGCTTTGAATCCTCACTCAGTCATGGAGCTCACTGGGTGACCTTGGGCCAGTGGCCATCGCTTTGCCTAACCTACCTCACAGGGTTGTTGTGAGGATGAAATAGGGAAGAAGAGGAGAGCCATGTGCAACACCACCTTGAGCTCCTTAGAAGATGAAGGTGGTATATAAATGTAATAAATAAATAGTAAATAAATAAGGGTGCTGGGAATTGCAACTCTGTCAGGGGTAAACAGCAGTCTCCAGGATTCTCTGGGAGGAAGCCGTGAGCTTCTAAAGTGCTTTACATGTATTCTGCAGATGGGAGACCTACAATATTTGAAGAGCCACTGCCTTTTGAGCTGAGCTTTCGTTTCCCTCCTGAATCAAACAGCACCATGTGTTAGGGCGCCAACAGGTCGGCGTGCTGAAGGCGGCAGTTGGATGCAGATGGAGCCTAGGTCCAACAGTCCGGGCCAGGAACCAGACAAGGTTGGGTATCAGTACCGAGGGTCAGGAGAAGCCGGAAGTCAGGAGCACTGGAATCAGGATCAGGATGAGCAAGGACAACCATGCACTTCAGCACAACAGTTGCAGGTGCTGGTGAGGGAACCAACCAGCCTTCCTTAAGTAGCAGGCTCATCACCACGACTTTTACGAGCTGCAGTTGCCTCCAATTGTTCCCTCCGTTTCTCAGCTCTACGCTCTACAGCTGAGAAGGAAGGAGGGGAGGGGGCCCGCCGGCTCCCCTCCTCACAAGGGCCTGATTCTGCCTCAACTCCTTCCTTCTCCTGTTCTGGTCTTCCCTCTTCTCTATCTGATTCTTCCTCTTCTGAGGAGCGCTGCCACCAGTCTTCTCCAGGTACGAACTCCTCTATTTCCCCAGACTCTTCCATGGTTGCCGCTTCGCCTAGGGGGACTTGCCACACTCCTGCTCGTCTGGCGCAACCCTGACACCATGTTTCAAGATCACATTCGTTCCTCCTATGCCCTTCCTCCTATTTAATTTTTTTATAAAAATTCCCAGTTGCTTGGCTGTTTGGTTAGAGATTTCCTCTCTCTCTCTTCACCCTCCCCCCACCTTTCATTTCTTTATGGCAGATGAAAGTTAAAGAGTCCCAATTACTAACATTTTATGATAGCCTAGATTATTATGAAAGCTCTTAAGAGGTTATTAACACCTTCTCTGAACCTCATTATTTAAAAGCCTGACATGCTTAATCATTTTAACACCATTAAATTGGCATTAACAACAACCCCACGACTTGCCTCCCCCCCCAACCCCCTGCCCAAAATGCCACACATTCGACAACAAGGTGGTGGTAATAAAATATCTCAGAGAAAACCTGCAGGCACCAGGTGAATTGTAAAGCTTCCCCTTGCTCTCAAAATGGCAATTTCTGACTGCCTTCCAATAGAGAACTTTATAAACAGGGTTAAAGAAAAACTCGTATGCCCTTTTAAAAACAATTCCCCCATCACGGTTCTTTTTCAAGAGCTACGGTGCCTGAGTAAGCAGGCAGGTATCTGACTTCAAGGAAGGAGACAGAGCTTAGTGGTGAAACATATGCTTGGACTCCAGAAGGTCCCTGGTTCTATTCCAAACACATCCCACTGCAATCAGGGAGTGGGGTGATTCTAATTGGGACCACAGCATCCTTGAAGAGTAAAAGCCCACCCCCTCTCCCCACAAACCATGGTTCTTGTCAGGGGGACTACCTACAGGGAGCCTCCCTCCCCCCCCCCGTCATCCTGACCAGCACTTCGCCCAGGTAACAGCGAGTCTGATGGGGGGGGGAATGAGGAGGGAAGCGGAATGGAGGGAAGGCTCAGTGAGGTATCAGAGCCCCTGCACTGCCCTAGCCCACAGCTGGGGGAGGGAGCGCAGCCGCTTCCGGCGCCCGAATTGAGGCGCGCACCCAAATGTAGGGTGAGAGGGCAGCATTTTGGGGTGCCCAAGCTAATATGCTGGCCCCAAAGCAGACAGGCGCCATTGCCGGATTCTGCGAGGGACTAGGACAGGCATCCCCAAACTTTGGCCCTCCAGATGTTTTGGACTACAATTCCCATCTTCCCCGACCACTGGTCCTGTTAGCTAGGGATCATGGGAGTTGTAGGCCAAAACATCTGGAGGGCCGCAGTTTGGGAATGCCTAGACTAGGAGGTCATGTTTTCTGCTATCTCTGCACTGTAAATAGTATGCACAATAAAACGGACCGGAGCGTCTTTACTCGGGAGTAGCCGCAACAATCCCCTAACAGTTCTGATCTGAATCCCCCCACCATCCCATTCTTGATGGCTCTTTGTTGGGGTTAGGTCCAAAGCTCCCTTGACCAACTACATTCTTTCTGGGGCACCCCTGTGGGTCTGTCACCCCTTTGCCTACAGAGCTGGCAGCCTCTCACCCTTTCCTGAACACCCTTGCGGAGTGTTCCCTCAGTCTCCTCTCCTCTCCTCTCTCCTTGGGAGTCCTCTAGGCACATACCTGCCAAGTTGCTGTCAGAGAAATAAGGGACCGGGCCGGAAATAGCAGACCGGAAGTAGCGCTGCCGCCATTTTTGGAACTGGGCGGAGAATGCTTTGCCCAGTTCCAAAATGGCCACTGTGCCAGAAGTCGCACTGCAGCCATTTTGGAATTGGGCAGAGCAGCATCAAAAGTCGCTTCTGAGCATGCTCCGCCCAGTTCCAAAATTGCCGCCGCGCCAGAATAAACTGGGGGAAAACAAAAAAATCCATTTTTTCAGCTAGGAACAGCTGGAAAAATGGGGATTTCCCGGGGAAAACGGGAGACTTGGCAGCTATGTCTAGGCACCCGCCACAGCCACCCCTGGTCTCTGAGTCACCTCAGCTCCTGGCAACCAGCACCCCCTGGCCATTCCCAGGGAGGCAGAGGCACAAGAGGGCATCAGAGGAGAGAGGAAAGGAAGGAAAGAGGGACATTGGCCAGTGTTGCCCACGGCACCTTGATCACCATTCAAGGCACCCCAGGGTGCCACGGCACACTGGTTGAAAACCACTGTCCTATACTGTTCCTGAAGAAAAACCCCACTCCCTTTGGGAGGAAAGCTGCCTTTAGCTGTATTTTTACAGACATGCCGAGGACCACTTGAATGAAATGCGTAGGCCACCATTGGTGTGCAGAACCACAGTGTGCTTGAAATGTATGCTGGGGTGAGACCCATGCCGCTGTGCAGAATTATTCCAGTGTGCAATTTTTGTTTTGCTAAAATAAAGATGGCAGCCATCAGCAGCTAAGGATTACCTATGAATATTACTCCACCCCACTACAAAAAGGACTGCCACCCCAAAAGGTAAAAATTGACACACACACAAAACTGGGCCGAACTTTCAGCGTAAGCTGGGATATGCAGCTATTAATCAAGCCTTCTTCCAGTAACTTTCATTCTTTTCCTGTTTGCAATGGCTCTCAATGTGCATGGCTTCTTTTTGGCTTACAGGAGTGTTCAGTGATCCTGCTGCAGGGTAGAACAAGACATTCCTCAAAATGTAGGCCTGCTACTGAAAAAATAGCATATTTTTTCCCTGGGACACTTGCTTTTGCAAGTAGAATGTGACAAGGCGGTACAGGGTCCAGACCAGACATCAGCAGGTGGCATCCTTGGGCAGTTGCAAAGAGTCCCAGGACCTTGGCAGGGCCAGGTAGGATCAGCAGTGTGTGAGTGATGAGCTCAGAGAACCTCACTTAAAAGTTTGACACACGATTTCGCCAGGGAGATGACACGGTAATGGAAGCAGCTCCAGGACCCCCAGCTGGTAGCCCCAGATAAATTGACTGTTATATGTAAAGACAGAAGAGCTTGATTCCAAAAACAGGTAATCAAACATGCCTGATTGGCCCTTCATCCCCACTTAATTCTGCATCATGTCACTTTTGGGAAGAGAAAGGCTTGGTTAAAAAGCTCCGAGAGTTCACAAAGGAGGCGGCCAGATTGTTATGAAATATTCACAAGACATTTAGTTTACCTCAGTGCTAATTGAAGAACGCTGAGAGCATAAGTTACTCCCACCTGCAGCAATTGTCTATCATGTCTGGGCGAGTGCCAGTCCCCGTCTCCCCCCCCCAGCTTTCCATACTTTCAAAGGAGTAGCTTGAAAAGTAAATGCTGCTAAAGATCTGGAAATGCCTGGACAGAGAGGATGGAGAAATAGACAAGGTTTTAGTAATGATAGGTATTGTTACAAGCACTGCTCTTCAGGCCTCACTAGAATCATTCTAGACCTATTCACACATTACTCATGTGTAGTGGATTCCTAGGGTGCAGCAGGAGTGGGGCCATGTTACTGGATGAGGCCCGATGCCACATGCCAAGGCAAACACTACCTTCCATCACCCACACATTGAGTGTAGTCGTCTGCAAGGAAACAAGAGCCGTTGCTTGTACACCTGGGTTTCTTTGCAGATGACTACGCCAACAAGCTCACAGCCAGAGATGGGATGCTGAAGATCAAAAGCAGGCAGGAGGTTCCCAGTTTCAATCTGCAGGTAGGGCTCGCAGAGGCACTCTGTCTGGAGTCTAGAAGAGCTGTTGCCACTCATTCCAGAAACCAATTGCGCCCTGCGAGGGCGGGGCGGGCGGCGGAGCGATCTCCGCCCCTCAGCACCAGGGCGCGCGATCTGCTCAAGACGGTCCTGTCTATAGCCGAAGGTACGTGCAAAATGACATTAGAAAGCTAGGCAAGGTCAAACAGCATCCTTCTGCGTGAGCACTGAAACTCTGAAGTCATTGTCTTTCCATGTCCCCCTGCCCTCTGAAATAAGGCGGATGGTGGTCAGGGCAGGAGCCTTTTCGGTTGTGGCCCCTCCATCTCTCTCCAGCGATGTTCACCAGCTTTGATGTAATTTCACTGCCCAGCTAAAAAAAGGTTTTTTTTATATATAGGTGCAGCCATTTTATATATGCCCTGATATTTCAATGGTTTTTATCTATTCTGTGGAATTGTCTGAGTGCCTTTAAGCTGCCAGTTCTGCTGTTTTATTATTATAGTGTCTTATACATTTGCTGATTTTTATTGCTTTATTGTATGTCAGATACAGCACTCAAAGGGTTGGGTGGGTCCTGGCTTAGTCATGCTTAAAGAAGAAATCAATGTCATTTACCATAAGTTAATCATGTGCAACTTAAGTCCCCATTGATTTCAATGGTTCATCTTTAAGCATGGCTAAGCCTGAGGGCCAAGTTTTTTAAAAAACCACTTTGAGGTGGCTGTTGTTCTTACAATCAAGCAGCACATACATTTTATGAAACACAAATAATAAATAAATGCCGTTAGCAGCTATGAGGACTTCAGTTGAAAAGCAGGATATAAATCTACTAAACAAACAAGGCTACAGGTGGCACCAGAGGGATGGCTCAGTCTGTAGTAGAGCATGTGACTCTTATTTTCAGGGTTGTGGGTTCAAGCTCCATGCCTGACAAAAGATTCCTGCATTGCAGAGGGTTGGACTAGATGGCACTCGTGGTCCCTTCCAACTCTGCAATTCTATGATTCTACTCACGGTCATAGCAATGCTCTCCACATCATCACAAACCATGAGAAAGAGACACTGGAATAAGGAAGGTGGAAAAAAAGACATCTCTGGAATTGTGGGATTCTCCTCCTTGTCAAGAAAGTGGCCTCCCTGAGGCTGTGGCGCTTGCAAGCATCCACCCTTGCACATGGGATTCAGGCCACAGAAGCCACAATGGCCACGGCTGTGCAGTAGAGCTAAGTATGCTGGATGAAAGCCAATGCCTTGAAGAGATTTATAAATATGCTTCTTAAACTGGGGTTTCAAGAACCAGCTATATAAATTGCCCTCTTAACAAAATTCCAGTTCAGCCATATTCATCTGTGGAAATTTCCTGGCTTCCTTCCCGCCTGTGATTACAGGATAGCGAGTAACAGAAATTTAACCTTGGACACGCTGCCATGGATGCTCCTTAATGAGCCTCAGGAATTGTTCAGGCTCCTCTCTCTTTATTGGGCCTGGAGGCAAAAAAAAAAAAGGAATTAGAAGGGATTCTACTGACAAAGTGGTCCCCCAATGCCCGCCCTCCAAAAGGAGAACGTACCAGAAGATAACATGCTAGGAAATTGTGGCATATTTCAAAATCTTTGCAGCTAATCATTCTGCTTTGGGTATCTTGCCAGGTATCTTGTGGTGCCAATGCAAATGTGATACAGATGTTTGCTTGATGGGATGGCAGGCATGCTGTAATTCATGTCTGCAGCAAATTATAGGATACCTCGACTTGTGTGCATGCTCTCTCTCTCTCTCTCTCTCTCTCTCTCTCTCTCTCTCTCTCACTCTCACTCTCACTCTCACTCTCACTCACTCCACCTCTAACATTTATCAGTAATAACAGCATTGAGCCTCACACTCTGCTTGAACAAGGTCAGAAATATGGGTTGGCAAGAGAAAAACTGCTCAATCGTAGTTTAAAGAAGAGGCAGGAATTGAAACAGCGCTGGCTCCCTGATATAAGAGGCTAAGGTATAATAATAAAATCATAGAAACATAGAAGAATCGTAGAGTTGGGAGGGATCCCAAGGGTCATCAAGTCCAACCTTCTGCAATGCAGGAATCTCAGCTACAGCATCCAGGACAGATGGCCACCCAACCTCTGCTTAAACTTCCGAGGGAGACTGTTCCAGTGGAACAAATGTTTATTTATTTTTTAATTGTCTTTAGCTGTTCTTATTTTTATCTGTAAGCTGTCTTGAGTCCCTGGGGGGGGGAATGTGGATAACAACCACCACCACCACCTTTGAGAAGAAGCCATAGTGGATGGTTCCCTAAACCAAATGGATGGGAGGCAGCCTGCTTTTGATGTGGTTATTCTCCCTCTGAAGGAGCAGATACACAGATTGGGAGTACTTCTATACCCTTTGATGCTGCTTGACGCTCAGATGGCCTTTGTGGCATGGTGTGTCTTCCATCAGTTTCACCGCTATATGAACAGGAATAGCCTAACATATGCTGTTTATGCTCTGGTAACCTCTACCTCTTGAGAGTCCCATGGACTGCAAGAAGATCAAACCTATCCATTCTTAAGGAAATCAGCCCTGAGTGCTCCCTGGAAGGACAGATCGTGAAGCTGAGGCTCCAATACTTTGGCCACCTCATGAGAAGAGAAGAATCCTTGGAAAAGACCCTGATGTTGGGAAAGATGGAGGGCATAAGGAGAAGGGGACGACAGAGGACGAGATGGTTGGACAGTGTTCTCGAAGCTACGAACATGAGTCTGACCAAACTGCGGGAGGCAGTGGAAGACAGGAGTGCCTGGCATGCTCTGGTCCATGGGGTCATGAAGAGTCGGACATGACTAAAAGACTAAACAACAACAACAACCTCTAGGTTAGATTACTCTCTGAAGACGGTTCAGAAACGTCAGCGGGTGCAGAATTCGGTGACCAGGTTGCTCACTGGGGAAATATGGTTTGAGCACATTACTCTGATCCTGACCTGACTCTACTGGCTGTCAATTAGTTTCCAGATCCAACAGTGGAGGTAAAACATAGGCATGATAGCTAGTAGCCATTGTCCATATCCTTTCATGGAGTGCAGTGTCCAGAACTGGACATAGTACTCCAGATGGGGTTTGATTGGGGCAGGAGAAGGTGGAACTGTCACTCCTGGGAGACCAGGATTCAAGACTCACTCAGTCATGAAGATCACTGGGTGACTTTAGGCTAATCACTGACTCTCAGACTAATCTACCTCATAGGGTTGTTGTTGTTGTGAGGATAAACTGGGGAGAAGAACTCAGTTGAACTTCATTTCATCATGCCTAAAAACATTCTCTCTTCCCAGGGAAAACCATCAAAACTCTTTTGGTTTGGAGAATCTAGTAGGCACCTTGTCAAGCACAGTCATTCGCCCCTTTGACATGCAAAGCTTCCTTAAACGGCTTTGCAAAATAGCCACACTCACCTGAATCCAGAAGCAGAGCAGATCAGGATGTAACCATTAACAAGGTTTCTCCTCTACTCACTTTTGTATGTGCAGTTGTAACTATTGTGTCATTCATTTGCAAATTGATAGCAACAGGATACCCCAACCAGACAAAAGAATATATTCTATATGATTAATAACCTTCAGAATGGCAAAGAGTGATTGTTCAGATTCTATTTCTGTAGCCATGAAGACTAATACAACCCGTTTAGGATTACATAATCTAATCCATCAAATGCCACAATAGGTCTGCCCCTTTTGCAAGCACTGCCAACAGATAAGTTTGATGATCTGCTGGAACTTCTGTACTTGGCTCAAGTTGCATTGCTGAATAGGATGCTCTGATGCTGCTCCATTCACCCATTTGTACAGTGAAACCACCTCTCTTTCCATCACAATGCATAACTGTAAATTTGCCATCTTGCTGAAGACATGAGCAAGACTTCACAGACGCCACACATCAATGATATATAGTGTGATAAAGCTTTTTTGCATTGTATCCTCAAGGCCACAGGCCGCGTTACTGTTGTTGTTGTTGTTGTTGATAATAATAATAATAATACAAACAGCACTCATTTGCAATCAGTGATAAAGGTGCAAAAAAAGAATTCTGTGTGAGCCCTAAAGAACATCAAGAAAAGAGATAATCCTTGTAAAAGCTCCTGTTGGAGAAGCAACCTGCTCCATTGAGTGTGGTTCATTGCCATCAAAGAGGGAAAGGGAATCTCCAGTAATCCCTGACCATTGGCCAAGGTATGGGACTGATAGGAGCTGGAGCCCAGCAACATCTGAAGGGCCACAAATTCCCCATCCCTGCCAAAGTCTAACAATGGCCAATGCCTGCCAGACACCATTTAGACCTATAGCAAGTCCAAGACCTGGAGGCAGGGATCCCAAAGAGCTCTGGAACTGCAAGCCACACTCCCTCCTGAGCACCAAACCAGGTTCAGGATTAGAATAACATGTACATATTCATCACAGCTAGAAGAAGTCAGAAGCCACAAAACAAGCAGAAGTGATGTTTGGCACATATTTAGAAGCAAACATACTTAGGCCAGACCATTAAATAAAGAAGTGATGGAGACAGGAGGTTGGGGTTTTTTGTTTTGTTTTTTCAAACATCGCAGTCTGACAAATGTCTAAGTTAAAGTGCTGGGAATATGATGTCCTGTGTTCTTGCTGGGGAAATAAAGCAACAGCAAGGCAAGAGGTATCACCAGGAGAAGATTTATAGAGTCAATCAGAAAAGACACTCCAATTGGAATGGGAAAAAGTCAGTGGATAAAAGGCTGTGGTCCAAATTGGGTAGGGTGGTATTTTTCAGCCTGAGCAACCTGCGGGGGGGGGGGGGCACATGCAAATGGAGGGGTGGAGCCAAAGGCAAACAATGCTCAGAGCAGCAAGTGTAATTCCTGTAGGCATGTAAAAGTCAGAGCTTTCTGCAGTCACACCTACTTACCCCTGTGAAAATGCCTCTTGGGTACCTGGATGGAGGACAAAGTGTCCATAGAAACTTGTGACTTTTGCATGGCTGAAACAATTGGTGTTTTGCTGTGGTTTTATAATTTGTTGGAAGCCGCCCAGAGTGGCTAGGGCAACCCAGTCAGATGGACTGCATGTTGTTGTTGTTGTTGTTGTTGTTGTTGTTGTTGTTGTTGTTGTTCGTTGTTCGTTGTTCGTTGTTGTTGTTGTTGCGCCACTCTGTCTGCCTACTACTGACAACCCGGAAGGCTGCTCTTAAGGGAATGCAGCTCTCAGAGTGAAAAAGTTCATCCACGTCCAAACAGAGCACAGCTTTGAATTTCCCACCTCCCAATTGCAATCAGTCATTTGCAAAGCACAAAGCGGCTAGAGGGAGCTGCTCTGTCTCCATATCTCTATGATGCTGTGCCCCATTTGCTTGGCATTAGCTATGCTATGCACGGCGGCACTCCATTTGCCGACATCCTCCAGCACCGGAGCATCATTCGTACCTAACTCTTCAGCTGTTTCCCCTACTCAGATGGAAAAAAGATGTTTCAGGAACTGTCCTCCAATAAAGTTGCGATTTTACGTTGCATATTGAGGACGTTTGTGGCCCCATAAGAAGGGTGTGTGATTCAGAAAAGCCATTTGTTTATAGTGGGGGTGGGAAGCAGAACTATGCATTCACCCCTCAGTTTCCCATGGGAAAAATGAGACCAGTAGTGAACCAATATTATGACACTATTGCAAGAAAATGAAATGTTGTACATTAAACGCGCCGCACAGGAGGACAATTGATATTGCAGAGATACAGATGAACACATGCTCAAATAAATCATAAACAGTTAATTAGGGTTAAATTTAATTCATTTGGGAAACTCAAGTAACTAGGAATGTTGTATCTTTGCGGTTTAGGGCTGCACTGCATGCTTATGTTAAGTATGTTGTTTTGGTTTTACATGATTGATGTGATGAATTTAAATAGCAGCCATGAAGTTGCAGGGGGTAAGGATCAGGACCACAGCATGCAGGGAGGGGGTTTATAATCTATTCCCCCCCTCCTGCATTGTGGTCCTGACAAAATTGTCCAGCATCCCTTGATGCTGCTGTTTGACGCAGGAAGAAAGCTGTCATTTGCACCAATAGGTGCTGGAGAGAGAGGCTTGAATAAAACTGCCTAATCTCGTGTGATCACAGCATTCCTTATAGCTGGCTGTCCAGCCTCTCTTTCAAAGCCCCTAACCATCCCGGGCAGTCCACTACCCAACAGCTCTGTCATGAAAAAGTTCTTCCAAATACGTCAACAAAATCCCATTTTTTGGCAATTGCTCCCTGTCGGTCCTATCCCCAGAGCAATTTCTCCATCATCTGTGTCTGGGGTGGGGAACCTTTGACCCTCCAGATGTTGCTGAACTACAACTCCCATCATCCCTAGCCACTGGTCTGGGGCTGATAGGAGTCACAGTTCAGCAACATCTGGGCAGCCAAAGGTCCCCCACCCCTGGCCTATGTGGTAAACCTTCTTTAGATCCTAGGAGGGCTATTATGTCACCTCTTAACTCTTCCTAACAGGCCATTCACCATCTTTGTCACCCTTGTCTGGACACATTTCCTACAAAGGCTGCCCTGGACTTTCAACTGCTTAGAAGAGGGAAAGTGAAGCACTTGTCTAAGTTGCAAATATGTTCAGAACTGGATCATCAGTGTGGGATGTAAATGCAACATTCCTTATTTCCCCGAGGTGGGCACATGCAGGGGGACATCCAGACAGTGCAACTTCTTGTTCCAAAGGTCTGGAACAGGCATCCCCAAACTGGTGGCCCTCCAGATGTTTTGGCCTACAACTCCCATGATCCCTAACTAACAGGACCAGTGGTCAGGGAACATGGGAATTGTAGTCCAAAACATCTGGAGGGCCGAAGTTTGGGGATGCCTGCCTTATCCAAACTAATCTTTCCTATTCTTTTTAAAACCTTTGGTTTATCTATTGAATGTACCTCACCCCTTCCCCTGCAACAGATTCTGCTGTTCCATCTTGTGGAATATCAAGTTTGGGGATGCCTGGTCTGGAGCTTCCTCCCCCTGCATGTGACCTGGGAGATGGGCGTGGCTCTGGCTGACTCCTTAAAAGAGCCGAGTCATGCAATCATTTTCTCAGTTTGACTGTTTTGTCTTTCTATCGTCTTGTTCTATCTTTTGTTGCCATGCTGCTCTCCTGCACCCATTTTGTTCTATTAATGTAATTTTTCTGTCTGCTGGCTCTCAGCCAGCAGCACGAGTTCAGTCTCCCTTTGAGATAAATGCGCACTTTCTTTGTGTAACTATTAAGTAAAGCTTGCCTTTCAGGGATCATACCATGAACTGAAATGTGAGTAAACGTTTTGTTACTTTACTCAGAAAGACTCTCATGTCTTTATTCTTTTAAGAGGGATTAAAGGGGACACCAGGAGATAACCTTAACTAAGAGATTCAAACGAATCTGCAAACTAGCTTCCAGCTATATTGGGGGGAATCTGCTCTGCTACATCACTTACTAGCGTGAGTGAAGGAAGGATATTTATTCAATATATCCTTTCATACTATCATTAACATTCCCACAATCAGGACCGGCCCACCCACTAGACAAGGTGAAACCTTGGCCTCAGGTGGTGGATAAGAAGGAGTGGCACCCCCAGGATTGTCCACTGCTGCCTCTTGTCTGCAGAGCTGCCCATTGCCTTTTTTCTGGATGGATGAGTGGCTGCTACCGGCCAACTAGCCACCACGCCCAGCCTAGCAGCAACTCCCCAGGCCTCCGGGAGCATCGTGGCTCCTTTGCTAGAGCAGCAAAGTGGCAGATGTGCTCCGAAAGAGCTGTCTCCAGCACTTAACTCTGGTCTCAAGAAGAGCGAGGCATTGAGGGGACTTGCTTAAGACTTTGCAGCGAAACTCTAAACGGCATTTGCCGCTGCAGAAGGGTGGGCGTGAGGTGATGCCGGCGTTCTCCAGGGCCGCCTTGCCTTGCAGCGAAGAAGGATCTCTTGTGTCTCAGAGCAAAATGGCCCCAAAGGCAGCAGGTGGCAGAAGAGGCCAGGAAGAAGAGGAGGAAGGGAGAGGAAGTCAAGGAAGATGCTTCACAGGTGGCGAGGTGTCTTCTGCCAGCCCTGCGGGTCACACATGCAAGGGCAGAACTTCATGTGTCCCTGTTTCGTGTACCCTGGATGAGTGGCGGCTGAATGCATGAGCTGAATCTGCTGGCCGGGGGGGGGGGAGAGAGAGAGATACCGCGAGTCGAACGTTTGTGAGTGCTAAGCCTGCAATGGTCCACTCCCACGTGCAAGTCATCACTTGAGATGGCAAGTGAAGAGGCTGAAAGGTCTTGTCACACTTCAGACTTATTTTAGGGGGAAGACTGACAGTTTTCGGAGGGGGAGAGAGGTTGAGTTCTTCCTTGTCAATGAAGAAGGATTTGGGTGGGGTTTTTTTTTTAAGTATTCAAGGTTTGCGGCTGCTGATCAGCACAGAATAAATCCATAAAATACTGACAACGTGATAGAATACCACGGTGTTCTTTGAGGAACAGATTTAGCTAATACTGACAGGCTGTGATTGCCCCACATATGTTACATTTTCCATATTCTCCTCCTTTTACCCCCCCTCCACCTCCTCCCCTTTCCCGCTGTCCTACACACACACACACACACACACACACCAGATATGCTCACTGCTGGGATGAAGCTGCGTATTTTATGAAAACAGTCTCCATTGCAGATGTGTTTTTGCAGCCTCTACTTTGGATGATCAAGTAGTCTTGTGACAGCATAATAGCTCTAGTGAAATGTCAGGCATGCTTGCGATGGTCCAATATGAAAGTCATGTTACATACACAAATATAAATGGAAACTGGATACAATTCTTACATTCAGTGTTCATAGAATTGTAGAGTTGGAAGGGACCCCCTAGGCCTAGGGTCCTCTGATCCAGCCCCCTGCAATGCATGACTTAATTTTCACAGGAACACAGGGATTGGACGGCTTGTTCCTCTCACCTCTTATTACATTTGTTTGTTTGCATTTATATCCCACCCGTTTCTCCAAGGGCCTCAGGGCAGTGGGCATGGTTCTCCCCCTCCTCATTTAACCCCAGCAAAAACAACCCTGTGGTGTAGGTTACGCTGAGAGGCAGTGACCTGCTCAAGGTCACCAAATTGTGCTTCATGACCCAGTGGGGATTTGAACCCTGGTCTCCCAGGTCCTCGTCCATCTCTTTAACCACTACACCACACTGGCTCTCTGACTGGCAGCCGTTTTCTGGAACCTCAAGCAGAGGACTTTCCCCTCACCTGATCATTTTAACTGTAGATTTCAGGGATTGAAACTGGGAGCTTTGACGTGAGCTGTGGTCTCTCACAGCACCACTCAGAACACTACTGATTTGGACATCTCTGAAGATATTGTCACCCAATTTGGTGTGATCGTCCCTGAGATCAAGAAGCAGGCTTTGGTCTTCATTTGGATACCATTGGGTGCCATTTTGAATCAAGATGTCAGGCTTCAGGGAATCGACTTTCTCCCCGCCCCCCACAGTAGATAAGCAGAACAAAGGCAAAGGAGTCTTCTTACCAGTTAGAAACTTTAATGATCACAGCAAGGGAACAAAGAATCCCTTCCTAGGAATGGTGGTGCTCCCAATTAAGGGTTCCACCCACTTCCTCCCTAGTCACCCATGTCACTACTGCATCTTGTAACCTGAGCTCGTAATCTATGTGCTTTCTGTTCCACCACCTTATCAGCTCTTCTTATCCTTGGGCTGGGTGGAGGAATGCTTTACAGAGACAGTGAATCTGTTAACCCTCTCTCTCCCAGTGTTTCTTCTCCTAGCTGTTCCTCATCCAGTATTTCCCAGCGTCTGCCTTCTGAATTATGTCCCTCTGCAAACCACTGTTCCAAATCTATACTGTCCTCCTGCTCCTGGGAAGATTCAGGATCCTGATCAGGAGGAGGGGGAGGCTCCCACCATTCCTCCTCAGGGCAGCCCTCCTCAGCATGGTCCCTGACACAAGACTGTGGACTGAACCTTTCAAATCAGAGCTGGCTGTGTACCAGATTCAGCCAAAGTCCAAATCCCAAACTGAATCACAGCAATTCAGGTTTATCCAGGCTTCCGTTGAGTTGGGTTGAGACAACCCTGGTCGGGTCACCCGTAGCCCTTCTACAAAGACTAGAAAGCTCAGAATGTGGGGCTTTCTGCTGATCCTGGGCTTATCTGAAGTAGAGTCCCTAAGACTGTTGGACGGCACCTTGTACGCCTCCTTCCGACAACTGCAGCCAAGATGGTGCCAAATGTATAGCTTTCCTTTCCCTTGGACCACATCAGCAAGTCATGTCATCTGGGCAGCCCAGGACCTCCATACACACTGCCCAGGCTTGCTCCTCAGTGAGGTCACCTCAGTGCTGCAAACACAGCAAAAACAAAGGCAGGAGGCAGCAGTTGATCTCCTCTACCTGCTCCCTTGGAAGGCTTGAATCCAAACACCTGTCCGTGTGTTATAATAAAGCCCTGTGTTTGCCCACTGTTGTCTGTTCTGAGTTGTAGCAGCTTTTTATTTAAGTTGGCTCCCCTCCTCCGACTCCGACCTGAGATTTATTGTTCATGGAGATGCCAGGTATTGAACCTGGGATCTTGTGCCCGGGCTCTTCCCAGTACATTTCCCTCCACAGACCCCACCCCAATACCAAAGTTCATACAATTCTGCTCTTTGTTGGAATTCTAAATAAGACTACCTTGGTTAATTCCACAAGTGCTCTCACTGAAGTCGGGCTTGCGATGGAAACAGCTCCTTCTTTTTGCCTACATCCATCATCCCACTGCTCCAGGCAATACAGTAGTTGGGCAGCATTTGTTGTTCATTAGAAAGATTTCCTCCTTCTTGTCTGATGCAGGCCCACTACTGCACGTTCATTAAGGGACTGGAATGTATTCCGAATATTTCACTGCACTGGTGAGGCAGATGGTTGAAAAGAATTTTGCAAACTGCATTCCCAAAAGGAGAAGGGGGAGAAACCCCAGGTACCTTCAGTATGATGTATTTCATTCCTTTAATATCCCTTTTGGAGTTTTAACTTCACAGCTGGAGCAGATGTAACAATGATGTCCCCTGGGGGGGGAGGGGAGAAGGCAGCTGTTAGACATCATCCCATCACAGCCTGGCTTGCACTACCAAAAAGAGAAACAAGGTCCTTGAGAAGACGTTCTCTCCTGTAGTAGCTCTCCCAAGTAAAGCAAAATCAGGGCTTCCAGACTACCCGTTTGTTGAGCATTAATCCTGAAATGTTTGCAACAAAGTTCACTGGGAGGTTATATAGCACCAGCTGTTTACTGAAAAGCCATTCTGATCTGTTTGCATGGAGGTTATATGATGTCACATCAAATTATGGTTATCCCACACTTTCAGGTACATTTTCTCCATCACTTCCCTTCCCACAAATAGTCTAAAGCAGGCATGGCCAAATTTGGCCCTCCAGCTGTTTTGGGACTACAATTCCCATCGTCCCTGGCCACTGGTCCTGTTAGCTAGGGATGATGGGGGCTGTAGTCCCAAAACATCTGGAGGGCCAAGTTTGGCCATGCCTGCCACAAAACATGAGTGACCAACATGGCACACATGAGTGACGAACATGCAGACTGACTGGATATGATTCTTACCACCGCTTGATTGTCAGACCAGAAACAGAGCCTGGAATTCGCGAATTGGGTGCCCCAGAGGCGGATGGCGACTAGATTAGGGAAAAACTCAAGGAAGGTTAGATCACGAGCGATGCCTGCTGTATTCCAGGAGGACAGCCATGGTTGGGCACACCAAAGGCCCCTGAAGAATACACCAAAGCCATGGCGGCTGGAAGCATCAGAATGGACCTGGAATTCCACCCCGGATCAAAGGTTTTTTGCCAAAATGAGACCCCATTATAGTCCTGCAAGAATGTGAGCCAAATCTTTATATCATCCTTTATCTGCTTTGTCACCCTTATGTAATGGTGGGGAGCTAATCCCCCCCCCGGCCGTCAGGCGTGCCAGGCGTGCACAGAAAGCACGGCTTGGTGCAACTACCCTACATGCAAAATTGAGATAGCCCATTAGTGACTGAACCTGGCGAAGGGTGGTCTTCTTAACCCACAGCATTGTTATCAGGCCTGGGGGGGCTGGCTTATCAGGCCTGGGGGGGGTCAGAAGGGACCCCGAGGGTCATCTAGTCCAACCCCTTGCAGTGCAGGAACCTTGAGCCCAACGTGGTGCTCGAACCCACGGCCCAGAGATTATGAGCAGAAATTATTACCAGGCACCGGAGCGCCCCCTCGGACAAGCAGAGGCCGTGGATGGGTCCGTAGGCCCGGGGGGGGGGCTGGCTTATCGGACCTTGAGCCCAATGTGGTGCTCGAACCCACGGCCCAGAGATTATGAGCAGAAATTATTACCAGGCACCGGAGCACCCCCTCGGACAAGCAGAGGCCGTGGATGGGTCCGTAGGCCCGGGGGGGCTGGCTTATCGGACCTTGAGCCCAATGTGGTGCTCGAACCCACGGCCCAGAGATTATGAGCAGAAATTATTACCAGGCACCGGAGCACCCCCTCGGACAAGCAGAGGCCGTGGATGGGTCCGTAGGCCCGGGGGGGCTGGCTTATCGGACCTTGAGCCCAATGTGGTGCTCGAACCCACGGCCCAGAGATTATGAGCAGAAATTATTACCAGGCACCGGAGCACCCCCTCGGACAAGCAGAGGCCGTGGATGGGTCCGTAGGCCCGGGGGGGCTGGCTTATCGGACCTTGAGCCCAATGTGGTGCTCGAACCCACGGCCCAGAGATTATGAGCAGAAATTATTACCAGGCACCGGAGCACCCCCTCGGACAAGCAGAGGCCGTGGATGGGTCCGTAGGCCCGGGGGGGCTGGTTTATCGGACCTTGAGCCCAATGTGGTGCTCGAACCCACGGCCCAGAGATTATGAGCAGAAATTATTACCAGGCACCGGAGCACCCCCTCGGACAAGCAGAGGCCGTGGATGGGTCCGTAGGCCCGGGGGGGGCTGGCTTATCGGACCTTGAGCCCAATGTGGTGCTCGAACCCACGGCCCAGAGATTATGAGCAGAAATTATTACCAGGCACCGGAGCACCCCCTTGGACAAGCAGTGGCCGTGGATGGGTCCGCCGCTGCGAAAACAGGCCGCAGTGCGGCCTCCTCCTGGGCACCCGCGACGGAGCGCCCCCCAGACACGCAGCGGCCGCGGATGGGCCCACAGGGGCCCCCCACGCGGCGGTGCTGAAAAAACAGGCCGCTGCACAGCCTCCTCACAGGCACCCGTGGCCCTTAACTGGGCCCAGTGGAGCGCCCCCCCCCGAATAAGCAGCAGCCGCGGATGGGCTCGCAGGCCCCTCCATGCGCCGCTGTTGCAAAACGGGCCGCTGCGCGGCCTCCTAAAATAAATTTGAAAGACTGAACCGTCAAGGAATGGCCGCAAAATTGTAATATTGAGCCATGCCGCCTGTCCCCCATTAAAATTTCTTAAGGCCAGGACTTACCTAGATCCACCTGGAACACTCCTGGAGATTACTCCTGACTCTAGCAGGAAGAAAGAACAAAGAGGCTTGACCGCAAGGCTCACCCTACTTTCTTTGGCCTTAACTCCACCCCACCCCCCCGGCCAGGCATCCTTTGTCCTACCTGGCTAGGTGGCGGGTGATAGGCCAACCCGAGCAGGTGGGTGGCACCCGTTTCAGGTAAGCCTCACACGATGTCACAAATCCCGCCCACTTGAGGGGAAGGGTGAGGGCAGATATTGTGGTCAATTTGTTCAGGACATTTTCTATGGGGTTTCAGGCATGTGGTTTATATGTACAGTTATGAACATTTATTTTATATATATATATGACCTTTAAATTCTTATAACAATTGCTATAAAGGTAAAGGGAACCCTGACCATAGGTCCAGTCGTGACCGACTCTGGGGTTGCGGCACTCATCTCGCGTTATTGGCTGAGGGAGCCGGCCTACAGCTTCCAGGTCATGTGGCCAGCATGACAAAAATACAAATCCATTACAAAGTATCTTTTTAATAATAAACTACGATAAAACAGCTCCTTGGTCTAAAAAGGGAGAGAGAACAAAGTGAGAAAGAAGAAAAGACCAGAAAAAGAGAGACCTAAAAAGAGAGAGGGAGAGAAGAGGGAAAGAAAGGAAGAACTAAAGAAAAATTGAAAAGAGTAAAAGGACTTCCAGTTCTCTGTTCTGCAGCTACATATAATATTCATTCCTTAAAATCCAACCATTTTATCATCTATAAATCAGTATTATTTCAGTCTTCAAATCCTGATATTACCAGTTCATTTTCTTTCATGCAAAAAGTCCATATAAAAAATTCCAATCCTTAAAAATTGTCAGTAATGATTTTTCTCTAATTATACATGTTAGGAAAATCCTTTGAGAATCTGATGAAAGCTATGAACCTCCTTACCAGATTTTTTTTTGTCACAATTTTCAAAGTAACAGGAAGATGTGTGTCTTTGTGTCCACAGTTCACAGACCCCCTGAAGCCTGCCCATGGTTAAGAACCACCTGCTTAAGACATATTTTACCCATATTAGTAGAGCAGGTGGCGCTGTGGTTAAACCACTGAGCCTAGGGCTTGCTGATCAGAAGGTCGGCGGTTCAAATCCCTGTGACGGGGTGAGCTCCCGTTGCTTGGTCCCAGCTCCTGCCAACCTAGCAGTTCGAAAGCACGTCAAAATGCAAGTAGATAAATAGGAACCGCTACAGCGGGAAGGTAAACGGCGTTTCCATGTGCTGCTCTGGTTCTCCAGAAGCAGCTTTGTCATGCTGGCCACATGACCTGGAAGCTATACGCCGGCTCCCTCGGCCAATAATGCGAGATGAGCGCGCAACCCCAGAGTCGGTCACGACTGGACCTAATGGTCAGGGGTCCCTTTACCTTTACCTTTAGTAGAGCAGGAGACTCTTAATCTAAGGGTAGTGAGTTTGAGCCCCACGATGGCAAAAAGATTCTTGCATTGCAGAGGGTTAGAATAGATGACCCTCGGGGTCTCTTCCAACTCTACAGTTCTACAATTCTATGATTTAGTCATCCATTTAAATCTCAGTATGAGCAAATGGCTGAGTAATATGAGCAAATGAATAATAGATATAACAGATTTATCGCAATTATTTTCATATCGAGACTACCCCACCCCCAATTGCTTGGAAAATAGATTTACACTGTAATTAGCAAGTGCTGGCCTCAGGTTTACCCTGCGAGGTGAATGCTGCAATTCTAGCTTATAAACAATAAATAAATTGTCAGGATTGTTATGTTAATTATGTGCATTCCGAATCCCCCCCCCCAAAAAAAAACAGAACTCAGGATTAAGTTCTGAATTGTTTTAACATTGGCTGAGAGAGAGTGTAGGAGCATATTCGTTTCCTTGGAAACATTGGCAATGTATTAGCTGTATCAAATATACAAAAAGAGATTTCCAGAAGTAAAGCCTTCTGGCCTCAGACAATGCTATAATTTTTTATTTTATTTTTTTTGAAAACCAGATGAATGTGCGCCTTCTGAAATGAAGTCACTATCCCCCTCCGCTCGGTGAGCTCTCCTCATCCTTGAAAAACAATCACTTGTTATTTGAAGATGATTTAAACAAAACAAAAAAAGCCAGGAAGAAAAAAAACGTTCTAAGAAACGGTGGGGGGGGGCGCCTTGATTCAAAAAGTTTATTGCAATGTGACTTTGAAAAGATTTGAGAATGCTCGAGATATTTTGCTGCCCGAGAGAAAACAATGCACCCCAATTCCACATACAGATGTTCACCAGACTAACAGTAGAGTCTTACTTCCAACATTGGTGATGGGACAGTGTTCCCCCCCACCAACCCAGAGAGCAGCAGATTAAATTATGGAGTGCAGGGCACCCACAGATGGCACCCACAGCTCTTTGTTGCAACTCCTTGCCCTCCGGCATCTACCATGCAAGGTGGTTACCGCTACTCTATGATAGTGCCCTGTCTAAAAAGATGACTTGTATCATTGCTGTAGAATTCCCACAACCCAGCCTGAAGTTACTGTTAAAATTACCTATGATTTTATTCAAGTCCATAAGACATTGCCTCTTTTATTATATCCTAAAAACACCCGTTTTGGAATGATAAGAACTGCATTATTTACAATAAGGATTTGCTGATATCCTGAAACCACTCTGATTCAGCAGAGCTATCTGTACTTTTAAATACATATGCTTATATACAATAGTTACAGGTAGGTAGCCGTGTTGGTCTGAGTCGAAGTGTGCATGCACACGAAAGCTCATACCAAAATAAAAACTTAGTTGGTCTTTAAGGTGCTACTGAAGGAATTTTTTTTATTTTGCTTATATACAATGCAATGCTTGTTCCCCACTCCCCCCCCCCAAGCTTGAGATTTCGGTCAATTCATCCTACACAACCAGTAAAATTAAAGACAAAGTTATTTATCTCTAGATGTTTCTGAGAAAATGGCAAAGCACATTAACCAAATGTTCCCAATGAAATATTAGGCTTTCCCCCCGTTTCCCAAACCAGCAGGATGAGAGATTTATGGCAGCAGCTTGGCCTGATGTTTAGGGGGGGGGAATCATATGCTGCTAATTTTACTTCTCTTCATAGAAAAAGATTTACATATTTAAAGATTGGATTTAAATATTAGAAAGCGCATACCAAAGAACAGCAGGCAAGGTTGCCAGGGCAAGTCTTCGTGGAGGTCCGAGTACTTTACACTTGCAAAATAAAATAAAAACAATTTCCAAAAAAAAAAAGAAAGAAAAAAAGGTGGGAAGGTGGCTATCAGAGAATGGCTGCGTTCACAATGTCACACCAAGCCAAATGAAGGCTTAGCACAACACACTGGCTTCCAAGGAGATTTCAGCTGCTTTGCTCCTTTCTCAGGCTCCTTAGGCCAGCGTGGCAGCCAGGGCCAGCCAACCCATGCGGCCATGTGAGGCAGCAGGCTCCGGACATCTGGGAGGGGCAGCAGATCCAGCCTCCGAGGAGTTAAGCAGCAGAAGATCCTGGGTTCAGATGACAAATTTTGGCTTAGCTGTCTTCTCTTGTTAACTCCAGTCCATCCAGCTTCCACTTGGTGGATTTCAATATCGCCACCAGTCTGTTGATGTCAGGCTTAAGTGAGGATGGAGAGGGGTGGTGGTGGTGGTGGAGCAGTGGCCATCACTGTGAGCCTGGCATGGTGGATCCAAGGGAAGGAATGTTGCTCAGTGGCAGGGAAGCTGCTTCGCCTGTGCAAGGTCCCCGGTTCCATCCCTGGCACCTCCAGATACAAGGAAGAATGCAAATGAAATAAAGATATACCCCATGTGGGGCTTCAGAGGGAGAAAGCAGTGGTTTCTTCTTCACCCACTGCAATATCTGGAACATTCAAGCCCAAGTGTGTGCGTGCGTTTGTTTGTTGTTGTTGTTTAGTCGTTTAGTCGTGTCCGACTCTTCGTGACCCCATGGACCATAGCACGCCAGGCACTCCTGTCTTGCACTGCCTCCCGCAGTTTGGTCAAACTCATGTTCGTAGCTTCGAGAACACTGTCCAACCATCTTGTCCTCTGTCGTCCCCTTCTCCTAGTGCCCTCCATCTTTCCCAACATCAGGGTCTTTTCCAAGGATTCTTCTCTTCTCATGAGGTGGCCAAAGTATTGGAGCCTCAGCTTCACGATCTGTCCTTCCAGGGAGCACTCAGGGCTGATTTCCTTAAGAATGGATAGGTTTGATCTTCTAGCAGTCCATGGGACTCTCAAGAGTCTCCTCCAGCACCATAATTCAAAAGCATCAATTCTTCGACGATCAGCCTTCTTTATGGTCCAGCTCTCACTTCCATACATCACTACTGGGAAAACCATAGCTTTAACTATACGGACCTTTGTCGGCAAAGTGATGTCTCTGCTTTTTAAGATGCTGTCTAGGTTTGTCATTGCTTTTCTCCCAAGAAGCAGGCGTCTTTTAATTTCGTGACTGCTGTCACCATCTGCAGTGATCAAGGAGCCCAAGAAAGTAAAATCTCTCACTGCCTCCATTTCTTCCCCTTCTATTTGCCAGGAGGTGATGGGACCAGTGGCCATGATCTTGGTTTTTTTGATGTTGAGCTTCAGACCATATTTTGCGCTCTCCTCTTTCACCCTCATTAAAAGGTTCTTTAATTCCTCCTCGCTTTCTGCCATCAAGGTTGTGTCATCTGCATATCTGAGGTTGTTGATATTTCTTCCGGCAATCTTAATTCCGGCTTGGGATTCATCTAGTCCAGCCTTTCGCATGATGAATTCTGCATATAAGTTAAATAAGCAGGGAGACAATATACAACCTTGTCGTACTCCTTTCCCAATTTTGAACCAATCAGTTGTTCCATATCCAGTTCTAACTGTAGCTTCTTGTCCCACATAGAGATTTCTCAGGAGACAGATGAGGTGATCAGGCACTCCCATTTCTTTAAGAACTTGCCATAGTTTGCTGTGGTCGACACAGTCAAAGGCTTTGGCATAGTCAATGAAGCAGAAGTAGACGTTTTTCTGGAACTCTCTAGCTTTCTCCATAATCCAGCGCATGTTTGCTATTTGGTCTCTGGTTTGTTTGTTAGTATCTATTAAATATCACCAGAAACATAGATCTCAAATACAAGCAGTTGAATTTACTAATTTGCAAGGAGCAGCTTTTGTTAACAATTTAAGCTACCTGCCTCCTGGTTGCCCTACTTGAGAAGCTGCTAAGACCAGGGTCAGACTAGTTATGGAATCCTAGAGTTGTAAGGGACCCCAAGGGTCTTCTAGACCCCCCTGCAATGCAGGAAGCTCAGCTAAAGCATCATTGACAGGTGGCCATCCAACTTCTGCTTAAAAACCTCCAAGGAGAGTCCATGTAACCCAATTGTCCATCTAACTTAGTCCCTGACTAGAAGCAGCTCTCCGCAGTCTCCTGCAGGGTTCTTCCCACATCTTCAGATACCTGATTCTTTTCCATGGAGATGCCCGAGATTGAATCTACGCCCTTCTGCCTGCAGAGCAAATGCTTCAGCAGTAACAGTCCCTTCCCTTTCATTCCACATACACAATGCAGTGGACCTGAGGATATCCAACGAAGCTGAATTTTGAAGAGGATTCAAGACAGACCAGAGAGAGAGAGAGAGAGAGAGAGAGAGAGAGAGAGAGAGAGAGAGAGAGATGGAGAATTTAGTTAAACTAGACTCCCACAGGAGGCAGCAACAGCCATCAATTTGGGATGAGGCGAATTTATGGGGGAATAGGCTATGCTCTGCCTCCAACATCAGAGTGCAGAAGGGCAAAGTGATCTTGAGCTTTCACAGGAGAGGAATCTTCTGGTTGGCTACGGTGAGAACAGGATGCTGGGCTGGAGGGGGCCATTGGCCTGATCCTGCTGCAGGCTCTTCTTATGTTAAAACAAACGTCTTGCATCTCACTGGAAACCTATGAGATGAAAGGCATGATGAATTCCCCCCCCCCCAAATGCATACATAAAACGGAAATAGCATGCATTTTGAATGGGGAGAACCCTTAGATGGGGAGCATCAGTATGGTAGGTGGACTGGTGCAATTATATCCCTGGCATCACCCACACTATTAAGGTGTGTATGTTTGTGATTCACTCATTCTCTCTGACACACACACACACGGGAGAGAGGGAGAAGACAACATGGCCAAAGTAAAAAGAGCAACGCTCCTGAACCCTGAGCAGTTAATTCTGCAGAAGAAGGGATTCCTCCAGGTCTAGCTTGCCATTCACACGACACCTGCTGCAAAGGCCCCCCTGCTACACAGACCATTAAAGGCACAGCAGCCCCAACTTCTTTTGTAGCTGGTGGTGCACCTTAAGAGAGAAAAGAGATCGACATATTAAAAGAAGGCCAACGGTGTTCCCTTTCGAATTAAATAAAGGGAAAGAGTCGTAGCTTTGGGGGGAAATCATTGCCGCCGCCCCCCCTCACTCTCTTGCTGAGCAAACAAAAGCGAGAATGCAGCTTCTGCATGCACGTAAAAGCAAATCGCTGCGACCTGGCCCTTTAACGTCCCTGGCTGTCGGGGGGGGGGGGCAGAGAGAGAGAGGGAAGGGGAAGCTGTTTGTTCCTTTGTGATAGCATCGGGTCAACCTGAGGTTAGCAGACCCCCCCCCCTCCCCCCTTTTTTTACAACCGTTCTGATTGCCTGGGTAATGAATTGTGTCTGCCTCTATAGACGCCCCCCCCCACCTCCCTGTCTCCCTCCTCGACCACGTGGCTTGCAAAACCCCCGCATCCAGACAGCTGAGTCCCTCCGTTCTCTGGCGGTGCTGATTAGTTCCCTTTGCTGCTCCGGGGGGGGGGGGCGGTGCGGGGGAGAGAACCTTCCACCTGAAAGATCTGAACTTTCGATTGGCGGAGGGGGGGGCGGGCAGAGAAGGTGTTATTTGCATGTCCAGACGGAAAAGCCCCGTCTGCGATATCTAAACCACGTCTGGAATCCAATCCACCGCTGCGCCGTCTCTGGAGACGCCTTAAAGTGACAGACGACATTGTGGTCCGCTTCCTCCTTCTCCCGCCGCCGCCGCTCCCCGCCCCCCCCCCCGGGATACAGAGAGAGCCCTAATTATATGGTGCAAAGTGGAGCCGTATCACTATTTACCTATTTCCTCTCCAGGTATTTAGGAGGAGACAGCAGGAAACTGCGCGCTAAGCACCCACAGATAAGGCTGCTTTGTTTGGAGTTTGCTTGCTTGCTTTTGTTTGGGGCGGGATGTGTATCTTTCCTACCCCTCGAGAGCAGCGTGAACTCCGAATAGCCTCCGGATAGGCTGCAAATCGAGGGCCGATGCAAAAAATGCAAAAACAACGAGGAGTTGCAGGAGGCCGTTTGCAGCCGTGCAAGCTGAGCGCTCGCGCCTTTCCAGCGCTTAAATTAATAACTCCCAGAGGAGTAGGAGGAGCGCGGTGCTCCGAGAGCAGCCCTCTGAAAAGCTGCCCCAGACAATTGCAAAGAGAAGCGAGACCCGCAGTTTCCCCCCCGCCACCTTTTCTCTTCGGCGCTTGGGTTGCAAAGCCGAGGCTGTTAATTAAAGCAGGAGGGAAAGGTGTGCGCGACAAGTACCTGTTGCCAATTTGGGACGTTGTTTTCCTCTCTCCTCTTTTACAAAGAGAATTTCACAGCTGAATGGGGGAAGAGCAGCCTACCTACAGCGATAATGGATCCCTGTTGAAAATAGCTGTAGCGGCGTGTATTTTAATATGTTAGCAAGTGGGAGTGACTCAGAAGTGCCACCGTTTTTCATTTTCTGAGAGTGCTGCAAGGTTGGAACAAGAAGGCTTTCCATAGATGCACGTTCGCCCTCCCTGCAGCTGCATCTGTTTAATATGATGCAGTCGGGTTATTTGTCCACCTACCGCAGTACCGTCTGCAGGGACAGCAACTTTCCAGGGTCTCCCATCTTCCCCACCTCCTTAAAAAGCTGTCTTATGCCAACACGGAGACCAATGCTTTATCTAGCTTAGTATTGTCAACGACTGGCAAGCCACTCTCCAGGGTTTCAGGCAGGCGGTCTCTCCCAGTCCTACCAGGAGATGTCAGGATTTGAACCTGGGGCTTCTGCGGGCAAAGTGGATAGTCTACCATTGACCATTGATAGTCTACCATTAGTCTACCATTAAGGTCCCATCTGCCCTGTACATTTGAAGCACTATCAGGCCATTTTAAGCAGCCATGGGAACTGTAGTTTAAGGGTGCTGAGGATCATTAGGAGACAAAAACATTGGATATGCCAAGGACTGTCTCCATTGTGGTAGCAAGGCGGTCTTCTCCATGATTAGCCTCCAATGCAAGCTAAATCCCATCCCCACACTTCCAGCCAGATAAAGGCAAGTTGCAGTTAATGAGGAAAAGCGATTCAGGCTGCCAGACCAAACTAGGAAGAACAGGGTTTATAGCAGGGGTGTGGGGAAATTTACAGCTCTCCAGCTGGTGTTGGACTACAACTCCCGACAGCCAACATGGACAGTAATCTGACTGACAGCGCTGAGGCTAGCACTGCAACCTTGAGGACACCCTTGCCCTCAAGGGCTTTATCTGACTGGCTGGTGGAAGACCCAGAGGTCTGGTTTGAGCCACCCTCCCCTCAGCACCATAGTCAGACAATTTATCTTTCCCAGTTTGCCTTTCTTTCTGACCGCCACCTAAATCCTCTTAAATTACCTTAGTCCCTCTTCCATTTTTTCCTTTTCTAGGGTCCCACTGCTCAGGCTTCTTCTACTCCCTCTTTCCTGCATTGCAGGGGGTTTGACTAGATGACCCTTGGGGGTCCCTTCTAACTACAATTATATGATTCTCCCTAGAATTTAAGCTGTTCTGCCGCAATTAAAGACTCTTCTGTTTCTTCTGCCCAACTTTGACACCAAAGCAGCTTACCCAATCGCTTCCAGAGACTTCACTGTTTGCACAAAAACCATTCGTGCATTGCACTACAGATACCGGTGGGCGATTAGATAGGGCTGTTGTATGTCTGGGTTTTCCCCAGGCAGATCTGTCAGAAACAGCAACCCTGTGGAATTTCTGAAAATTGCAAAAAAAAATCCAGAAAAATGTAGATGTACGGCAACCCATGTCTGAAGTGTTGATTTTTTTGGCGAATTTCCTTAAAAATAGCTCAAAATCTTCTGTTTTTGTTGTGGAAATGTTAGCACTACTATTTTTTGAAATGCTTGTTCCTGTGTTTAAAATAACCAGACCTAGGGCACCAGGTCAGAACAGAAGCCAGAGTGATGCACTGTGGACTCAATATCTAATAGCACCTTTTTTGGTGAAGGGGGGAAATCTCTCCCTGCCCCTTCTAATAGCAGCTCCACATGCCCACCATAAGCTGCTCCTGAACCTTGGGGGAGTGTCAAAAGCAGTCTGCTAAGCAGCACCAACAGTAACAGAAATAAAAACCCCACTGCGTACACAAACCTTTCTCCACACATAACTGGGGGGCTAAGTTCAATATGTATTAGAATAAGACACAGAGAATTTTTCCTGTTGTGGTGCATAGGGGGAACTAAGGTTCTTTTAACAGTGCAATACAAGGCAGACTTTCGACTTCAAGAGAAGTAGAAAAAAACTGTGTACTTAAGACATGGTTACTGGCGTGACTGCAGTTGTGTATTTGGAGGGCAAGAGATTAGAAATATGACAAGGATAGTAATGAATCATTCACGATCCTCTGATGGCCTTTATGGTTTCACAGGAAGCATCTAGAGTGGCTTTTTAAATATTCATTCTTAATTTGTGGTGCAGATGTGTCGGTGGATCTAAAGCCTAGATCTGGCAGTTCCATTTTAAACGGAGATAGAATTAAAACCCTGAATTTTGTAGACACGGCGGCAGGGGAAGAAGGCATCCGCTTTCAGTTGACAACCGTATTTAGTGAGAGATTGTTACCCGCGTGATGAAATAGTACAGGGGTCAGCACTCCTTATCACTCACTGGTCATTAGATGGGTGAAATTGGTTACTTTTCTCTCTCTGGAGAACCAGATAGGACTGAAGGAGGAAGTTGAGAAAAGTGACATTCTTTTCCTATTCTGTCTCTATGGGGTTTTCAAGGCTCGGTTGAATTCTACTGCATCTGGCTTTTACCCAGAACCTTTGGAAAACCAAAGTCTGCAGCCACACCTCCTCTCTTCCTGCCTCTTAGAAAGGGGAGGGGGTTCATTGGGGGGAGGGGAAATGGCCAAAAGGGGCAGTGTGCATGGCATTCCTCCCAAAATCCACATATGCCCATGGGACTAAAAATGTTGGTGAACCTTGGAATACTATAATGTGCTCCATGTGGGGCTACCCTTGAAGACTGTTCGGAAACTGCCCTGGAATAGAATGCTGCTGCCTAGCTATTGGTGAATGCCAGAAGGTCTGAGCACATTACTCCAATCTTGTATTGTCTGCACCGCTTGCCTGCGTGTTTCTGGGCCCAAATCAACGTGCTGGTTATTTTCCAGTTAGGGCCTAAACAGCTGAAGTTACCTAAAGAACCATCTGACCCCATATCACTTTCCTTGTGCCCTAAGGTCAATGTCAGATGGGCCTCTTTAAGTTCTTCCCTGTGAAAATTATCAGGTTGGCAGACATGCAAAATTGGACCTTTATGGTGACCCTGTGGCTTTTGCTTCCAACAGAGATGGTGCTGGCACGGTCTCTTAGATCCTTTTAAAAGGCTCTTAAAGTTTTAGCTCCTCACTTTGATTTTTAATGGAGGGTCGTACTTAGGTTTGCTGGACCTGTCTTAAGAACTTCTGGTGCTGGTTTACTGTCCATTGCATTGTATTTTGTATTGCTACTTTGTATTGCTTTATGTAGATGGATTAGAGATTTTGGGTGGTATATAAATCCTGATAAATAAATATATACAGGTCACAGCCTGCTGAGATTCAACTAGGTCAGTGGTGGGTGGGTGGGGGATGGCGGAGGTAGTGGGACTGCAGCTGCTGCGAGCTGAGTGCTGGCGGTCCCTTTGCAGGGAAGGTGGAAGAAGAAGATGGCATTTGCCAACCTTGCAATCACCTTACAGATGTTGTAGTACTGGAACGACCTACGAAAACATCAATAAGCCAGTTATTGACCGTATAATCAGAGTGGATCATGCTGGGGAATATGGGGCGAACTGCATTTATGCAGGACGAATGGCAGTGCTAGGGAGAACTTCAGTAGGGCCAGTTATAAGGAAAATGTGGGACCAGGAAAAGGACCATTTGAAAAAGTTCAATGAGTTGATTATCTTGTACAGAGTCCGGCCAACCATTCTGTTGCCTTTCTGGAACATTATAGGGTTTTTGTTTGGGTGCTGGGACAGCCTTGCTTGGAAAAGAAGGTGCAATGGCTTGCACTGTGGTTGTAGAGAAGAGCATATCTCACCATTATAACAACCAGATCAGAACAGGATCCAGAAAAATACAGAGAATTATTAGAGGTAATAAAGAAATTCAGGGATGATGTCTAAAAACAACAACAACAACACAACCCTAGGTCAGTGGTGGAGCATCTGCTCTGCATGCAAAAGATCCCCAGTTCAATCCACAGCATCCTCAAATGTCTCCACCCTGAAATCCTAGAGATCTGGTGTCAGAAAATAATGGTAGAAAACAATGAGCTCGATGGACCAATGGCCTTAGTATAAGGCAGCTTCCTACCCCGTTTCCCTGAAAATAAGACATACCCATAAAATAAGCCATAGCAGGATTTCTACGCAATTGCGCAATATAAGACATACCCTGAAAATAAGACATAGTGATAGGCACAGTTCTGGAGGGCGCCAAGGAAGAGGTGAGGCTGGATGTGTAATTAAAAAAATAAGACATCCCCTGAAAATAAGCCATAGTGTGTCTTCTTGAGGAAAAATAAATATAAGAGTGTGTCTTATTTTTGGGAAAACACGGGTATGTAAGATACTGACACAGGCCCGTCCTAGCCATAGAGGCTAGTGGCGCGGAGAACCACGGCGCCGGGCGCTGGAAGGGCACCAAGTGAGTGCAGGGTTCCGGCGATCTGGCCAGGACTGCGCTCCACGAGATGAGAGGCTGCGCCACGTCTCTCTCCTTCTCCGAGGACTCCGTGCTGCACCTCCTTTTTCCCCTAGCGCTGTTTTCCGCTCAGTCGAGCTTCGCCACCAGCGCACACACAGCGCCCAAGCAGCTCTTGCTGGTCAGCGCTGGGGAAACGAGGAGGCGGCGCAGCGTGGAGTCCTTGGAGGTGGCCTCCCGCTGCTGCCGCGGTCCGCTTGGCACTCCCAGGTCCTTGGAGGGGCGCGGGAGGGGGGCGCTGGAGGGACCTTAGCGTCAGGGCGCTGGATGGGCTTAAGACAGCCCTGTACTGACATGTAGACATTGTAGACTTTATCAGTCGGTAACTAAGGAGTAGCAGATTCTGAAATATGGCACTTTCACACCACCAGTCTGTCCAACTGTTCTGTGTTTGGACGAATGAGCTGTCTGAGATTGCTGCCTGCCAATGATTGCGCCACCACACCTGACAGAAGCACAGGAAAGGTGTGTTTATCTTTCTTTGATGTCATAAAACAGCCCCTTCTTGAAATATTTCATCATCTTCCCAAGTCCAAACGTAGCAAAATTCGTCAAGAAGCGTTTTTTTTAACAGACCGGCTATTTGAAACCACTTATTGTCTAGATTTCTTACCTAAACCAGAGATTCCCCAACCTCTCCCTCTGCCCACAGACCAGTTGAAAATTGCTGAGGGTCTTGCCTGACCACCTAATGGTTTTTCTGCTTGTTGCAGCAATTGCCATGCGGTGGTTTAGATGCCATATGGCCAACAATAATGATACAAACATTAAAAGCAATATTTAAAAAATCAACACAAAATGAAAACCTAAAACTACATTCATAACGTACAAACACATATAAAGGTAACACAACACAAACCACTAAAAGACAAGCAAGCAAGAGGTCTGAATTAAGGGCCAAAAATAGATAGATGGTACCAGACACGCTTCCCTGTTGATAACATTGCAGAAGTGAGGACCACTAAAAAGACCCATTCAGATCTTGTCACCCTCTCCCTTGGTGGAAGATCACAGAGAAGGGCCTCAGATGGTGAATGCTGGGTCCAGGTTAGTTCATGCGGAAGAAATATGGTCCTTAAAAGAAAAGGAAAAGGAGCTAAATCAGCACTTCCCTGCTGCCACCTGAAAATTGAGGGATCAGGGCAATGTGGGAAGGGGAGAAAGTGGGGCAGGCGAAGAAGGTGTGAGGCAGCCATGGGCAGTGCCGGATTTAGGAACCGCTACAGCGGGAAGGTAAACAGCGTTTCCATGTGCTGCTCTGGTTTGCCAGAAGCAGCTTTGTCATGCTGGCCACATGACCTGGAAGCTATACGCCGGCTCCCTCGGCCAATAATGTGAGATGAGCGCGCAACCCCAGAGTCGGTCACGACTGGACCTAATGGTCAGGAGTCCCTTTACCTTTACCTAAACAAGCTATAGCTTAGGACCCCACTCTCTTGGGGCCCCCCAAAAAATTTAAAGGAAGAAAAAACCTGGATGTACAGTACATTTCCAAAATATGAGATAAAAAACAAATAAAACAAAACCTATATACAGCAACAGTGGCAAATGGCTTTAGATACCTATTAGGTCCATAAATTACCATATAGCATATATTCAACACAAAAAAACAGCAACAATTTGTTGTTGACAAAGGACAGGTGGACATATAAAGGGCCCCATTATCTTCAGTAGCTTAGGGCCTCATCAAACCTAAATCTGGCCCTGGCCATGGGCAAAAGGAAGCGTAGTAACATTGGTGCGGTGACCAGGGTGGGGGCATGAGCTCCTCTCAAACATGGCAGTGCTCCTATTATTCTATTTTTCCTCTGCAGAGGTTGATGAAGCAGGAGGAAGGCTATATCTCAGTGGAAGTGCATCTGGGTTCAATCCCCAACATCTCCAAATAAGACTGGGAAAGGCTGCTGCCTGGACCCCTGGATTGCCACTGATTTAGGAGCAAGAGAGGGTCTGTAGCATGACCCGGACCTGTTTCACGCGTAATAGCAACAAGGGCCCCCGCAGAAGACGGAGAGGCCTTCTCAATGGTTAATGGCAAGGTTAGTGTAAGTAGGTCACCGTTTAATGGTTTCCGATGAAACGTGAGCAAATGTGCCTTGTTAACAGAGTGACTTATTTATGACTCAGCCCCATACTGTAAGTGTGAAGACATGTGCTGGTGGTATATGAATTAATATGGTTTGGATTTAGCTCAGAACATGATTGCTCTCAGGTTCTGGCCTCGGGCTCTCTGGGCAGCCAATTGCTTTAAATTGCAAGCACAGCTGAGAGGTGAAGTGCCGGGTCAAAGCCAAGGATGAAGGGCAGGAAGGGGGGGGGAGTTTTGCATACAACGGAGCAGAATGCTGTAGCTCAGAGGAACAGCACCTGCTTTGAACACAGAAGGTCATGGGTTCAATTTGCCCCTACACAGCTACTACCAGTCAGTGTCTAGACCAGGCATCCCCAAGCTCGGCCCTCCAGGTGTTTTGGGATTACAATTCCCATCATCCCTGACCACTGGCCCTGTTAGCTAGGGATGATGGGAGTTGTAGTCCCAAAACATCAGGAGGGCCGAGTTTGGGGGTGCCTGGTGTAGACAATACTGGGCGAGATAGAGACCAATGGTACAATTCAGTGTAATTGGTGGCAATGGTCACAAAGGACAAGCCTGAAGAAACCATTGTGGGGGAGCTGGCCCCAAGCTGCAACAAATCCCTGTTCCCATTGTTCTTGGTAGATTTTCAACATGGCTTCCAAGGAAAGAATGAGTAGTCCTGGGAAGTAGAGAACCAATGCAGAAAGAAAACACCAGCTTCCGTCTCTTGTCATGGGGATGTTTTTGGGGTGGGGTGGGGTGGGGACCCAGTGCTATAGCTGTGGGTGGACTAGCTGGATTTTTTGGCCCTGGGTGACGGCACAGAAGGGCATCACTGAGGCTCCCAGCCTCTCTGTGTGTGTGTGTGTGTACACAAATGTGTGGGGGATTTATTTTAGGGGGCAGGCTTTATGCTGGGGTGTGTGTGGCAGAAGCAAGCTATCTGTGACACAATTGGTCAGTTCAGTATTTTTATTTAGTTACTTGATTTGTGGGGGGGGGGCAGCTGCCCCCTCTGCCCATGGTGGTGTGTGCCAAACTGGGTCTCTGACCCGGGGGGGGGGCTGCTGCTTAAAGCACCTGAGGTTCTGGCATACTGCAGGACTGACCCTACCATTAGGCAGGGTGCAGCAACCACCTCAGGCAGCGGATACTGAGGAGTGGTGAGAAGCTGCTGGGAGGACACTCCTGTTTACAGTGCTCTGTTCTCCGCCTGAAATGAGTATGTCCAGTTAACCAGAGACGCTCCAAGACCTTTCATTGTCTGAGCCAGAAAGGATCCAAATATACCCCCAACCATTTTAATGACAAATCTTTCCACATTTGCTGGATGGCTCCAAGTTTTAGTTATTGTGTATTGTACCCTACAGATTTATCCTACAGATATTTAAATGAGGTTGTCCTTGTAGATTCCTAATTTAAAAATTGAATTTTAACATTGTATTTAATCTGCATTTTAATTGAATTGTTTCTTTTATGCTTGCTTTGATATTCTTGTTGTTAGCCGCCCTGAGCCCGGTCTTGACTGGGAAGGGCGCGGTATAAATATTATTATTATTATTATTATTATTATTATTATTATTATTATTATTATTACCCACTTTCTCTGCATCGTCACCTCTATCTGGGATCCTCTTTCTCAGCCTTTTCTCTAAGTGAAAAAGCTCCAATACGTCGCAGCCTTTCAAGTCTCCAGCCCTGTGATCAATTTGGTTGCCTTTTTTTTTTAACTCTGTTCACGGATTGGGTTTTTTCTAGAAACATGGATGGAATTTGCCTAATGAACCCCATCAAGCGGAAGCCCCGTGTAAGGGCTTCTAATTGTGCAAAAGGGTGCCCCCCTCCTCCCCCTGTGCCAACCACAGTTGGCTTGTCTGGGGGGGGTGTCAGGAAAACCCCTAAAACTGAGCAGGTGGAGGGGGGGCATCATTCAGTCTGGAAAGCCAATATGCTTACACAGGGTATTTTGTCCATCCATATGCAACAATTTAAAAATAATAAATTTCAAATTCAAACATTTCCCATTTTTAAAAAATTAAAACCTAGATTACAAATTGGCATACACGCATTGACAAATTTATGTCCCATTAATTCTCAGTGTCCATAAGCTGGGAATGAATTGGCATAGCGTTGGTGGATGTGAGTGCCAACATTTTGCCTTAACTGCAAACAGCTGCTTTCGATTCCATCGGCATTCAGCTTTGCCGCAGAGGGATGGCGGAGGAACATCACCTGAGAGCCCGTTAAGAGTCACCTAGTAAGTTTCCCTCTTCGCTCTCTAGCCCTAAGATAATTCACAACCTTTCAGCTGCTAAGCTTCTTAAATCACATTTGTTCTCTGTGATACAAGACTTTTCGTCTCATCCCCACCGGATTATCAAGTATTGTTGAAGCTGGGCATAGACTGTCAGGTGGCAAAAGTGTGAAGATTAAACAATCTTCTGGGAGTCTGTTCATGTTCAAAAAAGCCTTTTCATCAGCGAGAGCCAGTTTCCAAACAAACTTGGGAGACTGTTAGAAACTTGTTTAATACTATTTTTAAATCCCATTTTCCACGGAAGGCAATGAAAGTTCACACTTAACATTAAGAAAGACCATGCTTGGTGCTTCATAATTTCCATAGGCTTGCAAGTAATTTTGAGCTTTTTTCATGCCATTTCATTATGAGCCCTTAAAAAAAATAAAATCACCTTGTATTTTTGCACATTTGGCATTGTTGGTTCTCTAGGGGGAGAAGGAGCAAGATAAAGACCCTTTAACTATTTGCAAGCAGCAAATCATAGCTATGAAGAATTATGGAGGAGCCATTGCCTTCTTTTTACAAGAGAACCCAAAGCTGTCTTTATCTCTGAGTAACAGGATTTGCCAAGTAGTTTAGCAGCTTGTTCGCACTGCTATGGCTGAGCTTGCATCAGCATTTTTATTATTATTATTATACATGCCTTTCTTCACACAGGTTTATTTCTCAGCTTAGGGTGGACGGAAATAATTTTGGACTAAATCTTAGTGCAAAGATAGGCATCATTTCTGGGGTTATTTTATTCCTAGTGCACTTGTCTGTTAAGAGCAAGCTAACTGTGGTTTGCTGCTGCTGCTGTTTTTGTTTGTTTTTTAAACTTACAAGAAGAGACTGGATCTCTCTATAGCAGGCATCCCCAAACTTCGGCCCTCCAGATGTTCTGGACTACAATTCCCATCTTCCCCACCCACTGGATCTGTTAGCTAGGGATCATGGGAGTTGTAGGCCAAAACATCTGGAGGGCCGCAGTTTGGGGATGCCTGCTCTACAGTCTTTCTCTCCCCATGTCTCCAACCAGCAATCTGTGGCTGTCACCAGGCTGTCACACAGTTCTACCACACACACACCAGAAAAAGCATTTTGGGACCCCATCATAGCTGTCAAGTTTTCCCTTTTCTTGCGAGGAATCCTATTCGGCATAAGGGAATTTCCCTTTAAAAAAGGGAGAACTTGACAGCTATGGACCCCATGCCAGTTACTGGTGCCAGTAGTTTCCTGCCTTCAGCGGCATTCCTCTCTAGGAGTGGAGGCCTGAACTTTATCCTCCGGGTATTGATATTGGGGTGGGGGTTGAGATCCAACCCTCATACAACATATACTGTAACATCTTATCTGTTCATCCCAGAATTCTACCACTCCAGCCTATCCCCTCATTCTACTTCAGGCATAGATTGGCTCTCACATACAGTATTACCCAAAGTGCTGTAGGGTGACCCAATGGTGTTGACAACAGCTGGACTTTGGCACATCACATGTGCTAGATAGGAGTTTCCGGTGTGCTACAAAGTGTGCTAGCTGGCCATTGTGAATTAAATTTAACATTCCTTCTGATATTTGCCAGCCGGCCTACATAGTTGGCCCATTGCTAACTGTCTTAAAAAATGGATCTCTCAGTGAGTATCAAGCTCTCATTGACTTGCATGTTGGTTGTGAGTTATTGTATGACAAAATAAAATATGCACACAAAATAAATATGCACACATTTATGGCATCCAAATATGAAAATGTGATTCCTAGGCTACAGAGAAGTGCATACTTTATAATTTGAAGAGCTCAACATTCTTTTTGATAGATGTGCCATTTTAAGAGGTCCTCTTGCCCTCTGATGTCTTGTAGGGGGCATCATGCAAGTTGTTACAGCAAAGAGTCATGCGGCACCATAAAACTACCGGAATGCACATCCCATGACATGAGCTTTCATTCAGCTTTTCACTCACTCAGTCTTGATGCAAAACATAGGAAGCTGCCTTATGCCAAGTCAGATTAATGATCCCTCTGTCTACACCAGGCATCCCCAAACTTTGGCCCTCCAGATGTTTTGGACTACAATTCCCATCTTCCCTGACCACTGGTCCTGTTAGCTAGGGATCATGGGAGTTGTAGGCCAAAACATCTGGAGGGCCACAGTTTGGGGATGCCTGGTCTACACTAACTGGCAGTAGCTCTACAGAGTTTCAGGCAGAGGTCTCTCTCAGCCCTACCAGCAACTGAATGCCAGGGATTGAATCTGAGACCTTCTGCATGCAAAGCCAGTACTCTGAATTGGGCCCAGAAACTAATTGGCAGCCAGTGCAATTGTTGTCGTTTTTTTGTGGGGGTGGGGGAAGAAAGATACAGGACCTGCAGTCACTTAAAGGGTGCCTTTCCAAGGAGCAAAAGGAACAGCTTTTAAAAATTTTAAAAGATGATGCTGTTAAGGTGCTACACCCAATGTGCCAGCAAGTTTGGAAAACTCAGCAATGGCCAGAGGATTGGAGAAGATCAGTCTACATCCCAATTCCAAAGAAGGGCAGTGCCAAAGAATGCTCCAACTACTGCACAATTGCGCTCATTTCACACGCTAGCAAGGTTATGCTTAAAATTCTACAAGGCAGGCTGAGGCAGTATGTGGACCGAGAACTCCCAGAAGTGCAAGCTGGATTTCGAAAGGGCAGAGGAACCAGAGACCAAATAGCAAACATGCGCTGGATTATGGAGAAAGCTAGAGAGTTCCAGAAAAACGTCTACTTCTGCTTCATTGACTATGCAAAAGCCTTTGACTGTGTCGACCACAGCAAACTATGGCAAGTTCTTAAAGAAATGGGAGTGCCTGATCACCTCATCTGTCTCCTGAGAAATCTCTATGTGGGACAAGAAGCTACAGTTAGAACTGGATATGGAACAACTGATTGGTTCAAAATTGGGAAAGGAGTACGACAAGGTTGTATATTGTCTCCCTGCTTATTTAACTTATATGCAGAATTCATCATGCGAAAGGCTGGACTAGATGAATCCCAAGCCGGAATTAAGATTGCCGGAAGAAATATCAACAACCTCAGATATGCAGATGACACAACCTTGATGGCAGAAAGCGAGGAGGAATTAAAGAACCTTTTAAAGAGGGTGAAAGAGGAGAGCGCAAAATATGGTCTGAAGCTCAACATCAAAAAAACCAAGATCATGGCCACTGGTCCCATCACCTCCTGGCAAATAGAAGGGGAAGAAATGGAGGCAGTGAGAGATTTTACTTTCTTGGGCACCTTGATCACTGCAGATGGTGACAGCAGTCACGAAATTAAAAGACGCCTGCTTCTTGGGAGAAAAGCAATGACAAACCTAGACAGCATCTTAAAAAGCAGAGACATCACCTTGCCGACAAAGGTCCGTATAGTTAAAGCTATGGTTTTCCCAGTAGTGATGTATGGAAGTGAGAGCTGGACCATAAAGAAGGCTGATCGCCGAAGAATTGATGCTTTTGAATTATGGTGCTGGAGGAGACTCTTGAGAGTCCCATGGACTGCAAGAAGATCAAACCTATCCATTCTTAAGGAAATCAGCCCTGAGTGCTCCCTGGAAGGACAGATCGTGAAGCTGAGGCTCCAATACTTTGGCCACCTCATGAGAAGAGAAGAATCCTTGGAAAAGACCCTGATGTTGGGAAAGATTGAGGGCACTAGGAGAAGGGGACGACAGAGGATGAGATGGTTGGACAGTGTTCTCGAAGCTACGAACATGAGTCTGACCAAACTGCGGGAGGCAGTGGAAGACAGAAGTGCCTGGCATGCTCTGGTCCATGGGGTCACGAAGAGTCAGACATGACTAAAAGACTAAACAACAACAACAGAGGTGAGCGGGATCAAGGCTTTTATAAGGACAAGCGCAACTGGATCCGCAGGGGGACAGGTCGCTAGTGCAGTATTTATCTCCCCTCCCCCTGTTTCTTCCTCACCCGGCCTTTTTTATTACTTAAAGGGTCATGATGCCTGTTGACTTGGCACACGTGAACCTCTTTCGGGACTGCTTTTCCCCTCCCCTCCCCTCCCTTGCAAACGAAACCCAGCCGGCGGAGGTTGCCCATCCGAAGAGCCTCGCTTGCTACTGCTGCAATAGCCCTAACCCCATACCCATTTCCCAGAAGGTAGGCTCGGGGGAACTGAGTTCTGAAAAGACAACGGATAGGATTTATAGGAGCCATGTCGCTCTAAGAAACGCACAGGCTCGCTCACTCCAGCTCAGTCCCGATGGAAACCAGCTTCATTAACATAAACTACGAAGCGGTGCAAAATACCCCACTTTGCAGAGGACCGCATTCCAAGCATCGTCAGCTCTTGCAAACCGCTCACATCACTTAGCATCTATTAACTGTCCCTCCTTGTCGCCGGGGGTGAGCGCTTGGAGCACCAGGAGCGGCTTAAGAAAGCCTCGTCCGCCGTGCACAAATAAGGACCTTATCGCTGCTCTACCGGCGAGGAGCCCATCTCCCTCTGTCGGTTCCTCGGAGCCTCACAGAGGCACCTTCTGAAGGGGCGCGTTTGCCTTTAAGAGGCGGGGCGCCAAGCCCGGGAGGGGGGCGTGGCTGAAAGGCAAACGCCTCCTGCGATTGGGTAGCAGGCCCAGTCGCTTCCGCGCCGCCTCCCTCCCTCTCCCTCTCCCTCTCTCTGCCAACCTCCCCCGCCCGCCCTCGCCTCTTCCCTTTCGGCTCTCTCCGCCCCCTCCCCTCGCTCTGCGCTGCTCGCGCCCCGCCCGCTGGAAAGGGCAGCACCAGTCTAGCGCTGACGTCACCCCGTCTGTCTGCTCTCCCCCCTCCTCTTTCCCCTATGAAACTGGATCTCCTTGGACTTGAATGAGGAGCAAAGGACGGGGGGGGTGTTGGAGGAGGAGCAGCAGCAGCAGCAGGAGAAGGAGGAGTGCGGGGGGGGGGGAGGAGAAGAGGAGGAGGAGGGAGTTACTAAGATCTTGCCTGGGCAGGCGAGAGAAAGAGGGAGGCACACACCGAGAGAAACAAAGTAGCAAGTCCCTTTCCCACCCGGCTCTGTCCGCGAACTTCTGGGGCTGGGGGGCAATGGAGGGGAGGGGGCCAGCCGCAGCGCTGAGAGCTGAGATTTCCTCTCTCTAGTGCTCATTTCCCCCCTAAACTTGAATCCCTCCCCCCTGCACCCCGTGAAATTTATTTTTGGAGGGTGCGTGTCCCCCACCCCACCCCCTTCCTTCCTTCCTCTCCAAAGGTGTTTTTATTTTAATCAATTATATTTTGCCCCCCACCCATCCCCCCCCCACTCTTCTTCCGCCGCCAAACCCCTCGAAGGAAGATCCCGTCTTTATGTTGTGCTGCCCGGAGAGACCCCTGAAGTCTTCCCGTCCTTTGTTTCTCCGCTTCTTTTTAAATGTATAACTTGATGGGTCTCAACAGCACAACCGGAGCCAGCCAGCCCAATGTCTCCTGTACATGCAACTGCAAACGGTCTTTGTTTCAGAGTATGGAGATCAGTAAGTACTTCTTTCCCATTCTGTATCTCTCTGTGTGTATTGCATGTGTGCAAAACTCTCCTGTCGCCTTGTTTGGGGCCGGAGAGAGAAGCGGCGTCTCGGACTCTCCTCGCTCGGCTTTGCTGGGTCGTTCCGTTCCCAAACGCGGCGCCTTCTCTGGGCTTTGGGCGATTATTTAATTTTGCGTTGCAAAAAAATCGAAGGGTTGGGTTGTTGTGTTTTTAAAAAACTAGACCAATATATTTTAAGACTTGCGGGTATGTTCTGTTTCCCCACTTGGTTTGTGTGTTTTCGGGTGCCCCAAAGTTTTATTTTCCTTTATTCAATTGCAAAAGAAAGAAAGAAAAAGAAATCCCCCCTCGTAATGTGACTCCCTGCACAATTTTTCAGCTTTCCACAAATGCGATTTGGAGACACTCTTCAGGGACCTAAAAAGAGTTGATTTCTGGAGTCCCGGAGTTCACTCGCTTTTGGCTTCTTTTCTCCAGGATCTGAACTTCAACTCGACATCTTTTCCTCCCGTCTTAACGTTGCCCTTCTCCTTTTGCCGGCGGCGGGGCGGGACAGTGCGAGGCTCCCGGGGAAGGGAAGGGGACGCCGGCTGGATGGGGTGAGGGGGGTGGGCGGCGAGAGACCCGAAAGGAGACCCGGGGAGTCGTTGCAATATTGATCCGCGCGTTCCGCGTGCGTTAAGTGGTGCGGGGCCCGGGGGGGGGGCGAGCGGCGGAGCAGCCTCTTCTCCGGCTTTGGCGGCGCGGCCGGGTCTCCCCTTCGGAGAGAGGCGAAGGGGCCGGGGAGGAGCGAAGCGGCCGCGCGATCCCAGCCAGTGAGCTCCATCGCCCCTAGGAGCTTTGTCTGCTTCCTAAGCCAGACGGTGAAACAGCCTGTTCAGGCTATTTAAAGCACATGCTCGGCTGGAGAATCCAGCAAGCAACCCCGGGAGCCCTTTCCGCCCAGAACAACACACAGACGAGCTCCGCTTTTTTATGATCGCCGTGGCTGCCCTGCTGTTTATTGCCCTGCTGCAATCCGCTGCAGATCGGGGAACCCCCCCTAAAAAAAATTACACACATCCCCATTTCTTTTCTCCAACCCCCCTAAGCTTTGAGCCCGTTTCCTTCCCCCGGTTGCATTTGTGCATTTTGCACCCGTCTTTTGCAACGATTCAGAAGGCTCTTTCGGGAGACCCTTTTAAAAGGAAGGAAGGCAAACAAGATTAGAGCATATCATAATGGAGGGCCGCTCAATGCGGTTGAACATTGTAGCTAAATAGAGCTCCCGTGTCGAGTAGCAGTCTACCTCTGGCTACCAGGTGCTTGTGTTCTGCATGCGAGTTTCCCACTGTACGTGGTTGGAAACAGAATACTGGGGGGCGGGGTGTGTGTTAGATGGACGTTTTTGGTTTTGGTCTGATCCAGCAGGACGCAGAACTCTCTTATACCGGTTCCGGCTCCAAAATGTTTAATCGGCTGCTGCTGCTCTGATGCCTTTTGAACCTCAGCAGAGGACGGTGGTGAATTAACAACGTTAGTGGAACGGTGCAGCGGCACACCCCGCCATGAAATTACAGGATAATAGTTCAGCAATTAAGTTGTCTCATCACCTAGTCCTCTCTCTCTATGTGTGTGTGTCTGTCTGTGTGGTAAGAATGCAAATGTTATGTCCAGCGAACTAGAATTTGTGCCTATAAATAGTAATCGCTAGGTCTGAGAAGTAGATTATAGCTCTGTCTAGCCTTTAGAAAGGCTAAGTCAGACAAAGTTGCCTCCCCCCCCCCCAAACTCCCTGAGTGTCTGTGTCTATAAAGTGCCTATAAAGCTGGCTAACTAAACGCATTGTCTAAGAGCTAGTGATACCAAATGATTTCTGCATCTGTATTTATGGACTAGGTACCTTAAAGTATTTCAGAGAGATGGCAGTTTTCAAAAGAATCTTTTTAAAACGTGCCTGGGTGGAAGAAACAAACAAAATCACTAAGCAGTAAAATACAGCCTGGGATTGCCATTACCACTCTGCAATGTTACACTTAAGAACTAAACTCTCTGATGTTGGGAGACGCCCAGGTCCGGAATATTTTTGACAGTTCCACTTTTGTGATGATTACCACCTCCCCCTCTGTTGTTGCTGTTTTATTGACAAGGTTTTTTTGTTTTTGTTTTAAATATATCACAGAACTTGTTCAAAATATCCAAGCAGCACATAATCCTGATATCCTCCTTACTGGTGAATGTGCTTGTGCCCTTGGTGGTAAGCTAGCTAGACTCCCAGACAGAGCAGGTCTTTCCTAATAATGATTGTGGGAGGGGTCTTTCTCCTCCTATTGGAGGTGTAGGCTGAAACGATTTCCGTAAATTAAAAAGATCAATGTCCATAGAAAATTTGATTATCTCTCTTAATACCGCAGCAATTAAGATGGATTCTCCACCCCACCCCACCCCCACTTCCCAAATCTCATTCCTGATCTTTAAACTGTGGGTTTGGACTATTCACCTGCTAGAAAATTCCCAGCTCATAAAAAATATGTGTGGGACTTAAGTCTACTGTGTAACAGGATGCTAGATTTCCATGTCCCTCAATGCATGATTTCTTCTTCTTCTTCCTGTCTCAAATTCATCACTTTTATTTTCAGTCCCTTACTCTCTCAGCTAATCAGCCATAATGATGTTTTGGCTGACGTGGAGGCAGTCTTGTTAATTTAGTTGTCTGCTGATCCAAATAGAGTTCATTTCTCACCTCTGAAGTAGTGATACTCAGGGCAATTTGACCTGCAAGGGTTAGCATCAGTACTAACTGCATTCAAAATCCAAATATATACATTCTTTAGAGGCCAAAGTGAAACGAGGAAGGGAATATCCTGGCATACTTATTTTGGTATGCAGTTTCTTTAAAAAAATGTTTGTGTAGGAATTAAATCACCTGAGGCACTTTCTTAATTTTGTTGTTTGTTATTAACCCTAGTCAGGCTCAAAAGGAAAAGTCTTACTGTATTTTAAAAACTTAACACGTTCTGTCTAGATATTCAGACTGTTCAGAAACCTGACAGTTATGTGTTATGGATTTTTTGTGAATTTTTTTTTTAGGGCTAGAATCTGCTTTAATTTTAAACTGTATGGGACTTTGCCTCTGGAAGTTATTGGCAAATATAAGTGGGCTGCAATCTGTACATATTCCTTGCTTGCTTGGGAGTAAGCCCCATCAAAATCATTTGGACCTACTTCCAAGTATCTTGCATCAGTCTTAAAATCTTGTGAAGCATGTTACAGTGGTCAGGCTATGGTCTTCCTAACAAAGCAAATTTCCTTTTTTATAACAAAACATGCAGTTGTATGGAAGGCAATGGGACCACTACCTGTTAATGCCAATATATTAGAATACCTGGCTTTTTCTGCTATTTTTGGGCTCCTAACAGCAGCATATACTACTTGAGAGTTTAACTGATTAGGTCTGAAAATTCTTCAGCTACATGCTTCTCTGCACTTGGAACTCAAACGGGACTTAGACATTGATTCCATATAAAACCAAACATATATTTTAGTACAAAGCTGATTTGCCTGATTATCTTAACATTATTATTACTGAATCTAATCTATCTTGATTTGAGCAAACTCCATACAGCAGATAAGATGGGTAGTTTTTGTGTGATTCTCTCATTTGACACAAAAAATGAGTGGGCGTCCAAAGCCATCTTCCCCACCCTACACCTGAGAAAGCAAAACTTTTTTTTACTTGATAGGCACTGGAAAAAGTATAGAAATAGGTATAACAAAAAAAGAGGGGGGATAAGAATCTGCTCTCGACATTCTGCTGGAAGAGAAAGTCTCCTATGACACACAGGAAAAAGTTTCCTGTTTGGAACAATTTGTTCTCTTTCAAATGATTCCTTGGCGCTTTGAAGATAGGGCTCAGTTTACAATGTTATTCAATATATGAATTTTCAATATTCCTTTTGCCTCTTGTAGAGGTGAATTAGTCTGTGGGTAAAAAGCTATGAATAATGAGGTAGGGATCCGTCAAGGAGCGTCTGCTTTACTCAACAGTACTATGCACTTATTTGAGAGTAAGCCCTATGAATAACCAGCGGGACCTCTGGGGAATAAAAGTGCATAGAGTTGAGCTGCGCATTGGCTTTCTTAAGAAGAGTGCAACCACTTACTCAGAAGTAAGCCTCATTGGCTTCAATGCGACTTACTCCCAGGTAAGTATGAACAAGAAGCACTGCCTGCTTCTAACACGGCTTTCTAAATCACAATGACAATATCATCTGATACTGTGGAACCCAAGCTCTTAAGAACTTTTAACTCTTCTTGAACTAGTGATTAATGTGATGTGTCTCTTTAGGGACTGAAATACCTACCCCACTAGAGGATTTTGTACCTGTCGCCTTCCACCTGTTTGATGTTTGAATGCATGTAGTCATTGGTACCATTTATTTTTTTACCCCAGATCAATTAATCTAAAACACTCCTACACCCGGGTTTCTTATCCTACCTCGAAGGAGAATTAAAACCCCTTCCCCACTCTTAGGCATTCATTGGAAAGAGTAGTGAAAATGCTACTTGATTCTTTGTAAAGCTAAGAGCCCAAGTGTCTTAAGAGGTAACAGCAATGCTGAATAATCCTGGACATGAATTATCTTGCTGCAAGCACATTTCAATGAGATGCTGATCTGTAATTCTGCAAACTGATGGAAAGGTGGAGGATTCCACAATGGGGAATGCAATATTCTTTTAAAAATGCTCATCTTTACCATATATGCATGTTAATCCACACTTAGGTTAATTTCGAAGATTTGGGGTTATCTTTGCCTACAAGATCTTATTTGAAATAGAGGAGGAACTTGGTTCCTGCACTTCAGCCCTGGATTAGGATTACAGAGTGCCTGTTTTCTGCCTTCTTCTCTCTCCCACCCCCAGCCCCGCTCCCCCTCTTCCAAGTTCAAAGTCTTGACTACTCTGACCCACCGTAGCAACCATTCACCGCGACACTCTCTGAGACAGCCAGACATCCCCGATGTGGTCCTAATCAGTCAGACGAAGTGAAATGAGGTCAAGGGAGATCGCACTGCTGGCTGCGTTTTGTAAATAACAAATCATTCGGATCGGCACGTCGCACTCTTCATTCATCTGCTGTGATCATTTCTATAAAACAGTTAATTCTGCTGGGTGTTGTCAATGGGTTTGTTTTCTCGGCGTTAAAGAAGCGTGTGTGTTGTTGAAAGGTAGTTTGTGAGGCCTGGATAAAGCAGAGCTGCAAATCCGTAAGAATTTAGCCTTCCTGCATTCTACCTCGGTTTCTCTGGGTGGTATTGGAGACTTCTGACCTTTTTAAGTTCATCAGGTTTTGGTAACAGGTGGTCCTGTCCATCTGGGTACCCCAGTGTGATGATGCCTGAGGATACTGGGGGGGGCGAGGAGGCATCTTGTACTCTTTATGTGCGGCTGTAATGTTTGCAGGTACAAATTCAGAAGAATTAAATGACAGCGCTCATGGTATAAAGCAGGGATGAAAGAACCTGTGGCTCTGCAGGTACTGGACTCCATCTCCCATCAGCCCCTGCCAGCATGGCCTGAGGTGATGGGAGTTGTAGTTGAGCAACATCCAAAGGACCGCAGGTTCCCAACCCCTGGCATAAAGGAACTAACCGTATTCCAAACTGTTGTCGTCATTCATACTTTCCCGTAACTTAGGGATGCTACACTAGAAGCATACACCCCAATAACTGGGTGATTGGTCCAAAACAAGTGAAATTCAGTTTTGCCCTTTGCCTTCCCCATCCCAAAGTACTTGCACTCCCTTGCGTTTTGGCCTCATCAGGGTTGCCAGGACGCCATGTCACAGTGATAGGAGAAGCTCAAATGGTACAATTTCCTTCTCAGGTCTAGACAGGAGACTTGCTATGTTCCCCACAGTCCTCGGCCCCTTTTTGCCTACTCACATCCTTCACATCAGTAATATACACAGCTCCAATTCTATTTTCATCTGAGCTCTTCCTTTTATAAGTTCCATGTTGCCACCACTCCTTGCTTTCTCTGGTTCCTGCTTTTCAAAGCTTTCTTTCCATTGTCCCATTTCCTTTAGCTGCTCTTATTTCTTACCCAGCCTCCCTAACACTCCTCTTCCTCTCTTGCTCACAGTATAAGGCCCCTCCTGATCATAAGCATTCTGACATCCCTTCAGAGCTCCCTCTCTGCCCCTTCTTTTTTTAAGTCCCATTTCTCCTCTATTCTTTTCTGCAGCTTTCTTCTTCACCGACCCTCCTTTCTCACCTCTGACCTCTGTCTCCCTTGGCTTTTCTGTGTCCTGGGACCTCTTTCCTGGTCTTCTACCCTGCGAGGTTTTAACCTAAAATGACAATGTTCCATTCTCTCACAGAAGCTGGAGTGCAACTGGTTCAGTTTCGAGAGCAACTGAACACGCCATGCAGCTTCACCACTACAAATACAACAGAATATAAATTGGTTCTCTTAATAGAGTAGGGAGAATACAGTCTCAATCATTGCTGTCTTCCCAAAATCTCAGGAAGCATGCCATCTATACGCAACTCTATTCTGACAACTACTCTGCATTTAGTGAATGCATGTGGGTCGATCTGAATAGGACTCAAGCTTGATTTAATTAAAGAGGAGGATCCAGGGCTCTGTTCCCTGGCATGTGGGCATGGGTGATGATGCATGTTTAGAAACTTACATGTTGATTGTGTTCACACACTAGGGAGTTATTTTAAATGGAGTCTGAATAAGCAGTTCATGTAATTCAATGGCCTCATTTAGACATAACTCTGTGGCTTAGCAATACATGACTAAGCCACCTCCTAATATGGCCATGAGAGGGAGATGAGAAACTTCCATTTTAACTAACTGCAGTTTAGTGTTATAACTGAACCTAGGCAAACTGTGGTTAGTCTTGGCTTTGGTCTACAAAAACAACCAAACCGTGGTTTATGAAGCTGACTTGTTTCAATAGACTGGGAGTGGTTAATCTGTGCCTTTCCAAAAGCTATTGGTACCACAGCTCTCATCATTGGTCACGCCTGACCATAGTTTAGGCCATACTGGATCACAGCCTCAGATGTAACGCTAAACTTTGGCCAATTGAAAATGGAAGCAAAATCTTCCTATCTCTGTCTCTGTAAGGGGGGAGTGCCCTATGTTCATTCAGCAAGGCCATAGTTCAGCATTATGTCATAACAAGGCCAGTGACATTACTGGGTTACGTGAACTGCTTTGGCATTTAGCGTTGTGTCCGAATTAGGCTATTGTGTTTCAGAGCAAAGCCTTACACCTTCTCAAGGTCTTTTCTGAGCCCTGACTACATACATAGCGTTGTGCTTAGGGTGTTCTGTGTTGCTTGTAATATCCTGAGAGAGCTGTTCTGGAGCAGATGCACATCAGCAGTTTTTCTGTGGTCAAATATTAATTTCTTTGTCAAGCAATATATACCTTTGCACTCTCTCTCTCTCTCTTCCAACTGTGCTTGCTGTTTTGATTAACAGGAAGTTGAAAGGTTGCTAACCTGAGGGACCTGTCTAGGTGAATAGGCCGAGGGTGCTTTTTAGAGAGAGCACCGTACATTAAATTCCCCTTGATACACATGTGCCTATAGTGGTAGGTCTTCAGTGGGTTCCTGTGGACTCTCAAGTTACAGTGGACTCTCAAGTTGCCAATGTGATCCTTGCGGGCGGCACGTTCACAACCCGCAGTGCTGCGTCTGCGCACACGCGGGTTGTGCTTCAGTGCTTCTGTGCATACGCAAAGCGCCGAAACCCGGAAGTAACCCATCCCGGTACTTCAAGGTTCGATGTGGTGCACAACCCGAAAACGCGCAACCTGAAGCGTCTCTAACCCGAGGTATGACTGTATATTGAAGAGACTCGTGAATTGCTAGCTAGTTGATAGCAGTTCAGGCTCCACTAAAATCTATGGGGATCTGCTATGGGCTACAATGGGGTCAGAAACAAATACCTTACCAGATATTAGCAGTGTGGAAGTAAAAATCAAGTCAATATTGCTGAAAACAACTGTATCAAAGAACTGCCTCTGCCACAAATACTCATTCAGGCAAAAAGAAGGAAGAAATCCTTATTACAGATTTTCAACTTCTAGGATGAGATTGATCTGCAGCAGACCGATAGTACAACTTCCAGTCTTCGATTTGTCTCCTAGCTTGCTTAAAGCGTTCCAAATTTAAACCCTGCTCATTGGACTTGGACTAAGTCATTTCAGGAAATGAGACACTGGGCCAGAGGCACTGGGATTGATTCTGATGGGCTTTTGTGGGACAGCTCAGAACAACCAAAGGGGTATACAGACAGCCATTTATTGGGGTGGGGTGGGGAATACCCAAATTTGCATATACATGGGGGAACTGGTGTTGCCATGCTCTGTATGCATCAGAGATTAGGAATAGCACATAGCAGGGACGTGTCAAAATGCTTTTCACTGCCGTCGGCAGCACCTCTGACTCGCATCACACATGGTCACGAGCACAGCCTGGTAAGTCATCAGTTGTCGGGCAAATGCTAAGCTATACTTCTTATCCAAGTTGTGGTTTCTGATAGGGATAGGGTTGTCTCAAAAGATTAACCCAACAGGGAAATAGCTGCGCTTTGGAATAATCCACTGATTTAGAGCTGGAAATGAAGCCGAGTTAATTTATCAGGCTGAGGCTGAGCTTAGTAACCGACCACCAGCATCAAAGTTCTTGGTTTTCTTTCTGTCTCTTTGTTCAGTGTTCTGTCCCTATTTTGTTCTGGTTGTGTTTCTCTGAAAGGCACATGTGCCTCTGGCCTTCAGAATGGAATATAGCCTGACTTGGTATACAGTGGTGCCTCGACTTACGAATTTAATCCGTTCCGAAGGCACCTTCGTAGGTTGAAAAATTCGTAAGTCGAAAAGCGCCATTGGAAACGCAATTTCCCATAGGAATGCATTGGAAACGGAAAAATTCATAAGTCGAAGCAACCCCATCTAAAAACCGCCGCGGTTTCCATTCAGATGTTGACAAATTCGTAAGCGTGCGGCCATTTGCCCCATTCGTAAGTAAAAAAATTTGGTTGTTGAGTCGTTCGTAAGTCGAGGTACCACTGTATATCTATCCATTTAGCCTAGTATTGTCTATCCTGACCGGCAACAGCTCCAGGTCCTTCCTTTCATGCTACCTGATCCTCTTATCTGCTGTACCTGTTACTGGGTTCCTTCCCGTTCCAATAATCTTCTGAGTTCCTTCTGCTCTGCTTGACCATTGCACAGTTTTTCACCTACACCAGGAGCACAACCCTCTTTTGGCTCACCTACATCAGAATTCAGGGTCAGCTCCCATAAAATGGAAGCCCATTCCCTTGCCCTATTGCTGGGGCATCTTGTGCTTTGTTTCTATGGCTTCTCAAGGGCAGTACTTTGTAGTGTTGCTGTTACTGATGTTACATTGTGCAGCACTCACATATTTCGGCATGCATCCTCGTCGCTTGATGACTGCAACAAGTAGGGACGGCTTACATGTGTAGACATCTGTCAGTGACGAAACAAGACAAGCTGAGCATCCGTACATCACCTCGGGCCAAACGCCTTTCCAATAGAGGCATCTCACATAGTTAACTGCAGTGTATAGCACTGAGTAATCAAAAGGCATCAGGAAGTGTGCACTTCTGTCAACCAATCAACTTTTATCACACAGTTAAGAGACCTTCTAGGTACATGTATGTGTGAGTCAAGCCTAAGTCTACTGTGGTTGAAAGTGGTTTGGATAGCTCTTTGATAGGTACTTTGGTTCTAAACACCTTTATATGCATTTCCCATGACATGTTGCCTGAAAAAAAATAAGCAAAGTTAAGGTTTTAGTATGAGTGTGCCTGCAGATTTGCAGAATGTCTGATTGATAAAGAATGGTAATGCAGGTAAATACCCCAGTCTGCCTTCTAGGCTGATACCCTTTTGAGCATTGTGATGTTTACATAAGAACAGGACCTAGCACAAGAGCATTCCCCCTCCTAGGGTTTCCAGCAACTGGTACAGGCAGCGACTGTTTTAGGTGTGTCCGGTGTGTGGACGACTGCTCACATGCTTTTTACGCCAAACCCAGAAGTGACCCGGAAACATCACAAAAAGGGGTGGAATGGGGTGTTTGCAGGCTTTTTCAGTGGTGTTTCAAATATACACAAATATATACCGTATTTGTATAACGGCATTACGGTATCCGCAGTTTAATTTACTGGTAGCATTCTATGGGGGGGGGAAGAGGGGGGAGTGTATTCAGCTCTGTCCCCCTGTCACTATCACCCTCTATGAATGTCTGGATTGGGGGGTGAAAGTCTGAAGCGGGGAACTCCTTGTGCTCCTGGAGGCTCCCTGCACGTTTTGGATCTCTGGAAGATCTGTTTTCAAAATCGCATGGTAGCCTCCACGTAAATGAGGCTCCCTGTTTCAGAAACTTCTTCAACTTGCGGAGGTTCCTGGAAACAGAAGTTTAGCAAAGTCATCCCCACTTTCCTCTATATGACTCATGTGGAGAATGGATGCCTGAAGAGGGCTACTGTCTGTTATGAACATTAAGTGTAATGGTTGCTTGTCATTGTAATTTAGTTTTTGGACAATGCTATTAGTTGGAATAAGCCTTCTGGGTGTGAATACTGTTAACATTTAGAACCTAAGGCAGTTTACAGGGCAAGTTTCTTTTCTTTTCTTTTTAAGGATTGGTTCCCCCCCCATTAATTGCACTTATTTGTGAAATATTCCTTAATAGCATAAGGGCAGAAGTTTTAGGATCCTGTTCTATGGAGTCATCTTGACATGATGCTTTGCGAGCCAAATTGCCTCTGGCCAGGTTGCAGAATTGGTGAACAAGGATTTCTTTTCAGTGGAAAAAGAACCATTGGACTATGTGTGTGCTCATATGAGTTGTGTGTATATGGGGTTTTTTCTTTTCTTTTCTGTTTAAAAACAACACTGTGATTTTAACTTAGCTTACAGAACAATCTAAACCAAAGATCCACCAGGAAGAGAGAGCTTGAATTTGGAAGTTCTTGGGTTATCATAGCTGAGCCAGGACTAGGTGGGGATAAGTCCCTCAACTGGGGCTCAGCTGGCAGAACTTTGCTGGCGTAAGTCCCCCAAAAGGGGGCATGGCAGGGGTTGGGGAAGGAACTTACAATCACCTGCCATTTCAGCCAGCAGTAGCCTCTCCCAGAGGTTCCTGAACAGAGTTTGGAACAGGGCAACTTACACCAGCGTAAACCACGCTGGCCTAAGTTACTTTGGCATCTTAATACTCAGGATTGCTGTGTTAGTTGCTTACATGGCCTCTTGCCATTACACTCTTGCTTTCCACAGAGATAACCACAGCTGTGGGGCAAGAGAAAACTACAGTGGTGCCTCGACTTACGAAGGCGATCCGTTCCGCGGCGCTCTTCATAAGTCGCAACCTTCGGATGTCGAAGCGTCCATTTTGCATATGCGTGAAGTGCAATTTTGCGCTTTGTGCATGCGCAGACTGCGAGCACCACTTCTGCGCAGGCGCAGAATGTGCGCACGGCGAACAAGACATCCGGGTTTGCCGACTTCGTAAGTCGAAACCTTCGGAAGTCGAGGTACCACTGTAGTTCACAGGCATGAGACAAGGAAGGTGCAGACTCAAGACATGTTTCCAGAAACAACAGCACTTGAATGTACTGTATATCTTCTTTTTGTCATTGGACCCCCTATACGGTCTAGGAAGAAATATGTGCATGGCCAATATAAGAAGGGTGAAGCATTCCCAGAACCACAGCTAACAGTCACATTGGGGCGATCTTCTCTGGTCCAACTTATTAAAAAGTTTCCTCTGTGTCATTTTATTTGTGATGGCCAATTCACAGAGGAAAGTGGTCACTTCATGCTGCAGCCAGCAAGTGATGTGCAAGGTGCTTTCGATTGCAATACCCAGTCTTCTCCCTATTGTTCCCTGGACATGGAAGTTTTGTATTGTCCTTACAAGGAATAAGCATTCGTTTGCCTCTCCCTTTCTAGAGCCGTCCAGGCAAATGGCTGTCCCATCACGTCTTGCGGCAGTGAATCCTGCAAGTTAATTATACACTGCATGAAAGTGCCTTGTCTCTTTTGCCTTCGGCCATCCATTTCACTGCATGGCCCTTATGCCCATGTGTTGTGAAGCAAGCAAGCAAGCAAACAAACAAACCATAAACCCTCTTTCCACTTTCACTACAATCTACACCATGCCTTATTTTATGAACCTATATCGCATCTCTAACCAAACACTCAAGATGGCCTTTCTTTGCATAGGGAAGATGCTCCCGCCCCCTTGATCATCTTGGTTGCCCTCCTCTGCATCCCAGCTGTTTGAGATGGGGCAACCAGAACTGCGTGCCCCTGAATCACTCCAGCCACCCAGTCAACAGATTTGCTCCGCTACCTCCTGCCCCAACACACACATGATTTCTAGTAATAAATCTGCAGCTCATGAATCAACTGTGATTAGCATTGTGTGAAGAGCATGAGTAATTTCTTTGTTCTCCCCCCCTTTTTCTTTTATAAAACTTTGTGATTGCTGTCTGTAGAAGGCCAAAGGTATGGCCTTATGGAAAGCATGATTCATTTATTGGTTTGTCTGTCGACTAGTTATCTTTCAGTAATTCCAGAAAGCTGCTACTAGCCAAGAATGAATCATACATGGCTAAGTGCACTAACAAACGGGGTCATGCTCATCTGCAGAAACTTTTGAAATCTATTTATGGTGCCGGGGAAAGAGGTGGGCGTATGAATGATGATGGAAGAGGTGCCAATTACCCTTACGAATAAACCAGTTAGGTAATGCCAACCGTTACATAAATCTCTTTTTATGCATGTTGCTAGTGATCTCTGGAAGGATAACTTTCAAATGTGATTGTATCTACTTGATGTATCTTTCCAAAGTGCTTTTGATTAATTGCCTTTGTTGGGGAATAGCTAAATTTCTAGCTTCATTGTGCCCACAGAGGAGTCTGCTAACTGAGACCTTCCATTTATATTCCATACGAAAGGCACACGTTGACTGTTGGGAACCAGTGTTAGAAACTCAGATATATAAGCTAGTCACCAATTGCCAACTTAAACCTACCGGTAGCTTATGGTCGCCACAATGGAATGTCTAGGAGCCTTTTTTCCCCCAGCGAATTTTATTTTTATTTTCATTTACAGTCATACCTGAGGTTGTGAACACGGATCACGTTTGCAACCCAAGGTATAACTGTATATGCCACTTTATATCCAGAATAGAACAAATTCGAGCTTCAAGGAAAAATATTTCAGATCCTTCTCTAAATGATACTTTGCTTTCCCCATATTAATTTACCTACTTAATTTATATAGCTGCCCCATAGCAGAAGTATGTTAGGAAGCCAGTGTGGTGTAGTGGTTAGAGTGTTGGACTAGGACCTGGGAGATCAGGGTTCAAATCTCCACCCAGTCATGAAGCTCACTGGGTGACCTTGGGCCAGTCACAGCTTCTAACTTATCTCACAAGGTCATCGTAGGGATTACCTGAGGTGGGGGGTGAACCATGTACCCCTTAGAGGAAAGGGTGTGATATAAATACAATAAATAGGCCCTTCTACTTACCTGCTTAAGAAAGCTGGAGGGGCCAGCAAGATGGAGATGCCAGTTGCCAACCTGGCACCCAGAGATCTCCATGTGATCGCAGTTGGACCCGTGTCAGTTGCACGACTTGCCTGGCTAATTTGGAACCGTATCAGGGGCAAAAAGAACTGTGAAAGTGTAATGTTCATACAACAATATGCATCTCCATCTTGGAAGACCAAGGTCTCATTTATGCAGGACCCAGAATGCACAAAAACATCTGCACAAAAATGCTATGCAGCATTTTACTTAAAAGTGCCATAATCAATAGGCCTGTTCCTATGACTGGTATCCAACTAAGTTTTACTCAGAGTAGACACACTGAAATTAATGGACCTGAGTTAGTCCCGGAAGCTGTCTGCAGATGAACGGCGGCTCCCTCGGCCTATAGAGTGAGATGAGCGCCGCAACCCCTGAGTCGTCCACGACTGGACCTAACGGTTAGGTGTACCTTTACCTTTACCTTTAAGTTAGTCGTGTTTGTTTATTTTAATGGGCCTGTTCTGTGTAGGAGTAGTACTTGGTACAACCATTAGGCTTCCCAGCCAATATCTCCTCCTCCTCCTCCTCCTCCTCCTCCTCCTCCTCCTCCTCCTCCTCCTCCTCCTCCTCCTCCTCCTTCTTCTTCTTCTTCTTCTTCTTCTTCTTCTTCTTCTTCTTCTTCTTCTTCTTCTTCTTCTTCTTCTTCTTCTTCTTCTTCTTCTTCTTCCCCCCTGCCCATCTGACTGGGTTTCCCCAGCCACTTTGGGCGGCTTCCAACATAATTAAACATTAAAAAACGGTCCCTATACAGGGCTGCATTCAGGTGTCTTCTGAGGGTTTTATATTGTATAGTTACTCATCTCCTTAGCTTGGGACTCGCATATATACCAGTGGAGCACTGCGTAATTTTAATGTCCTATGTAAGATCCTGCCGACCGACAGCACTTTTCATGCACCCAACATCTTGCAGCCTGGAAATACACACTGTTTGGAGTTGCTGCCAGAGTTGGACTTTTCATTTGGTTTCTCTCCAAAGGAAGATGTATGCCCTGCTGGGTTTTAATGGGCTTTTAGGCTAGCCTGCAATTCCAAAGAAGAAATGTTATCATGCTAAGCAAACCCAAACAAGATTTTGCCTTGTCATGCCTGGTCCTACTTCCACAATGGCCTATGTGGCAACAGTTCTGTCTAGACGCTGTAATTACTTTCTGTTTCTCTTTGTTTTTCTCTTGCTTACTGGAAACAGCTAGCTCATATACCCTTTGTAGATCACACCTGCCTCACCGGACTGATGTGACAAGGAAAACTTGCCCTTTGCTACTGTTGCTCCGTAGTTGCCAAAACGATACACTGTAGTGCCCTCCCAGATGCTGTAAGCCCATAATTAAAACTAGTTGTGGTTCCAGCTTCTGCAAGATCTACTGCCATTATCGGTATCAACCATGAGTAATTTTGGACTCACAGCTGCCCATGGAGGCACAGGTCAATTCTGTGTCCAGGGCAGCAGGTACGCTGGCTGAGACCCTACCTTGCCCACACGCTGTCTCTCAAGAGTGCTCCATGCGCTGGTTATCTCCTGCTTGGACTATTGCAATGTGCTCTATGTGGGGCTACCCTTGAAGGTGACTTGGAAACCGCAGCTAATCCAGAATGCAGCAGGTGGACGGGTGACTGGGAGCGGCCGCCAGGACCATATAACATTGGTCCTGAAAGACCTACCTACATTGGCTTCCAGTACATTTCTAAGCACAATTCAAAGAGTTGGTGCAAACCTTTAAAGCCCTAAACGGTCTTGGCCCTGTATACCTGAAGGAGCATCTCCACCCCTATCATTCAGCCCAGATGCTGAGGTCCAGCTCCAATGACCTCCTGGCAGTTCCCTCATTATGAGACGTGAAGCTACAGGGAACCAGGCAGAGGGCCTTCTCGGTACTGGAACCCACCCTGTGAAATGCCCTTCCATCAGATGTCAAGGAAACAGACAACTATCTGAGTACAGTGGTACCTCTACTTACGAATAACTCTACTTACGAATAACTCTACTTACGAACGGAGCTCCGTCCGCCATCTTGGATGCGGTTTAGATAGGATTTTTTCCACTTACAAATTTTTAGATAGGGTTGCTTCGACTTACGAATTTTTCTCCCAATGCATTCCTATGGGATTCGACTTACAATTTTTTTCAACTTACGAATGTGCATTCGGAACGCATTAAATTTGTAAGTAGAGGTACCACTGTATAGGGGAGATTTTAATGTTTGGTGTTTTATTGTATTTCTAATATTCTGTAGGGCTAGGTAGAGCGACCCCTCGCCCCTGTCCAAATACCCTCCAGCATGGTGGAGCAGGTCTTTGTTGACCACTATGCCACACAGTGGACTTATTTGCTATTAACTGGGAAATGCAACGTACGACGCAGGGAGTGGAACTAGCTAATGCTCCAGAGGGCTTGTGCCGCTTCCATTCCTGCCACACCTGTTCCACATTCCACGCTCCGTTGCAGAGACTAGATGCCTGTGAATGTCCACTAACAGTTAGTCATGGGCCTTTGGGTTTTCTTCCAAACATTCCTTTGGTCTGGGCTGACAGAGGCGAGGCCCTAAGCTGTGGGTGGGTTTCTCTTGAATTTGCAGGGAAACCCTCAATGTAGTCGGTTGCGATGTCTTCAGCGGAGGCTGTTCTGCTATGTTATTTCTCCCTGCTCAGAATATGATGTGGTCTTGGTTAGACTGAGCCTGCTGGAAATCAGTGGAATGAAGATACACCAGCACCTCCTATGGTGCCCCCAAGTGGTCCTGGCAAATATTCCCCCCCCCAAAAAAAATCCACAATACATGAAACACTTTTTGCTCTTCCCTTGGGTATCGGGGTGGTGGGAGAGCTGCCGCTTCCCCTGGAAGAACCATCACCCCCACCTTCCTTTCTTTTTTAAAAAATGTTATGTTTCTGGCATTTGAAAAAATTGATGCAGGAGACAAAATGTGCAGGCCATTTTCTTCGCTGGTTTGTGAGAGACTTGCTTTGTCCCAGTTGTTTGTGCAGAGTATTGAACACCCACCCTTCTGAGGTGCAAGGAGAGGTACAAGGAGCTTCTCTCTCTCTCCCTCCCTCCCTCCCCTTCTCTGTGTGTAACCATAGCAGTGGCTGAGGTACCGTGTTTCCCCCCTTTTAAGACGTAGTCATTAAGTAAGCCATGGCAGCATTTTTAAGCATTTGCGAAAGATAAGACATACCCCGAAAATAAGACATACCTCCATGCCTTGTATGAAAACTAACACCCTTCTTATGGCCACTACTGGGAGTAAGATGTCGCTGAATTAGACTGAGATCCTATTTAAGTGACTAGATTTTGGATTTTAAAAGCGAGACCGCCGAGCGCCCCAGCCAGCCAGCGGGACTCAGCCAGCCAGCGGGGCCTGGGAAGCGGCTGCTGTTGTAGTGGTGAGCTCGCGGAGCGCCCGGCCGAGGAGATCTGCCGCCCCACCGCCCGGAACCGACTGCTGCAGAGCGGAGCGCTCCGCAGCGCCGAACGCTCAGAGCGCCCAGCAGCACCGGGCGGAGCGCTGGAGCCAGCGGCCTCGCCTCCGCCCAGCCGAGGAGACCTGCTGCCTCGCTGTCCAGAACGGCTGCTGCAGAGCGGAGCGCTCTGCAGCAGAGTGCTCAGAGTGCCCAGCAGCACCGGGTGGAGCGCCGGAGCCAGCGGCTTCGCCTCCGCCCGGCCGAGGAGACCTGCTGCCCCGCCGTCCGGAACGGCTGCTGCAGAGCGGAGCGCTCCGCAGCGCCGCCACAGAGCGCTCAGAGTGCCCAGCAGCACCGGGCGGAGCGCCGGAGCCAGCGGCTCCCCCTCCGCCCGGCCGAGGAGACCTGCTGCCCTGCCGCCCGGAGCGGTTGCTGCAGAGCGGAGCGCTCCGCAGCGCCGCCGCCGAGCGCTCAGAGCGCCCAGCAGCACCGGGCGGAGCGCCGGAGCCAGCGGCCTCGCCTCCGCCCGGCCGAGGAGACCTGCCGCCCCACCGCCCGGAACGGCTGCTGCAGAGCGGAGCGCTCCGCAGTGCCGCCGCTGCGCGCTTAGAGCGCCCAGCAGCACCGGGCGGAGCGCCGGAGCCAGCGGCCGGCCGCCAGGATCCAGCTGCTGGAGCGCGCAGAGCGCTCAGCAGCTCAGAGCACCCGGCAGCGCCGGAGCCAGCGGCCTCGCCTCTGCCCGGCGAAGGAGGCTTGCCGTCCCGCTGCCCAGAACCAGCTGCTGGAGCGCGCGGAGCGCGGAGCGCTCAGCAGCTCGGAGCACCCAGCAGAGCCCTTGCCCCTTTCTTCTGCCGTCTGGCCTGTCTTAAAAGGGGCGCAGCGGAGAAAATGCCTTTAAAGGGTGATCGGAGGGGGACGCTGTGGGAAGATGGGAAGATGGGGGCTTTCTATTTCATTATTTAATAGGGTTGCCATATTTTGCAAAAGCAAAAAAGAGGACGCATTTGGCAACTCCTGCTTTTAATTATGGATCGCTATGACGACTCTGCCTGTGATAAAGAGGACGTGTCCTCGAAAAAATATGAGACATTGCAACCCTATTTATATCTATATTTGCTCCATTGGTTAGAGCATGGTGCTGATGATTCTTCATTGCAGAGGGTTGGACTAGATGATCCTTGGGGTCCCTTCCAACTCTTCGATTCTATGATCATCTGGAGGGACACAGGTTTTCCCATCACCGATGGAGAAGACCTGTGAACCTGAAGACCTGGGAATATAGTACTGTACAGCTGGAAGGGGTCCCCCAAGGGCCATCCAGTCAAACCCCCTGCAATTATGCAGAAATCACAGCTAAAATAATCCCCATCAGATGGCAGTCACAGCTGGAGAAGCCTTGGCCATCCAAACCTGGGTTTTAAAACCTCCCATGTAGGAGAGTCCAAGCTCAATAGCACCTCAGAGCACTGAAATCTTTGTGTGTACATTGTATTGTTCTAATACATACAACAGCCTTGTCAGGTAGGACAGAGCTCAGCAGCGCTGCGCGTAGCACACAGCAGCACCCCGAGCCAGCGGCCTGGCCCAGCCGAGGAGACCATAAGACACCCCACCAAAAATAAGCCACCCTGTGTTTTTTTAACGAAAAAAAGTTATAAGACGGTGTCTTAAAAAAGGGGAAACACGGTAGGTCCCTTCCCGTCGATGGGGGGGCCCTGCTCGCAACCATTTTATGGCCCTGCCTCTTTCCCCCCCTGCTTGGATGTGAAAGCCGTTTTGTGTGGGGACAGGATGCCCTGGATTTGGGTGAGAAGATGCTGGAGGGTATGCAAAGGTAAAACTTCACATACATCGCTCCACCCACATTGCCTCTGGTCCCACCCGCCACCAGCATGTGGCCCCAGAAAGGAATGTGGCCCTCAGACTGGAAGAGCCCCCTAGATGGCACATTGGCAGGAACAGATTTTCCCCTCTCTTTGGTACTTGCAACTGCTGCCTTTCAGGCTGACTTCTACGTTCTGTAAAATTAAGCATGCACCTTGAACCCTGGCTGACGCTGAATGCTTATGGTAGCAACCGTCGTGACTAGTGAAAGCCCATTCTTTTCTTCCGTGCTGTGAGACTTTACTGCTTGGCAAGCTGCATGTGCTTTATTCTGAAAAGCCTTTTGAAGGAAGTGTGTGTCATCTCCTATTTTGCTGTAGGCCGAGTCAGAATCTGAGTGTGCTTTTTGACTTCCCGTCTAGGAATTTTTACTGAAGCCTCCTGCATAGTTTAACCTTGTGCAAACAGAATTCTCATTTGAAGTCTTTAAAACACACACACACACACACACACACACACACACACACACACACACACAAACATCATCTCTCTCCCCACGCCCATTTGTTCAATTCTGCCCCTACTTCCATCCCTACGGACTGTGAATAAAACCCTTTTCTTTGGAAGAAGGGAAACTGAGCAAGGCAGGCCTTCTGTGTCCCATTGATACTATGAGTAAGCACACAGTCATCAACCTCAAAACTTCTTACTGAACCATATGTGAAGAAGTTTGGACAACTTCTGAAATAGTTGAAGGTGAGGCCCACAAAGCTTGTTGCAGCTGGTGTGCCTCCGGGGATCCTTGTGAGATCTAGCAAAAGAAGCGTTGATTTGTATTCAAGTGGTTGGAGTAAGGCTGTGCACGAAGTTTGTGGCTTTATTGAAATTGCTTACGAAATAGCATTTTATTAGCTGTTTCGTTCCCTCATCAAAGCATGCAAGATTTTCTGCATGCAAAGCAGATGGATACTCTACCACTTCCTGTTGAACTTGATCTACTGTCCATACATTTTATTTTTAAAAAATAATTTTTAAAAAGGTCAACTTCCTCTACACAATGTTTTGTTTCCTCACTGTGGTTTCTTCAACCAGAATCTTGCTCACCAGGATGAGCTTCGCCAGAACTGAGATGTCAAAAGCGCACTGCAAATTTAATTTAGATAAGCAGAATAAGTTTACTGGAAAGCATGTTGGTCAAAAGAAGCAGAGCTCTTCAAAAGGCCTGCAATCTCAGCAGGAAATGCTTTGGCAAAAACCCACATGCGTTTTCAGCTTCTGTGCAGGTCCTGTGAGATCTGGAAGATATGCTTTGCAAGAGGTTAACTACACATTAAGATTAGAACTGGCAAACTGAGCAGAACACAAAGAACTGATTTGTCTTATAATATTATGCTATGAAGAATTCTATTCCTGTTGCTTTTCACGGATATCTGTTTTTAGAAATAAGAGTTATACAAGTAGATATATTGAAATGTGAGCAATTTGTTAAAAGAAGAGACTTTGCTTCCAAGTGGGAACTTCAAATTCAGGGAAGAAGGTCTGACTCAGGGATGGAGAGCCTGTGGTCCTCCAGGTGTTGCTGAACTACAGCCCCCAATCACTGTTCGAAATTAGCCAGGCGCCAGGCGCATTTTGCACCTGGCTATCAGCCCCCCCCCCTGTGACCTAGTGAAGATGCCTGGGCGCCAGGATGGCATCTGACAGCTCCACCATCTGGAGATGCATATCTGGGGTTCATTGGATCTTGACTGTTTCCACACACTGATACTGCATCCTGTTATCAGTTATGTTTTATTTGCACAATCAGAATGAATTTCAGGAATCAAAATGCTTTTTTCTGTGCAGTCTGAGCAGGAGCAGTGAACAGCCTTGTAGTGTTACCGGTAATTGTTGTAGCTTGTCTTCATTTACCCCACCCCACTGCCCTGCTCACAGTTGTGAAGTATATTCTTACGTTATGAATGGTCAGTGTCACTATTAAGGAAAAGAGGTAGGAATAAGCCAATATATATATGTGGGGTGTCCCTGGATCAAGCAACTTTTCTTCTTAAAGTCCTCAAGATTGTCATCTGAACTAGCCAGATGTTTAACTGATAATCAATCACAGTCAGACCATCATTTGAAAAATAAGACTGAGCCGTCTTGCCCCCAAATGGCGACTAGACATTCTGTTTTGGCGACTGTAACCTTGGTTTAAGGAGCCATTTGATGCCTAGCTTATATATCTTGAGTTTCTCATACTTCTCCCATGATCCCTGACCATTGGCCGAACTGACTGGGGCTAATGGGGATTGGCATTCAGCAACATTTGGAAGGCCAGAAGTTCCCAATTCTTAGTCTCAGTTATGGTTTCAGCAAATGGTGGAAGGGCCTTGCCTCAACATAGTCCAATCTATGCTCTTTTTCTTCCTCTTTTGCCAAGAACAGGCATTTTGCTCTCATTTTCTTTCTCCTTTAATGGCCAGCTGCTTTGATCAAATCATAATTCCCCCACCATTTTAAAGCTGGAGTTGCTCCTTTAAAAAAACAAAACACAACGAATTCGGTAAGATCTGTGCTATGACTCTTTCTAAACCGAATAGATATGCTAAGAATTGCTTTGATATCCTATTCTGGGTTTGGAGTTATTTTCAATGCAGGAAAGCGGAGAAACTGCTTGCAGATGCTGATGAACATATTTTGACCATTTTGTCATGCATTTTATTGCTCCAGTGGAATATCTTGCAATGGTGGCCCCACCTTCTTTGTCATCTTTTCCCATACAGATTCATGTGGAAAACATAAATTTCCAGCCATTTTTTTTGCAGGGTGGGGCTCTGCACAACTTAGAAACTAGGTTACTTCTCCTTTGTCATACTGAAGCACTTGCTGATCCAGATTCCATGGGAAAATAGACTCCCTGCATTACAGTAACACACACTGAATCTTGGTCTACTCTCCAGGTACTGTTTTGGACTGGGTTTCCCATTTTGCCTGTGGCAAATTAATAGGTGAACTTGGACTTGAAAAGTCAGGATGGGTCTCTCCCTGGCCATGAAGCTTATTGGATGGCTTTGGGCAAATCTCTTTCTCTCAGTATTACAGGGTTGTTCTGCCCTGAACTCCTTGAAGGAAGAGCGAGATATTTTGGGTGGCCTTGGTTTCCTCACAGTTGTAGAAGTGTAACACGCATGCAGACAGCCCATCCAAATGCTACTGTCCGTTTGATGGTTATAGGTGTAAGCCAGCAGGCACTAGGGATATGGCTTTCTCAATGGTGGCCCCACACCTTTGGAACTCTCAGGGAGATGTATATGGAAGTTGGATCAGTTAATGTTTTCAGGAAAGCTTTCCTGCCACTGCTGGCCTTCCTTGTGTGAAGGGCCGTAGCTCTGTGTCAGAGCACATGTTTTGCATGTAAATGATTCCAGGTTCAACCCCTAGTATCTTCAGGTAGGCCAGGTAAAAGGTTCCCACCTGAAAATCCAGGAGATCTGCTGCCGCCACTGACTGACCCAATACTGAGCTGGATGGACCAACAACAGCCTGACATTAAAAGGCAGCTTGCCATGTTCCAATTCAGCAACATAGCCAAGTACTTCAGTAGCACCTTAAAGACCAACTAAGTTTTTATTTTGGTATGAGCTTTCGTGTGCATGCACACTTCTTCAGATACAGTGAAATAGAAGTCCCCAGGCACTTATGTAGAGAAGGGGTGGGGAGGGGTGGGGATGGGGAGGGGAGATCACTCAGAAGGGTGGTGGAAGTGGGTGATTGACTGACTTCTTAGAAACTAGTCAGATTGACTGACTTCTTAGAAACTAGTTTCTAACCCTTCTGAGTGATCTCCCCTCCCCATCCCCACCCCTCCCCACCCCTTCTCTACATAAGTGCCTGGGGACTTCTATTTCACTGTATCTGAAGAAGTGTGCATGCACACGAAAGCTCATACCAAAATAAAAACTTAGTTGGTCTTTAAGGTGCTACTGAAGGAATTTTTTTATTTTACTTCGACCCAGACCAACACGGCTACCTACCTGTAACCATAGCCAAGTACTGAGAGGGATGGCTGGCTGTTGTTTGCTCTGCTCTCTGCTTGAAGACATCTGTTGGGGATGCTTTAGATTTGGATCTCTGTCAACATGAAGTGAGTTGGACTGGATGTGGCCTTCAAGGCTCCCTTCAACTATAATTCTACAATCGATGCTCGTTTCCAGGGAAGTAAATTCAAGATGTTGTAGCTTTGCATGACGTATTTTGCTTAAAATACAATGGTTGTGTGCTGTGAACATGGTCTAGGTATTCTTTTGCATGAGTTCAGTTGTGTATGTATGCGATGACCCCCCTTTGGGTTGGAATGTTTGGTAGCAGAAATGCGACGGAGAACAGAAACAGAAATAAAAAATACTTGTTAGAAATAACAGTACTGGGACGCTACCACTGGTGCTAAAACAGAGAGCAGGAAATGCTTCCGCATGTGCAACTGATGGCGATGACAAATTAGCTCCTGGAAATCTTAGGCTGTAGTTAACCCCATTAACCTGGAAAATCATAGGAGTCTTGCACTCCTTGCATGTTCATATGGTTTTCATGGATCATACCACTGCCGCTCACGTGATGAAATTTGGGGCAGTATTCTGGCACACAGGTTTCCCCCACTCTTTCCATGGGTGAATTGGGGGGGGGAGAAGTTCCTATGCATATAAAAGGTGTCCGATGACCTCTGCTATTGTGTCGCACCACACTTAATGGTGCGAATGAAATTTAGCATGACCTGGTGGAATATTGATTAAAAAACGCACTGTTCCATAGTGAAAGTGCAGTGTGAAAGGAATGTTAGAAACCAGGGCAGAAACACTAGCATTAAAACCAGGAAATTCTACACAATGATCTCCTTGCCTCTGCCCCTGCCTTTCTCTCTTCATCCCGGTTTGGGCCCAATGTGTAGAACAGCCAAGGAACTCTGTGCATTTTTCTTATTGTAAGGAAAGGATTTTGGAATTTGCTGAATCAAAGTTTCTGGTATTAATCCATTCCTCAGACTTCAGCTGCAAAGACCACTTTACTATCAGGATCATACCTACTTTGCATTGAGTCTTACTGAAGTAAAAGGCCATTCTCTGAGTTACCAAGTTTTGAATTAGGTTCTGTTCATCCTGGTCTTACTTTGCAAAGCGCTTGATGAAGGTCAAAAGAAGCACCCTGTTCTAATAGCACTGGATCTTTTCCTTTTCCCCCAGGAACATTGATCTATTTAGTATTTACTTAATTACCCAATTCTCTAAGCAGCACGCATAAAAATTACAGAAAGCACACAGTGGGTAAAATTAAGATTAATCACAAACATATAAAGCTTCCTTAAAATGCCTGCTGAAATAGAGAAGTCTTTGTCAAACTCCTGAAGTTCAACAGAGACGAGGTCTGTCTGGTCTCAGCTTCCCTCCTGCCATGTCACAAAAGTCCCCACACAAGTTATCTCACCATCTTCTAAGAAATGGGGTCATGTTGTCCATGAATTGAGAACTTGCTGATTTCAAAAGTCACTGTGGATCTGATGAAATAGGCTGTGGCCCACACAAACGCACACCTTTTATAAAAATGAGGAGCGTAGTTGCATTTTGCTGCTTGCCCTTTGTTCTCAACGGGGGCGGGGGCTCAGGTTGCAACGGAATATCTATGGGTAGATTTCTGTTGCCGTTGTTGGCATTAGAAAGTTTAAACAAATTGACTGTCGTTCCTCCCCCCCCCCCCCCGATTAGTAGGTTACCAAGGGCAAGGGACGGTAATAAACTTGTTGGCATTGATCCTAGTGGTATTTTTCACTTCTGTCGTGGCGTTCGTGATAAATGGTCCAAGGTCCTGCATTTAAATAAAGATTTATCGGAGGCACGCAGTCTAGTGTTAACATGCTATTCGGTGGAAGTTCACGTGCTTTGTTTTTGTGCATCCCAGAAGATAATGTTCTAATGCGTGCTCTCCATGTTCGCTTTATTTGCAACCTGTCTCAAAAGCGTTCCTGTACACCAGTGTTACTTTTATTTAAAAAAAAACCTGGCAGCTCATCTGAAACAAGACTTTGAGGGTGCCAGGCTGATAATTCGCATGCAGTTTGTTGAGCACTGTCATTTTTGCCTGAAAAAGAGAAAAGGTTGTGTTTTGGGGTGTCCGAGCCTTGTTCATCTATTTAAATCCTTCTGATTGACTTGTATTTATTTATTTTATTAATACTTCATCCATACCATATTTTTATTGACTTCTGAGATTTATTACCAGCTTTTCACCATAAGATCCCCAGGGCAGGTTACAAGCAATACAATATAGAATTATTAAAAACAACTGAAAACAGGGAACAGTGTTCCAAATGGAGCAGAACAGTATAGATTCAGCAAAAGGGGTGGGTTCCACATAATAAAATGCCTTAACTATCTATTGCCAGAATAAAGAGGTGCATCTTCAGCATATATGCCAGGTGTACGTCCTTGGGGAGGGAGTCCCACGTTTTGGGGACCGGTTTTTGAGTATGCAAAGCACTTGAGAACCCTTCACGTAGGACAGGCATGCCCAACAGGTAGATCGTGATCTACTGGTAGATCACTGGACATCTGTGGTAGATCACTGGCTCCCCCCAAAGAAGCTGAACAACTGTGGCTCCCCTAAAACCCCCCTCAACATTTTACCTCCTCCTTGAAAAAACTCAACAACTTTGATCCAACCCCCCCCCCATGGGCCTTCCTCTTTTCTAAAAAAAAAAAAAGCTCAACAACTTTGACCTGAACCCCCCCAAAGGGGGTAGATCACTGCCAATTTTTAACTCTGTGAGTAGATCGCAGTCTCTTGGGAGTTGGCCACCCATGACCTAAGGGAAGAAGGTCCAATCTCTTTTTGTTTGCCTAACAGCCAAATAGGGCTCCCTCTCCCTTCCTTGCAACTCCCAGTCCTTCCTCCACTGGGCTAGAAGCCTATCACTCTCTGACTGCCACCTGCCAGGTTCTTCAGCCTATGGCACTGATCTCTGCCCAGCCAACCTGGAGGCCACGATTATTCCAGCATAAGGAGATGAGGTACGGACAATGCAGGGTTTTCCTCACTCCAACATACAATGGTCAATTGCAGTTAACTGTGGCAAAGAGAGCTTGCCAGAGAAACACACCAGCAACTGGCATGGAGACATACTTAACCAGAAGACCAGAAAAGTTGTGAGCTGGTCTTCTGAATACTTGCCTCCAAACTCCACTGCTTTTAATGGACTTGCCTTCACCAGGAAATGGCTTTGAGGGGCAAGGCTGCAAGTTGACTGTGAAACATCTATTTACTCGCAGGAAATCCTGACCTCATCTGCCAGAACTTCCCAGGAGGAACTTGCTTGACAATTGCATCTCTTCTTCCTTAAACCCTAGTTTTCTAAGATTGTTATCATGGGTGTTGTGAATTTAAGCTTGGAAATATCTGTCAAATAGTGAGATTTAATGATAAACGTCTGGGAGTTTGCTTTCTATTCTGCACTTGGCAGCCTGGTGCCCACTGCTTGCCATAATTCACATTTTGTGAGTTACCGTATCTTTACTAAGCTGGGTTCCTTACATCTTATGTTGGCTAGTAAATAACCCCTTCTCTAGAGATAGCGGATGAGGCAGTTTTCGTAAAGTAGAAGAGAGTTGGTTCTTCTGGGGTGCCACAAATGACATTCAATAGGTCAAGAAATGTTGAGGACTAGTAACGTCTGTGCACTTGTCTGCATGGCCAATATTGTTCACGTGCTGATAACAACAAGAAAACAATTAACCTCTGTCTTTATTATGACTCATTGGCTTAGAGTTCTGTATACACTGGCTTCTGATAATAATAATAATAATAATAATAATAATAATAATAATAATAATAATAATAATTTATTATTTATACCCCGCCCATCTGGCTGGGTTCCCCCAGCCACTCTGGGCGGCTTCTAACAAAATATTAAAATACAGAAATCCATCAAACATTAAAAGCTTCCCTAAACAGGGCTGCCTTGAGATGAAAGAGGAATTGCCCTCTAAGTTAGCTTAGTTTTGCGACCCTTTTATCTTGAGCAAAGGAATTCTTTCTCAGCTAATTCCACTTTTGTGCATAAAGAAAACCAGTAGTATTTTCTCTCTCTCTCTCTCTCTCTCTCTCTCACACACACACACACACACACACACACACAGAGAGAGAGAGAGAGAGAGAGAGAGAGAGAGAATGTGTATTGCTAATATTTGGCATGTGCAAAAGCTTTTGAGTGTTTAACACAGCTCTCTGAATATTGCCAGAAGATGCAATTTCAAATGTTGGATTTTAAAAAAATATTAATTTAAAAAGGGCAATGACTTCAGGAAAAGATGCCAGTTTGAACTCTTGGCATTCTTAGGCATGGCTGTATCTGAAATATTAGCTGTATCTGAAGTTTGATAAGGTATGGGTAGCAAGTGATAAGTTCCTTGCCTGTGTGAATATGCAACCTTTTCCTAATATGTATGAGCAAATGGGATATCTCTTACATGGGCTTCTCTCTCTATCTTACCCACCCACTCTCAGTCCAGCCCAGAACAGGATGTCCTACAACACACGAGGCATTTATTTGGCAACCACGTTATAAAGAAGTTGTTGCATGTGCTGCTGAGACAGAAATAATGGGTGTGCTGACAGACGAGCTTGTTTTGTGGTGCTTTTGTTTTTCGTTCAAATGTCTTCAGGCACTGAATGTCTGGCCACACACTTTCCCACCAGGTAAACTGGTTCGGCTAAGTATTTTGGGAGCTGCCAGAACCTAATTATGTTTCGTGCTGTCCTGTATGAAGAGCTGCTATTGTCGGGCCTCATAAAATGGTTTGAAATTACCTTGGATGTGCTGCTCACACAGTTGCATGCCTGCCGTTTCAAGAAGACGGCTAGATGCTTGAGGCAGATCCTGGGCAATAAGTGCACTTAAGGCAGGCATCCCCAAACTTCGGCCCTCCAGATGTTTTGGACTACAATTCCCATCATCCCTGACCACTGGTCCTGTTTGCTAGGGATCATGGGAGTTGTAGGCCAAAACATCTGGAGGACCGCAGTTTGGGGGTGCCTGACTTAAGGCTTTATATGCAGCATTTTCGAGATTTCGCTATGTGTGCGTCACCCCTTCAGTAGGGCGGCCTTCCTCAGTTTGGAGCCTTGCAGATGTTTTTGTCCACAGACCCCACCATCCCTAGCCCGCAGGGGCATGCTAGCTGGGACTGAGGAGAGTTCTGGTCCAAAATATCAGGAGGGCACCAAGTTGGGAAAGTTTGTACTGAGAACATGGGCTTCCCTTTGAATGTCTGCTGAGAGGATGTTGGATTCTTTGACCAGTTTCTTGTTTCTGGACAACAAAGAACCCCATGCATTGTGATCTTCAATATTAGGTGTTAAAAACATGGCAGTAGATGATGGGTCTGCAGAGAAATGTGAGATTCCAAGGAGTGCTTTGCAACCAAAGGCCCTTACAGTGACATTTCCTGAGACAAATTATTATTGAGACTTCCTATAGCATAAATCTGGCCTGCCTGTCTTTCCCTTATTCTGTCAGAGGGGTTTGGGGTTTTTTGTTTTTTTGTTTTTGCTTTGCTTCCCCACCTCCCAATTCCCCCCCCCATTAAATGTAAGACAAAAAGGGGAGCGAGCGCACAGCATAGCAAAATAAGAAGCTTCTGAGGATTTTTTTTAAACAAAAAGCTGGTCTAAGGCAGACCTCCCTGTATCAGATAGTTATTCTTGGAGCCTTTGTTGTCTGGGTCTTGTCTGCAGCTTCAGCCTGTACATTGGTAGAAGAAAAAAGCCGCTCTCTCAAATCCAAAAGTGCTTATATATATATATATATATATATATATATATATATATATATTCACAAGCTTTGTTAGTATTATTGTGAGGTTTCAAGCTTCCTCCCGGGAGACTGCTCTACACATTTCCAAAAGATAACAGCATACCCCTGCAGCATTATTAGGCATTTCTAGCTTTATTTCCTGGGAACAACGGAAGAATTACAGCCCTTGCAGAGATTACAGCTGTTAAGATGCGGTGGCAAGGCGGGCATCAGGGGTCAGTATCATTGGGCACCTGCCTGAGGCTTAGACACCAGTGCCCTGGTCTTAATACCTCCTGCTCCCTGTGTACTGCAGTTTCATTGCAGCAACTTTAGGAGCCACAACTTTGAATGCCACCCTTCTACATGCCAGGAGGGCTTGGACCTTAGAACAACGCTTTGGGAAAAGGTTCAGTGGAATAACACAATGTGATGCACGCAGAGGGGTTACATGTTCAGTGCCGGGGACCTCCAGTATCCCTGCTTGCAGGTTAAGGTACAGTGGTACCTCGGTTTAAGAACAGCCCTGTTTATGAACTATTCGGTTTACGAACTCTGCAAAACCAGAAGTAGTTGTACTGGTTTGCGAACTTTTTACCTTGGTCTAAGAACGGAAGCCGAATGGCGGTAGGGCACCATTGGCGGAAGGCCTCATTAGGGAAAGCGCGCCTCGGTTTAAGAACGGTTTCGGTTGAAGAACTTACTTCTGGAACGGATTAAGTTCGTAAACCGAGGTACCACTGTATATACCTGAGATCCTGAACAGCTCCCATCACCCAGTATTGAGCTAAACGGACCAATGATCTTGACTAGATATAAGGCAGCTTCACAATTGTGTATATCTTCACTAGAACCTTGTGTTCTAGGTTATGCAACGGGCCATACTGAGAACTCCCTCACTTATAAGGAGATAAGTCTTAGTGAAATCAATGACACTTTCTTCTGACTAGATATGTATGGAATTGGGCTGCAAATCCCTAACTAGGAGAGGAGAGAAGCATCTTGTGTCAACTGTGCATGCACATTAATGCACACACACATGATCGCTAAGGCACTATGGTATTCATAACCTGCCATTTCTCACACACTGCTGAGACTTATGTGGAAGTGTAAATAACATAGACCAATGAGTGTTTCTTTCCCCCTGGTGTATTTTTAACCAAAAGAACTAATATCCCCATTGCTTTTAAAGTAGAGGCAGCTGCAGATTAAATGCAACGCACAACAGGCAGAGCACGGCTTCCAGATTCCACCTCTTCTTAGGAGAAGAGGTTCCTCAGGTTGCTGTGCAATCCAAAATAGGTTTTCTTGGAAGTAAATCCTGTTGAATTCAGTGGGGGTTACACACTGATGTGTACCGATTGTCTGCGGATACAAGCACAATCAACATTAGTAGCAGCACCTACTAAATCCCATGAAAGGAGCAGCTCTCGTTCTCCAAAGGGGATAGGCAACATGTGGCCGTCTCCTCATCTTTGGCAGCCACGGCACATCTTAACATCACTCCAGTTCAGGAATTTGCCGCCCAGGTATAACAACAACAGCAACAACAATTCCCAAGGAAACCTCCACATGGAGGAAGAACATCTGAGAAAGCCCAGTCTCCATTTCCAGCTTCTGCTTCCGAGTGGTAGTTCTGCCTCTGTGACAGCTGGAAAAAAACGACTCTCTGCACTCACACAAATTGCTACTGGAAGTAGCAGAACATCTTGTAACTGGGTTTATATCGGGTCAGGGATTTCTTCCTCCATTCAGCTACATCCCTAACAGTAGCAAGGTTGCTTCACGTGGTGGAAGATGCCGCAGACATCTTGACATTAGACCTCCATCGTGGGTCTTCCATTGCAGTCAATTATTTGTTAATTCATTCCACTGTGGCTACTCTGGTCTTCTCTAGGGGAGTGTGTTGGGCATGTGGTGCATCAAATTCCTGTGAGTTCATCGGAGGTCTGTGGACACAAGCTGTAGCTTGGTGGTAGACCACACCCGCTTTGCACATTAACATTCCCAAGCTCAATCCCTGGCATCTCCAATTAATAAAATGCTGGAGTAGCTGGACAAATGGTCTGACCTGGTATAATGAAGTTTCCTATATAAAACTGTGCCCTCCAAATTGGGTGATGGGTGGCCAGTCTGCCACAAGTGGCACAGGCAGCAAGAGTTTGTGGCACTCCTGGATGGGCAGGGGGATTTGAGGCGCATGCACACAACTCTTTTGTGCCCTACACAGCCAAGGCTTTTAGTCCTCCCTAAGCTTTGCAAGGACAAAGCTTCATCATATTTTGACAAAGCATCTTTCTCCTGCCTGCAACTTCCAGTGTATGTTCCTTGGAGGTTTTTAAGCAGAGGCTGGGTGGTCATCTGCCATGGATGCTTTGCCGTGTTTCTCCTAAAATAAGTCATACACCGAAAATAAGCCATAGTGATAGGCAGTTTAACCTTGTAGGTTAAGCTGTACCATACATAATAATAATAATAATAATAATAATAATAATAATAATAATAATAATAATAATAGACATCCCCTGAAAATAAGCCACCGGTTTTTTTTTTTTTTGGAGGAAAAATAAATATAAGACAGTGTCTTATTTTTGGAGAAACACGGTAGCTGAGATTCCTGCTTCGCAGGGCGTTGGACGATGAACCTTGGGGTGCCTTCCAACTCTACGATTCTATGATTCTAGGACTAGGCTGTTTGCACATTTAACAATCTTTAATGCGTGAAATTGCAAAATAGGATCTAATATTTTTAATGTAGGGATTCGAAGAATAAGAAAGATGAGTTAATAGTGAGCAAACGCTTGCTGCATCCTGTCTTAGGTTTTGCAGCATTTGCTTAATGAAAGTAAACTCCAGTTATCTCAGTAGGGTATACCAATTGGCCGCAGTCCTCCTATGCTCATGATTCCAGGGGAGGATGTGAAATACACCTCTTGTCTTGTAACAACCTGCTCTGAAAGAAACCCAAATTGCTCATTAGGAAAGTTCCCCAAAGTATTACAATTCAGCGCCCACGGTGCATTGTGGAAGGAGGCAGGTTCAAATTCCTTTCAGCTGGATGAATTGTGGCACAAAGCATGTTCAGATGATGCTCATGCAGCCTGATTCTATCTTTATCTGTTTACTGGGGAGGAGGTCCCACTAAAATCAGTGGGACTCCTTCCCTCTGCAAAAAGAGAGAGAAAGGGAGCATGCCTAGACTTTCGCCTTCAAACGGTTGGATTGAAGTATATGGCAAAAATGGCGAGAATAATCTGGACATCAGACAGCCCTTCTTTCAGAACAACAAAAAAAGAGCAGCAGTTCCTGAAGTTGTTTTGTCTGGTGTGCTGCTGTCTCCATAGTGAAGGGCCAGTATTGTCTCTGCACACTCTGGGCTCTCAGAATGGTTTTAAGTGCAAAAGTCAGCACCGTGTTTGATTCTCTCGTTACACGGTGTACTGCAAAATTGCATTCTAAAATGATGAAACTGGATCGGGCATAGTCTTTAACTTTTCCCAATCTCCATGCAGACTATTTTTCCGAGTTGTTTTCTGCTTCCCTCCTGTTCCACCCCCCACCCCACCCCACCAAAGTATATGCCAGCCTCTGTTCTCCGAAGCAAGCCATGTATCTCGATAATACAATACTTGCCTTCTCCTGGATTCAGACTGGAGGTCTAGACACTTTTTCTACCTTTTGTTCGGAGGGGTCACGGGGTTAGGATAGTGTTCCCAGCCAATTTTCTCTTCCCCCGATCAGTGGATGTTTTCCCACAATAGGGGGTTGTGCTTGGGAAATAAAGCCAGGGCTCGTCCGCAGAGAGCAGGCCCCGCTTTTTAAGCACACTCAATTTTTGTAATTACCAAGGCAGCTCCCGAAGAGAAACGTGCTTTTGAAACTCAGTCAAGATTACTTCCACTCCAGTTCCTACATGCACAGATTCTCAGCTGACACAGTCTAAATAAAAACCTTTTACCCTATGCCAATAAGTCTCGAGCAAGCTGCCAAATAGCGTTGAGGACCAAGATACTGAAAAAAATACCCTCCACTGCTAAAACACTGCAGTCAGGTCTAAGCAGCATATGCCTCATGGAAAGGGTACAATTGACGTCCCTCTTTCCACTGCGTTCCACACACAAGATGTTCGGTCTTTTGAGAAGGGGGTGTTGTTGCGACACATTAGCAGAATTTTAAATATCTTTGTTGGATTCTAGGCAAATACAACTCCCTTAGCAACAAAGCAGAGCCAATACTTTTGCCGGTACATATTCTCTCCCCACCCTCTTTTTTAATAATAATAAAAAAGTAAGGCATTTATCTTATTTTTAAAAGACACACACACACACACACACACACACACACACACACACACACACACACACACCAGTGTTCCAGTTATTCAAACAATGCTCCAACTTTGCAATTGTTGTGATGAAGCCATCTGTTCCTCTTGTTATCAAGGTCCATGCTGACTCCATTGCTTCATCCACCAGGCTGTCAAGGAGAATAAGTCTGCAAGCCTAAGCATGCTCGCTTGGAAGTATCGATTTTAGAGTTTGCACCTTTCCAGCTGGCCCTGTAAATAAATGCTCAGGCCCCAAATGGCTATGGCGATGGCTCTTTTCGGATGTGAACTCCATGTTGCTAGCCTACATCTCTGCTCATCCCTGCCCGTTGGCCATGCTGGCTGGGACTGATGGGAGCTGAAGCCCACCAATGACATCTGAAGGGCTGCAGATTCCCTGCCCCTTTTATTACCAGATGCTTTGGGCAAGCAACACCGGCTGACACCCTCCATCTTGTTTTGCCCATGAGCTTCCTGGGGCCAATGGTTGGCCACTGTTGGGGACAGAATGACAGATTCCATGGACCTTTGATCTGATCCAGTGCAGATGGTTCTTACGTTCTTACAGTGGTGCCATAAAGCCCTTCCGCCCCTTTTTATGAGGAAGGGTTCGCTGGGATTTAAAATGGCTACATATGTTGAGGAAAATCCCATGTGTAGACTTCAGGACTTGCTGTTTGTAGAACGTAAAAGTGTTGTTTTGGAAGTTGGGCAGTGTGATAATGCAAACCCTTCCAAAGGGCAGAGAAAGAAAAGAATCTGGTTCTATCCTTCATGGCTCCTTTTAGTAATTTCTTTCAGATAACCTACGCCTCCGTGTCAGTGCAATTAAAAGAGAAATTCTGTCTAATGAACAGTTGTAGCCCTTGGGCTATTGTGGAATGAGCAGTGAAGTTGGGAGCAGTCTTATTAAAATAATAATTAAGGAACAAGGGAGGTGGGGAAGAAAAAGGGAGGAATTATTGATGCTCATATAGTCCAATAAATGTTGATAAACAGTAGCAAGCCCAATTTGAAATTTCAGAGATGTTCAGGCCCCCCGCATCACTTGTAACAACAGTTTCATGATGCAATATAAGGCTAGAGGGTTGGAAGTTACTGACCCCACTTTTCCATCTCAGAAATAAGAGTAGCGCAATGTTATGCATGTCTACTTGGAAGTAATTCCAATGGTGTTCAATTGGGCTTACTCCCAGGTAGGTAGGTCTGCACACTTACCATTGAGACTTAAATCTGAGAAAACATGCACAGGATTGAGCCACATGAGTGGTCTAGCATGTATAACTGGGACTAGATGTGGATGATTGTGCCATGGACTCATTGGGTGGTCTTGGTGGTTTGGTCTTGGCTTGTTTGGTAAGAAATAAACCACAAGCTGTTTCACAGGTAATGCTAAGCCAACACTCTGGTTTGTTTCCTTTTGGCATGGCCCTGGGAACAGGCCATAGGCTTAGCACGACACATGAACCAGGCCGCAGTCTCAGCCTAACGCCCTAAGCATTTATGTCACATGGCTATTTCTAAAGTGTACTTTGCACATTGATATATTTTGTGAATATTGTCTTGTTGTGGTATAGCAGACCCTTAGGAGGCTTGATAGACTGCTGTGTCTGCTGCCTGCCTGGGATGGATGGATGGATGGATGGATGGAAGGAAGGAAGGAAGGAAGGAAGGAAGGAAGGAAGGAAGGAAGGAAAAGAAACTAAGCATCTTGACAGCCCACAATACAAGGAATTGGGACAGTTGGGTTTGGTGAGATACAAGATGTCTAAGTCATACTCATTCTGAATAGTTGTTTTGCATTTCCTGAATACAACTCTTGTTCAAAGCAAGAGCTAATGGTCAAAGGTGGCCATGAGTCCTTCGGAAGACACGGTTTTGGCAACCACATCGGCATTTTGTGGCCCACTGTCTTGTTCCCAATGTTCTAGCTACACTTCTTTTTCACCAATTCTCTTTCTCCTCCCTGACCCCAAGTCCCTTGTTCTTCATAGCCTTAAAGAAAAAGAAAAACCAACACAAAACACAGAGACTAAACCTATCAAAAAAAAATGAAGAAAAGACCCTGTGTTGTACCCAATCCACAGAGAGAAGCAGAAATGGTAGAGAGGAGAGAAAATAGCAGTAGCACTGACTTAGACTTGTCAGGTCAACTGCCACTTTTGGAAATCCACATGTATAAAATACAGAGAGAGTTCGGAGCATACTCTTCCATTCTGAACTATCAGGTATATCATCAGACTGAATGATGGCTGGAACTCTTCAGCATAAGAGAATTAGGGAAGCTGGCTTATTATACGGTCCTTCTAGGTCAGCATTGGTTGGCAATGACTGGCAGCAGCCGTCCTTCGTTTCAGGCAGGGGTCCTTCCCAGCTGAGGATTGAACCCAAGACCTTCTGCATACAAAGCAAGACGCTCTGCCGCTGAACCACAGCCCTTCATCAGGTTTGGTCACCTCTGCTAGCTCCATTGCTCTGACACAACAGAGCAAGGGCTATACTGCAGAATATCAATACACAGCCGAATGTAAATTTCCCACAGTGCCCCAAGAAGTGTAGTCACATGGTGCCGGACTACAGCTCCCATCAACCTCAGGCAACATTGCCAGGGAAGATGAGAGCTGTAGACTCAAGAAATCTGAGGACCACCACGTTAGCTACATTTGCCCCCCAGAGCATTGCGGTGACTTAAATGGCAGCTCCAAAACCAGGCTTCCTCAACCTCGGCCCTCCAGATGTTTTGAGACTTACAATTCCCATCATCCCTGACCACTGGTCCTGCCAGCTAGGGATCATGGGAGTTGTAGGCCAAAAACATCTGGAGGGCCAAGGTTGAGGAAGCTTGTCCTAAACTAATTGCCTAGGGATGCTGAGAGCAGATCCCAGGTGCACATGCCATGCTCTAGCTCAATGAAATTGATCACGGGGACTTTACCCCTCAAAAACTCATTCCCGCTCCCCAAAACCAAGGACCCTTTGCTGTCTCTCTTAAGCATGATAAGCCTAAATCTTGTTAAGCCAGATTTTGTGTGCGGTTCAAGATATTTTAAGTCTTCCGCAGCTCATTCACCCTAGGAGGAGGAAGGACGTTTCCTGTACTGGCCCTGCTTTTCAAGAGTTTTTTTGCATCACCCACAATTTGCCCTTTTGTTTATAAAGCTGGTGTAGTTGCTAAGATCAGTTTGCTGCCTACCATTTAGAAAGTTGGCTGCTTTTTAAGTAGGCAGCTTGAAAGGCAACATGGTGTTTCTAAGAGAGCTGAGGCATTGCTTAACTCTTTGTGTGTGTTTTAATTGCTGAGCAAATAGAAGGGGAAAGGTTCGAAGCTGCGCGTGAGTCGCTAGTGCTGAACAATGTCATCTGTTGCTCTTCCACCCTGCTACTATTTTATGTTGAGTCATCTTGGTATGAGTCTTGGGCACACTTGGCATGACATCATGAAGTGCTCTGAAAACACTGCGCCATGCAAAATGGGCAGGGATTCATGCTGGGAAACACACAGCGCAAACAGCACAGAAAACACACAACACAAACAGCGCAGGAAGCAGCCTGGTTTGCCACTAGATCTGTGCATACAAGACAATTGGGTTTTGTGTGTGTGTCCCCCCATCACTATTAAGAATCTGAACGTTGCACAGTAGCCTGCAAAATGTACCGGTAATTCAAGAAGGTAAGCTAGGCACATTCATCATTCCCGATCTAGGATCGTATATCAAATAATAGAATTGGATTAAAGTATTTTTCTCTTCCTCAATCAGCTAGCAAACGGTGTAAGGTCAGGGTGTCAAGAGGGAGCTATTTCTGACCCAGTTAAAATACACTGTACTTGGTTCTGTAAACCCAGAACGAGCATGCCGTGCACACATGCTCTCACACCCTTTCTCCTCCCACAAATCCTGGTTTGCAGTCGGAGATCAAACCACTGTTGTTATTGTTTTAATTTGGACATAATGGGAAACTGTGGTTTGGCAAACCCTGGACATTTTGCATTGTGGTGCACGATAAGAGGACACATGCAGGCAGAGAGCACTTGCTCTTGGTTCTGTAAAGCAAGGTTTATACGGCTGAGATACTATATTGCTGTATAATTCTGCGTATAAGACTACTTTTTAAGCCAGGAAAATCTTCTCAAAAGTCAGGGGTCGTCTTATACACCGGGTTGTATTTCTTATATGGCGGGTATATCCCAAACTCTATATTTTAACTGGAAAAGTTGGGGGTCGTCTTATACGCCCAGTCGTCTTATAAACTGGAATATACGGTATGTCTGAACTGGGTCTTTCTCTTGCACTATCTTTCGGGAGACACATTTATACAATGCCGATCACTTCTCTCACTGTAGGACGACGGTGTTTTAATTTCTTAGGTTTATCTATGAATTGCTGCCATGTGGTCCATTTGCTATATGAACAGAATCCTTTGCTTTTGCAGAATTTTGCACAGTACTTGATTTGCAACAGTTCTGGACAATTGCCATACCCTCCTGGAAGTGCAGATAAGTGAAAATGTAGCTGTGCTGCAGCGCTCATCATGTGCAACATTTATGCTCCTATTAATTTTTTAAAAAAATCATTAATAAGCATTAATGTAAGGCTGTCGATATAAATGACACTTCATAATGTCTACAATTCTTTATTTACCTGTCTGTGAGTGTCACAGAACTAATGATGGAGTAGACATACACAGGACAGCACAGTTGCAGAATGGCTTTGGCCACAGAGATGGCTTCCTTGACCCCTGGGGAAAGGCATTCACAAGTTAATGCACATTATTTTTGGTGGGGATGTGAGAACTAAAGAGTTACGTTGAAGGACTTGGAGGTGGGGTGGGGAGATGGCGTCATGTAGGTGTCCTGAGCAGTTTAATTCATTTAAGAAACCATTTAAGTTAGGAGGAGACCTTGAGGGTAATTGATAGGACTGCCAACTTGTTTCACAAGCTCCTGTGCTTTGTAACTGCTGCTGTAGACATTGGCAGTTGATGATAATGCTTTCTCTACTGGGGGAAGGAGAGGCCTGCAGAGGCTCCAGATTTCTGCATATCAAGCTGCTGTTACAAGTTACAAGAGCAGGTCAGAGCCACCACCACCACCCCCTACACACAACCCATCATTTCGCAATCCCAGCTACCCAGGATTCTGGAGGGAGCAAAGGTCATGAGAAGGGACATAAGAGCAATTCAGTGCTGAAAAGCTAAGGAGGGACAACCCTACAGAGTACAGTACATAACCACAAATGATATAATATTGTCAAATCGTAAATTAAGGGGCACATTTGCAAGTCAATTTTTTACAGCATCTTTTTTTCTGTAATGAATTGCAAGCAGATTTGCGTCCACTGTGGGAGCATTATATATATATAATATATATAAAATCTTTTTTGTTTTTGAAAGCACAGGGCTGTTTCAGGTATCTTTTTTGCATTATGAGAGCAAGGTGGCCTCAGGACCCCAGAATGGCTTATTTTCTTTTGAAGGCCACCTGACAAATGTTAGTCATCAGAGAAATGCAATGCTGCCGCTTTAAATGGCCACTCTCTCTGTCAGCGCATCTTGTGGGGCTGAAATGCCCTTTGTTATCACAGTCTAGACAGGACGCAGGCGGAATATTTGATTGTGTGTGTGTGTGTGTGTGTGTGTGTGTGTGTGTGTGTGTGTGAAGGTGCAGGCAGAGGGAGGGGGGAGTAGACAACTAGACAAGGGTTAGGTGAATTTGACTGGCTTCATCTACAAATGGATTGCAGTGGCTTTTCTCTCCTCCCCACTGCTTATCTGGCAAACTCTGCCTGCCCTCTTGGCTTATTTTAAAGGTGGAAGGGATGAAAAGCCAGTCCTGTGTGTTTATAAAATTGTTCCATTTCTCAGAAGGAGACATTAGCGCACTGCAGCCTGCCTCCCTTTAATTGCCCTTTTTATGACTGTCTAGACATCATCCAGATACGTGTTTGCAGTGAAAAGACGTACCCCCCCTTCCTTCTGGTTATATGATATAGTCCGAACCTTTTTCACCCATTCTCTTTTAACCCACTCCCTGGTTGTTGGTTTTTTTAAAGAATCGATTTTATCCCTGTATGCTCTCCCAAGCAATCATATTATTAGTACTGTGCACCAATGGAGGTTTCAGTTGTCTTTTGGGTGCCCACTCCCCAGGCTGTGTTTTCCTGGTGTCATGAGGGCCTTTCTTCTTCCCCCACCCCCAAACATTTGGAGGGGATACAGAGCTTGGAAAAAAGGGCTCTCATTTGGAGTTACTTAAGCAGATCACATTTCTAAAGCTGTGTTTATATTCAAACATAGCCACTTCTTTGTAACCTCCCCCCTCTCCTCCTCCTTTGCTTTCATTTTTGTGTGGCTGGTAAGAGGAAGAATACAACTCCTCAGACCAGGTTTTAAGAATGGAGACAAGAAGGAACTGTGAATGGGCTTGGGAGGGTTTTAGTTATGCAAATGAGCTGCGTTAATTAGCTCTGTTGCCATAGCTGCTACTTTATTGTTTAAAAAGGGGGGGAGGGCGAACAGGCTGTGCTATGCCCAATTCTCCACCTCCAGAAAAAGGGGGTTATCACCCTTATGCCATCCCTGTTCAGGACAAAATTGCCCAGGTCATGAATGTTGTGGTTTTCCTGTGCATGAAATTAAGAAGTTTATAAGGGAAAGGAGAAGGGGGAGTTAATTCATACCATAGTCCTCTAAAAAGAGAGAGAATATTAAGATATCCTGGAAGCTTTTCCCCTCCTTGTGGGCGACTGGGGAGGGAGAGCTATTGTTGGTGTTGACCTTGCTGAAAAGCCATAAATATTTGCCTCCGCCCCCTCACCCCAAACCCACCCATTCGCCTTCTGGTTTATGGTGAAAGAGGACCCCCACAGGCAATGGAAATAGGAGCAACAAGAAAGCCAAATTCATGGGCGTCCATGAAAGAAGTGCCCCGTTTCTGCCTTAACAGGCATTCGATGCGACACAAGTATTGACAACTGAATTTGGGTATAAAATTTCTGCTTGGAAAAGAAACCTTTGGGGTTGAGGGTGGGATGACGCTTCACCTTACTCTTTTTTAAAACTTTTTTTTTTAAAAAAAAACAAACATTTGTGTTCTTGGCTTCCTGTTGCAGCCAGAAAGCACCCAAGGTGGTTTAATTTCACCTTGGCAAATAGCTGCTGGTCCCTGGGGTCACGAAGAGTCGGACACAACTAAACGAGTCAACAACAACAACAAATAGCTGCTCGCAAACCTTGAGCCTAGAGACAATGTGTGTGTGTGGGGGGGGAGTATCCTTTCTGGATCCACCAACACTCCCCTGCAAATCCCCCCCAATGGATGGTCATTTCCTCCCAGCCAGAGTCAAGTGTACCTTGAAGCCAAGTTTGGGGAAAAGAGAGTTAACTTCAGAGAGACTTGAGAGGCAGTGAAAGTGTTAAGCATCTTCTCCCAATTCTGATTATTTGATCCCTGGCACCTCCAGTATAAAAAGAAAGAAAGGAAATCAGGTTGCAAGTGAACTTCTGCCCGAAACCCTGCAGATTCGCTGCCAGTCAGAGTAATAATAATAATAATAATAATAATAATAATAATAATAATAATTTTTTTTTTATAACCCGCCCTCCCTAGTCAAAACCGGGCTCAGGGCAGCTCACACCAATAAAATTACAATAAAACATAAAAAGCAATTGACTAAAATACAGTATTAAAATTTAAGTTTAAAATGCAGCCTGATTTTAAGTAGTCCATAAATCCAAGCCATGAGGGAGGAAAACACAGGGGTCAGACTAAGTCCAACCCAAAGGCCAGGCGGAACAGCTCTGTCTTGCAGGCCCTGCGGAAAGATGACAAATCCTGCAGGGCCCTGGTCTCCTGTGAAAGAGCGTTCCACCAAGTTGGGGCCAATACTGAAAAGGCCCTGGCCCTAGTAGAGGCCAATCTAGCCACCTTATGGCTCGGGATCTCCAGAATATTGTTGTTTGTGGACCTTAAGGTCCTCCACGGGGCATACCAGGAGAGGCGGTCCCGTAGGTACGAGAGTAGATAGTATTGGCCCACATGGACAAATATTGTGGCCCGGAATAAGGCAGCTTCCTTATCATGTTCAGAATTTGGCTGTGCAAAATCTCGTTTCTTTCATTTTGATGCTGGATAAGGTCCCCGCCACCATTTCACACACACGCTCCTCATCAAAATGGCTGCTGCTTGGGGAAAGGCTGTGGCTCATCTGCCTTGCATGCAGCAGGTCCCAGGTTCAAATCCTGGTGTGTCCAGGTAGGCCGGGGAATATTCCCTGTCCAAAATCCTGGAAAGTTGCTGCTGGTCAGTGTAGTAGATCAATACCGAGCAAGATTTCTTACAGTTCTGTGATTCTAACTGTGATCTGTAGATCTGTGTGAGGAATAAGGGTGTCCTAACAACTCTCAGCACCCTTTAACAAACTACATTTCCCAGGATTCTTTGCAGCGTGGGAGCCATTACTGTTTCAAAGTGGTATGATACTGCTTTAAATGCATAGTGCAGATGTGGCCTAGGCAGAAACCTTTCTTTCCCTTGATACCTGGATTTCTTTATGGAGGGAGGTTTTCATATGGAGGAACATTTAGTTCTATGAGCACCATGTTCCCCTCCCCAATGGGAACTTGGTCTTTGATCTGCTGCCATGCTGTGATCTGTGTGCCACGCCAAAAAGACCAAGTAAATGCAGGCCTGAAGGTTCCCAGAGCTAACCTTAAATTATTTCCCCCCCTCTCCCAACTTCATATGATATGCTTAGAGGGATATTCATTGGTCTTCTCCCTCACCTTTTAGCCACCTTGTAAGCATACCTGCCAAGTCCTGGACGAAAAATTCCAGGATCGGCAGCCCACGACACCGGAAGTTGTGTAGACGCAACTTCCGGTGGCACTTTGCCCTTCTATGGGCACCAGAAAATGGCGGCGCCAGTGCCGGAAGTCGCTTCTACGCATGACTGGACACGCGTAGAAGCGACTTCCGGCGCCGCCATTTTCTGGTGCCCATAGAAGGGCAAAGCGGCACCAGAAAAATGGCCGCCAGCAGAAGCAGATTTAAGGGAGAATATCGGGATAAAAACCTAAACGGGAGACCGCCGGGAAACGGTAGGAAAAAAGGGGGTTTCCCGGCGAAAACGGGATACTTGGCAGCTATGCTTGTAAGGTGTGCTGCCAACAGGTGGTTCTTGGTGGGGTGTGATGGCAAGCTAGTACCAGATTGCAGGAGGCAAGTTTCTCTCCATGGGCTCTCCTGGCTCAGTGCATCCTTGTTGGATATACAACAGCAGAGGTCATTCCGGGTTAATTCTGTTTTTTGGTCTGCATGTCAACGACAAAGACAGTTGAGACTTGACAGTCGATGGAGCAGGAGAGAAAAGTTGTTCTGAAGGTGGTTTACCTCTGGATGTGTAGTCGAATATTCTCAACTGGGCCTTAGACTCATAGAATCATAGAACTGTTGGGAAAGGACTCACGAGGGTCATCTAGTCCAACCCCTTTCAGTGCAGGAATCTTAAATATGATTCTTCCCAAGTTATACCTTGCCCTTGTTCAGTTTGTCGTCAGTAAAGTATTGCTAGTTTCTTTCCCCCCATAACTGCTTTATTCTCTGCTAATATTCCTCACCACAACTGTGCTGTTCCTTGCCTTTCTCTCTGGCCCCGATCCGCAACACTTCCAGAGGGTGAGGCCAAGCGAGGAGCAAGTTGCTGATGCTTTTCCTTGGTCCCCTTGCTGCTTCTTTGAAGGCAAAGAGGTGGAAACAGTGAGGCCCAGAAACATGAGCAGGCCCATAAGGTTCCAGGGATTGGCAGTGGGGCCCTTCCTGAGGCATGGGCCTTTTACAGGTGCCCATAGAAGCACACCCCTAATGTAGAAGCCACCTTGCTGGAGGCAAGTGCAAAATTGTGGCTTGGTTTCTGAAGGGTTTTTCTGGCAATGAAATATAAAGTTACTGCATCCGCCATCAAAGAGAAGTGCTTTCAGAAGTGCATTTTTAAAATGTATATAAAAGCGTATAAACTTGGGACAAGGTGTTAAAAAGAAAGAAAAGAAGTGGGAATTCTACCCAACTGATAGATAGCTCTGATGTTCTGCAGCAGTAGCAAGCTCTCCAAGGAATGGGGTTTGCTTTCCTTTCTCTCTCTCTCTTTATTATTTGGGGAGCCCAGAGCAGACAGTTTGCCGGCGAGACAGATGTGGTCGGGCAACAACAAACATCTATTTCTATAACTAGAAACAAATTTAGTAATTGCCTCTTTCAGTAGGACTTGATCAAGCAGGAAATGAAATTCCTAAATGGCAGTTAGCAGAAGTATCCTATAGCTAAACTAAAAAGAAAAAGAGAGATTGAAGCATGCTTCCTGGTCTCGTGAGTTTCAGGCGGCTTGGGGGCTGGGGAAGAAGACTGCATTCTGCAAACCATACAAGCATAGCACCAGCCTCTTATGGCATTTTATTTTATTACTATTTAATTGAAAGCAAAAATAAAAATAAAAAATGTCTTTGACTCTGGAGAATGGATTCTGATGCCTCGCTTACGGATTCCATGCACTACAGTATTGAAGAGCTTCTGCCGGGGCTGTTATTTCTTACTTATTTTAAGAAATTACTCTACTGCAACATGTTGGCAAATTACATCTGTGTTTCCTCTACTTAGCTGACCTCACCCTAATATTCTGATCCTGCTTGGGCTATTCCCTGTTGGCGTGAGGAGTTGTTAGTTGATACAATTACCTAGAACAGTTCTCAAGGGCACAAACATACACTGGGTCTCGAACTGGTGACTTGAGCGATGTCCAAAAGGGGATCTGGCCTGTGCTCCACCAACCCAGCACTTTTTTCAAAAAAATGGGCAACCAGATACAAAAAGAACTCTTGGGCAGTTAAAAAATACATGTCATACGAAACTTGTACAGTCATACCTTGGCTCCCGAATGCCTTGGGAGTCGAACGTTCTGGCGCCCGAACGATCGAAAACCAGAAGTGAGTGTTCCGGTTTTCGAATGTTCTTTTGGAAGCCAAACGTCCAATGGGGCTTCCGATGGGCCGCAGGAGCTTCCTGCAGCTAATCCGAAGCCGCGCTTTGGGAGTGGAATGTTTCAGAAGTCTAACGGACTTCCTGAACGGATTCTGTTTGATTTCCAAGGTATGACTGTACTATCCTGGGTAATGTGAAAAGTAAATTAAGTGCTCCAGGCTCCCTTAGAACCCACATGCCCCCTGGCCAAGAACAGACCTGCATTGCTTCACTCTGCAGAGTATTCACAAGTATTTCTAAAGGAAATACTTCGAGACATTAATGATGTCAAATGCCCAGTTCGGAAATTTTTCTCCCGCTCTTATAGGCTTCTGAATGCCTTGGGATATGAAAGCGCACGTGAAGAAAAGGCACAGATGTCCTGTAGCAGGCTGGTCGAAAGTTTCCATTATTATTATTATTATTATTATTATTATTATTATTATTATTATTATTATTAAAACCTGCCAACACCTGGCTTTGGACATAGGAGCGAACTCATAGGGAGGTAGCCAAGGGTGTCTCCTTGCACCTATAAACTGAATACTGTCACTTGATGCTTCTTCCCTGACTCCTACAATGCCTTCCAGGTAAGGCATATTTGCAGGAAACAACTAGGAGACTTGCTCTTGTTGAATGCGGACTTTCTGTGTCTCGTTCCACCCTTACTTGAAAAGGAGCCACATCTGAGAGCAGGACCTGTATTAAACTGACCGCAGGCCTCCAGCCCAAGGATTGGCAGTCCAGGTTGGGTGAAAGTTTCCTTGCATTGCAAGGGGTGCCGCAAGATTATCCTCACGGCCCCGTCCAACTCTACAATTCTATGGTTCTAGATCTTTCTGATGTCCCAGGCAGGCAGGAAGAAGTGGCTGAGCCTGTGGTGGCTTTGTGCATGGTCTGTGTGTGTGTGTGTGTGTGAAAGGTAAAGGACCACTGGATGGTTAAGTCCAGTCAAAGGCGAGTATGGGGTTGTGGTGCTCATCTTGCTTTCAGGCTGAGGGACCCAGCATTTGTCCACAAGCAGCTTTCTGTTTCTGCTAAACTGCTTCTGGCGCAATGGAACACCGTGACGGAAACCAGGATGCACGGAAATGCCGTTTACCTTCCCTCCGGAGCGTACCTATTTATCTACTTGCACTGGCGTGCTTTTGAACTGCTAGGTTGGCAAGAGCTGGGACAGAGCAACGGGAGCTCACACCACCGTCGCGGGGATTCGAACCGCTGACCTCCTGATCGGCAAGCCCAAGAAGCTCAGGGGTTTAGACCACAGCGCCACCCGCCATAGCTGCCAAGTTTTCCCTTTTCTCACGAGGAAGCCTATTCAGCATAAGGGAATTTCCCTTAAAAAAGGGAGAACTTGGCAGCTATGCCACCCGTGTCTCCATGTTATGGAGGACTGGGCTATGTATAAGGAACTTTTGAAGGTGCTCCTTGACCCAGCCCTACCAATCCCCGAATTTTAGGTCAGTCTTAATGCTTCATGTCTTGGGGTCTTTGCCTTTGGCTTCTGCCTTCTGAAACCTCTCTTTAGTTTCGGGTTTGCATTTCCTTTCTCTTCAATGAAAATTTTGCATGAAGAGAGGGCTGGGGGGTGGGGAACCCAACCATTGTAATTTACAAATGACTGAACATTCTTCCCCGCCCAGCCCCTAACCAAAGCGCTCCTGTTTTTATAATGGAAGTATTTGCAAAACCGAATACCACAGCCTGACCTTTTGTCATAGTAAAATTTATCACTGTTGTGGAGCGTTCCAACCAGATGTATGTACGTGTGTGTCAGTGTGTAAACATTATGGAAATGCGAAAGGTGGTGAGCTACAAGCCTTGCAAGCAGAACACTGACGCTTTTTGCAGTCACTTGATCCAAATAAAATTGATTGTTATGCTATTGACTCTCCTCAAGGGTATTTATTTATATTTTGTTAAATTTGTAGGATGACCTCCTGACCTGCACCGCTGCTGCTGGCCTTGATGGCTGGTTGCATGAAAAGCAGCGCTAGAAATTAGCCAGGCGCCAGGCACATTGCGGGAAAGCAAAGTGTAACTTAGAAAAGGATCTGAAATGCTTTCCTTGAAGATTGAATTTGTTTTATTCTGGATTGTTTTATTTGATGTTTTAATGTATTGGAAATCACTTTGAGATTTGTTCTTTAAAATATAAAGTGGTGTAGAAATAATAATAATAATAATAATAATAATAATAATAATAATAATAGTGCCTCGGTCCAGTATACCTAAAGGAGCATCCCCACCCCCATCGTTCTGCCCGGACACTGAGGTCCAGCTCCGAGGGCCTTCTTGCGATTCCCTCATTGCGAGAAGCCAAGTTGCAGGGAACCAGGCAGAGGGCCTTCTCAGTGGTGGCGCCTGCCCTGTGGAACGCCCTCCCATCAGATGTCAAAAAGGAAAACAGCTACCAGATTTTTAGAAGACATCTGAAGGCAGCCCTGTTTAGGGAGGCTTTTAATGTTTAAGAAATTAGTGTATTTTAATGTTTCTGTTGGAAGCCGCCCAGCAGAGTGGCTGGGGAAACCCAGCCAGATGGGCGGGGTATAAATAATAAATTATTATTATTATTATTTGAGTATTTTGTAGGATCAGACCCCTACTATCACTTTTGTTGTTTTTATTGCTTGTGGTTCCTCGCTTATCCAGTCCAGGTTGGTCACACCGCTGTGCACAATGTTCTTGGGGGTGAGCAACACTGTGGTCAGGCTCTTTAGGATTAAGGGGGCTGTTTCTGTTTCTGTCCACCAGGAGAACCAACTCTGTCATAAGAGCCCAGGCAGCCTATCGAGAGAATCACTCAACCACAGACCACTGCCTAATGCTGTCTTTCCTAGCCGAAAAATATACCAGGCCGCTTCAGGGCAAGCTCTTTGTGGCATTTATGGATCTGAAGTCAGCATTCGATTCTGTCCCCAGATCCCATTTGTGGACCAAGTTAGATCAGATAATACAGGACAAACGTCTCCTCTTTCTTATAAAAGCCCTATATAACGGAACCAAACTGCAGGTCCGATGCGGTCAGCAGGGACAGCTATCAAATAATATCGAAATGAGTAGGGGGGTTCGACAGGGTTGTGTCCTGGCCCCAACATTGTTTTGCTTATTCCTAAATGATCTAGAAGAGTGCCTAATGGACGCAGATGGTCACCTTCCAAAAATAGGTATAAGAAGGACCCCCTTGCTGCTTTATGCTGATGACGCGGCCATAATTTCACGCACCAGACCGGGTTTGAAACACCTGTTGATGAAATTTTCTGAATATTGTCTTGGAAATGGCTTAACAATAAATTATGAAAAATCAAAAATCTTAGTATTTGAAAGAAGCTTTTCCCGGTTAAACTGGTCGCTGGATGGCCATGAACTTGAACAGATTAAACATTTCAGCTATTTAGGACTAACATTCCACCATACAAGATCATGGAAGTACCACTGGCAAACCTCCCTTCAAAAGGCGGAGATTACAAAACTAGCCATACTCCGATTCTTCCATACAAAGGGCGGCAAGTATGTACCGGCAGCTCTAAAAGTATTCAATGCAAAAACTGTCCCCCAAATCCTGTATGCAGCAAATGTCTGGCAGAATGGGGACCTGCCTAAGCTAGATGGCTTCCAAGCACAATTTATTCGATCCTTGCTTCAGGTGCCCAATTGTGTGCGAAATTCCATACTCCTGCTAGAAACGGGTGAATGCCCAATTTCAACAAAGGCATGGTGGGCTGCACTAAAACATTGGCTCAAGATTGTAGCATTTGAACTTGGGGAGGGACTGTATAAATACCTGAACAATGAGGAATACATCAGCCAATGGCAGAAAACCATGGCGAGAAAAGCCACTGCTTTAGGTCTGTCACCCACCCAACTCTATTGCCTGGGATATGAAGGTGCCCTAAAGACCTTAAAGCAAAGACTTTGGGATAATTCACACAGTGATCTACGACATCAATCACTTGCGATCTGCAGTCCATTGGCAGTAGGAGTACAATATGGGCATGTCTTTAAGCCAGCAGCCTATATTCAAAACTTGACAGTGCCAAACTACCGAAGGCTGTTCACAAAAGCAAGACTGAATGTATTCCCCTCTGCAGTGCTGGAGGGCAGGATGAGAGGAGTACCCTACCAGGAAAGACTGTGCTCGTGCACCCATGATGTAGATTCTATAAAACACATTGTGCTGCACTGTGGGAAGTTTGAGCAAGCTAGGGCTGAAGTGATTTCACCCCTGCTAGCCTTGCTCCCAGGAAAATCAGAGGATTTCTATATCAGGTTCCTATTGGAAGACCGGTCAAATGCCAGAACACTAGCAGTGGCAAAGTTTTTATCGGTGGTCACAAGAACTAATGTTTCCTATTCCGAATTTGAGTAAGATGTCTGAGTGGTTTGAGGGCGGGGTGTCCCAGCTGTGTATCGCTTGGTAACGAATTGATGGGTCTATGGACCGTAATAAAGATTGTTGTTATTATTATTATTATTATTATTATTATTATTATTATTATTATTATTCCACTTGCACAAGGTGGGGGGGATAACACCTAGACATTCCATTGTGGCTGCTATGTTGAAGGTGCCATTTGATGATTTGATTATATACAGTGGTACCTCAACTTACGAACGACTCGACAACCGAATTTTTCAACTTATGAATGGGGGTAATGGCCACGCGCTTACGAATGTCTCGACATCCGGGAAAAAACCGTGGTGGTTTTAGATCGGGGTTTTTGGACTTACGAATTTTTCCGTTTTCAATGCATTCCTATGGGAAATCGCGTTTCCAATGGCGTTTTTCAACTTGCAATTTTTTTTACTTACAAAGGTGCCTTCGGAACGGATTAAATTTGTAAGACGAGGCACCACTGTAGCTGAGTTTCTAACAGTGCTGAAAAGGTCTGGCAATGTGTGTGTGTCATTCCCCAAAGCAGGTTACTCCTCTAGACACCTTAAAATATTTTGGGTTGGACTGAAAGAACTGCGAGCGGAAGGAAAATCGCCGCCAATGCTGTTCCACAAACACCTGCACACGCAAGAGTCTGCACTCCATAATAGCTAGTTCTCATTGTCTAGTTGCATCACAAGCTGTGTGGGCACTTGTGCAAGCTCTCGGCAGAGCAGAGTAACGTCAGTGGATTTAAGCTTTACTTTTCTTGGGCAACGTCGTAGTGAGAGATGTGAAAACAGCTATTGCGCCAAGACAAGACTTCTCGCCTGCTTGCAAAAGGGCGCCCTTGGATCCGACCCATTTTGATACTGCTTTGTGCTACTTAGCACCGAAGCTGAGGATAAAGGTGAAATATGTGGCAGGCTAAAGTTGACATGGGTGTTGCCTGCAAGATCCAGAGGTTAGGAGACGGGATCCCGTCTGTCCCTGCCTGTCGTTCATTCCTACAAAAAGCCACATAGATTTGATTTCTAATGTTGAAACAAAAGCCACATAGATTTGATTTCTGATGTTGCGACGGTTGACTCTGCCACAAATATTCTTCCATGGAAGAAAACCATTACAGAAGAGACTGGCCTCCATAGACTTCTTTTCATCCAATCTTCGAATGGTCTTAAGCAGGCATCCAGGCCCGGCTCTAGGTAAGGCCAGGGCGCGGGGCCGGCCGGGCGCTCGCGGCAAAGCCGCGCTGTGCGCTGCGAGGGCGCCGGAGCGATCTCCGTGCCTCAGCGCCAGGGCGCCCGACCTGCTTGAGACGGCCCTGCAGGCATCCCCAAACTCGGCCCTCCAGATGTTTTGGGACTACAACTCCCATCATCCCTAGCTAACAGAAACAGTGGTCAGGGATGATGGGAATTGTAGTCCCAAAACAGCCGGAGGGCCGAGTTTGGGGATGCCTGCTCTTAGGAGTTACCTGCAGTGTGTGTGTGTGTGTGTGTGTGTGTGTGTGTGTTTGTTTGTTTGTTTTTCTTTCTTTCTGTGTTTCTGTTTCCTACCATTTCAGAAGCACAGAACCGTCTGTGAACATCATAATCCTCAAAGCACCCTATACTTTGAAGTCACCCTATTGATGTAGCTGTGCTACCATTAAATAAGGACTTCCAAGAGTTGTGACCTAAGGGACTTGACCTCAAGTCAGCTATGGGGCAGGTAGCAAAAATGAAGCAGGACCTTGGAAAAGGAAGAGAAGGTGCATAGGACAGAACAGAAGAGGCCAAGCAAGTATGGGTTCCTAATTGCACATAGCCAACTTTTAAATATATTTTGAGGCACGTTGCTTCTCCTAATTCCCAGTACAGTACTGGTCCTTTAAGGGCCTTTACATTTCTGCTGCCTCTTTCGGTTTATGTAATACGGTAAAGAAAGTGCCTTGTTACATTTTTAAACCTCATCCTTTGCCTCTTCCTTTTTGCACATGCGATGGCATCTCATGATCAGCACTGCTAGCAGAAGCTCTAAGAGCTTGTTTGATGTTCCACCACCACCAAAGAAAAAAAGAGAGAGAAAAAGGAAGGGGGGGGAGAGAAACACCTGGGGTTGCCGCAGAGAAGGGAGCGAGATCCGGTGCCACACAAGTGGAAAACTAAGATTGAAATAGAATTTGGGACAGTTCTCGACAGTGTTCACGTCCTCTTTTGTGAGTCATGCTGCAAGTGCAGCTCTAAGGATATCAGAGGTGTTGATTTTGGTGTGTGTGTGTGTGTGTGCACGCGCTAAGCAACATGCTGAAAAAGGTAGAAGCCGATGTGCCTAATTAACATGGTTTATTCCAGTTGTGAAATTGGCACCAGCTCTTGCCCTTCACCAACCTGGTGCTCTCAGTTAGGGCTGGTGGAAGCTGCAGTTTACTGATCGACAACTGAAGGGTGCTTTCCCAAGAGAGCCAGTGTGGTGTAGTGGTCAGAGTTCCTGGGCCAGGAACTGGAAGACCAGGGTTCAAATCCCCACTCAGTCATGAAAATCACTGGGTGACCATGGGCCAATTGCTCACTCTCCGCCTAACCTAGCTTTGTTGTGAGGATAACGTGAGTATGAGAACTATGCAATTCACCTTGAGATCCTTAGAGGAAAGGTGGTATATAAATGCAACAAATAAATAAGTTTGCCTAGAGCAGTTTTCTCCAAATTGGTGCCAAGACTGTTTACATGGGTTCAACAGAACTGCATACGCTTCCCTTTCACAAGTCATAGGCTCCGGCAGACTTTGCACAACAGGGCCCAAGATGAATGTGGTCCCCGAGACATGAATGCTTGATTTCACCAGGGCGGTGGTGGTGGTTGAGGAAACCAGCTGAGAGTTTTTATACGCTTGGCTCACCACATAGCTGGGGAGTGGCATTTGGCTTGGGGCGAGTGGGTAGTTCTGCAGGCCCAAAACATTGGGAGCAAAGGAAGACAAGACTCTTGCAATGTTAATACTCATGTAAATAGAAGGGATGTCAATGGACCCATATTCTTGTCCCGACAGAGCAAACTGCACCTGCTCAGCCCTCCTCTTCATTTACACGAGTACAGTGGTACCTCTATTTACGAATAACTCTACGTACAACTGTTTCTACTTACGAATGGAGCTCCGTCCGCCATCTTGGATGTGGTTTAGATAGGATTTTTTCTACTTACGAATTTTTAGATAGGGTTGCTTCTACTTACGAATTTTTTCTCCCAATGCATTCCTATGGGATTCGACTTGCAAATTTTTTCGACTTACGAATGTGCGTTCGGAACGCATTAAATTTGTAAGTAGAGGTACCACTGTATTAAGTGCACAGGGACCTTATCCTTCCCCATCTGGTCAACCTTCTTTTAAGAGTTTATTCAAAAATTTTATGGGAAATGGAGCTGTCCCAAACCAGGCTTCTACAGAGCATTAGAAACAGCTGATCCATAAGGCAGGTTTGCGGGATCACCCTGCTTTCATTGCCTTAACTGAAAAGGGGAGACAGATTGGTTTTGGGGGCGGGGGAAATAACCCCAACAATTAAAAGTCGCCACATAAAAGCACACATTATACTCATGTAAAAACACGCCGATTCCCAGACCGTCTGCGGGCCAGATTTAGAAGGCGATTGGGCCAGATTCTGCCCCCCAGGCCTTAGTTTGCCCCACCCATGCTCTAGATCAGTGGTCTCCAAAATATCTGGAAGGCACCAAGTTGGATTCAGCTTGACTCACAAATGCTTTTTGCTGCCATGTAGTTTGTGTCTCTCCCACCCTGCAACTTGTGTATATTTTGTGAATCTTCCTTTAATCCTTTTATCCCTCTGCTTTTCTCTCCTCTCTGCTAACTATCCAGCATAATCTTTGGAATTCAACACAGGTGTTTGTGCTTAGCTGAGAAGCTCCAGCATTCAGGCTTACCCCCACCCCAGATAGCTTCCAGCAATGCAGTCAGCAAAGGGGGGGGGGGAAATCATACTGATGCTGATTTAGGATTACATTCTGCAGATACCTTTTGAGAAGAAACATCCTCTGAGGGTGCACCACTGGGAGCGGGAAACAGGACACTGCAGGTTTCTTCCTGGTTTTCTGTTTTGTCTCATGGGATGCTCTACAAGTCTGTGCAAAGTGCTGTTTGCATCTGTGTTCCCGGAGAGACCAGGTCCCCCCCCCCCATTCTGCACAAACACACATGTATGCATGGATCTCAGCCAGCGTTACCAGTTAGGGAAGCTGCATACCTCATGCAGAACAGTATCATGGCATTGTTAGATGGCGAAATGCCTTTTGAATGGTTATGTGGAGATGCCTGGCAGTGTGTGAAAGCTGAAAGCCCAGCTGAAAACTGGATTGGTATTCCAGTGATCAGGAGTTATGCTAAATAATATTTGGAGCCCTGTGCAAAGTACATAGAACTGTAGGAGGAAGTTGGAAGAGTGATATTCTTTCCCACTTCCTCTTTCACCTCTACTGTGTTTTTCAAGGCTCATATTAATGATTGTGTCCACACCCCTTGGAAACGTGTGAAGAACTTACTGTGCATGCAATTTCTCTCTGTCTCTGCAGAGGAGAGGGCTTATTCACACAAGGGAGAAAAGAAGACCACGGGGTTGGAGCTCACGGCACTCACGCAAAAATCCAAATGTGCTTACGGGCCTAAAAATGTTGGAGGCTCCTGTGCTAAGCCCTGAAAACCCAACTCTCTGTCCTTGTCATCTCCATATGGCCTGATCCTCTGTTTTTGCTGCTCCTTCCTACTAACTTCATTGGTGTCCTGGACCCTGATTGCTTTTTCTCACTGCTCTTTCCCAAGCCAGTTAGATCTGGTCTGCTGATGATATAATAATTGGAGAAATAGTTGCAGTTCCATAACACCGCTACCCAGTTTCCATTTCCTATGCCCAGTTTTGCCTCCATCTTGCTAAAATTTGGCCTTAGGAACACTGGGAAGTTGATACAAATTTCCATATTCATTAGGCAAACCCCGTTCCTTGTAAAAAAAAAGTGACTCATTTCCTGGTTTTTCAAAACCTTTCCCCAGATGAAAATAGGCCATGCTCAGTTTGTGTTAGGCAGGAAGACTCCTGAAGAGAGCGGAGCAATGAGCCACACGGTGCAAACAGTTTGCTTCAGGGGCCTGTAAAAGCCCACTGAAAATATGAGGAAGGTGCAGACAATGTCTTAAGAGGATGCCAGCTTGGTTAATGGGCAGAGTCAGTGAAGCTACAGAAGGCAAGAAGCCTTACTTTAAAAGGTGGGCATTTTGCATAAATGAGAAGAGAAAGAAACTCTGGCAAAACAACTGTGAATTGACAATAAGGCAACTAATTTGACAACTAAGTCAAATTGCAGTGACATGGAGTGAAGTATTAGGACCGACAAACTAATCCACAAGTTTCTGATATGGGTGATGCATACCCAAGAGTTCTCAAAAGAATGCCAACGTGAGATTATCAATTTGTTTGCTTGTTTCTTTAAAAATGCAGCTTGTCACTGACTTTAACACAAGGACCGGGAGGTAAAACAGCACATGCAAGCCCAATCCCATTATTGCCTACTCTCGCAGGTGCAATAAAATAGCAAAAAAATTATATGTGCATGCTCCCTTCTCAGCTGATGTGCTATGACTGGGAGCCTGCGTGGTGTAGAGGCTTTTTTCAGTTTGTTCATTTGCAGGGAATGAAAGGAGTGGCAGGATCTGCCCCTGAGCTAGCTGTATCCATTAGGATGGCTGTAGGGTGCTTTGCATATCTGAAATATTATAATGGACGTGTATAAGTTGATGGTGGTACTGCTGATGAAATCCTCCCCTAAACACAGAGACACACATGCACTAATTTTCCCCAAACAGCCGGAAAATGGCTGAAGTTCTTGGATCAGGAAGACCTGGGCTGGGTTCTGATCCATATTCCCATGGTGCTGTGGAGGGAACTATAGCTCGGACTTAAAGCAGCTGCTGTAGACTGTCCTAGATTCAATTTCTGGCATCTCTTGAGTAGGGCTGGGGAACTCCCCACCCCAAGTTCCTTAGACGAAGGGCGAGAAGTAATATTTGAGAGAGAGAGAGAGAGCGAAACATATTTTGTCCATTCTTTATGTCTACCAACTCTCGATGGCTACAGCATTTGAAAGCGCCTGGCTCCCCCTTGCAAAGTTATTCCTTTAAATGTCTGCTTCAATTTGGCTTGCGATTCTAAAGAAGCAGGTCTTCATTCAAATCAGGAGGAAACCTTGGCTAGGCTTGCGCTTGGAGCAGAGATAAATGAAATTGCATGCCCGGTGCAAGTCAGCCGCATGGGGGTTGCTGGTGAGAATGACAATGAGTTTCTCTCTGCCTTGTCACACAGATTGCATTGACTAACAAGATTAGATTTTCATAAATTTGAGACACTGCCCCCTCCCTCATATCTTTGTGGGCAGCCAGGAGTCCAGACATGGATGTGTCTTGCACATATTTGGTTGTTAGCCAGCAAGGGTGTGTGTCTGAGAGAAGAGGGAGGAGAGAGATTTAGTAGGGCAGCTTTTTTTTCTTTTGCTTTTTTATTAAAAAAAAGATGGTTCATGGAAGAGTGCACAGGCTTCTAGGAAGTTTGGGTTTCTCTGGATTTCCAGAAATCCCCTGGTTATTTTTATTTTTTTTATTAAAGTAATTAAGGGAGCTAGCATTGAAACAAACCATTCCCTTCCAGTATGTAGCTCGAATATTGAAACATGGTAATGATCTGCAGAATTTGAAATGCAGCTACTCTTACTTCTCTTCCAAAGGACCATGAAATGGTCCACAAAACTTCTTATGCGCAAGAATACCAAGGTTTCCAGAGATTCTAAAATAAAAGAACTGAGATTATATTCTAAGACATTTCTTAATAAAAATAATCAAATTCTCAAAATGTGAAATACAGGTTTCGTTTCCTAATCTTTGTCAAAATTCACAAAAAATAATTTTTTGGGGGTGGGGGCATTTTCCGTGCTTTTGTGCTGATTCAGTGAATGTTCCCTGGTATGTCATACTGAGTTAGAGTAACTCTGTGCTTTTTGCAAGTCCTCTTATGAGATACAGTTAAACAGTGGTTGTGATGTTACAAATATACGATGAAAAATTCTGTCTGCTGAGACATATCTACTGTTCGATACTGTCAATACTGTTGAGATGATAAATACTGTCTAATGTTGGCTCCTTCTGCACGTCAGCTCTCATAATCTTACCAAATGTAGACTGCCCTCCAAACAAAAGTTTGTTTCAATTTTGGGATATTTTGTGTGCCAAGTGCTAATGTCAAGTGGCAATACCTAACTGATATCCATAAACCAAGGGCCGCATTCCCTTATGGGCTGCCTTTCAGGGGGCCACATGGTGGGTAGGCCAGGGGCAACAACGAGCAGAGCAACAAAAGGGAATGCTTTAACCTTTATAGGGTGAGCTAAGTCCCCTATGCACTTGTCTATCCAGGCAAGCAAATAAGTATCTCTGGAGTTCAAGGACAGGCGCTCAAGGAGGGTGCCAAGCAAGGAGTGCAGCCTGGGAAGAGTCTTAATGATCAGGCAGAGACATCTGGAGAGGTGTATTAATTGGCAGAGCCTGAGGTTTCCCATCCCTGCCGTAACCTAAGAGTATATCCAGGTAACATTTGCTGCCAGAATCCACAAAGGGGATTTTGGGAGAGCAAATCCATTTCAGTCCCATTCAGTTTGCACTGCATCCCCTACACACAAATGCAGAGACACAGAAAGAGAGAGAGAGAGAGCTGTCAGGCCCTTTTCTACTTGCGGAGACTCCCCACATTCTTTTAAAGCCTGGAGGTTCAGGGTTCTTTAATCATGCAGAGACCCTACTCAAGTTCAGCAGGCTTCCTTCCACAGCCACCAGTAAATGGAGGGCTGTGGATCTGCAGAAGGGGCTCCTAGGATGGAGAGGGTCCAATGAATTCATCTTCATTCTCCTCCTCTGTCGCTACATGGGTTTGAGAGTGAATAGGGCTAGCGCTAGTTATTATTTTTTCCATTAATAATTTTTGTAAACTTGGGTCATGCGCACCTGCAGTGTTTCGTTTGTGCAATGGCTCTTTCATCATTCTACCCAACACACCATTGGAGTTGTCATTGGTATGCTCTGCTGTTAGGCAAGAACCACATTTTCCACAAAAGGCCGCATCCAGTCCCACTAGAATAAGGTTTGGAGCCATAATTGAGAAAACTGGCTATTGCAAACAAAAAACAAAAAACAAAACCAACTCTAGAGACAATTTGTAGGCATGCTGACAACCCTCAGTGACCTGTCCCTGAGTTTTCACTCAGTCCTTGAAACTGATAGCACTTATGGGAATGTGTGTGTGTGTGTGCGTGTGTTTAGTGGGGATTTTTATCCGTAAAAGCAATCTATGCATTGCTCCCCATTCACGCTGCCCGGATTCCCAAAGCGTCTGTGTTTGTCTAGACAGGAAAATACAAAGAAGCAGGTTGTGTCACTCCAACACAGTGTCTGAACCTGCCTCTGAAATGTATTCAGGAGTAAAAAAAAAATTATGCTAAATTACATTAGTGTGACCTTACTTTGCATTTCGAAGCCACATTTGTCCACTGCGTAAAGCTTGGTGCATCCATCACTCTTCCCTGGGGAGAATTACAAAGGGGGAAAAATGGAATGAGGTCTCCTCTAATTGAAAAGTGACAATGATTAGGAAGCCAAATACAAAATGCATATATCTGAAAAATACATAAATAGGAATGAGCAGAAGGATAAATCTGTGTAGTTTGTTTCCTTTCCTCAAATGATTTTTTTTTGGCACTGTTATTGGGTTACTAGCACTACTACAATAGTAATATATTGATCAGAGATTAGATTTTGAGGGGTTCCTCTCCCCAAACAGGCCTGACTAGCGGACTGGAATTGACCCAGTGAATTCAACTCCTCTTTACGCCTGCTCAAAAACAATACTTCGTGAATATGAAATGCAAGAAAATATATCCATGAGCTCTTTAAGCTTTCATGTACCACTCTATCCAAGTGAGACGGTATAGCAAAGGCATCAATATGCCTACTTTGTATTTGCACTGATTCTAAATTATAGAGGTGGAGCTAGAGGATCACTTGGGGGGGGGAGGTGTCTGGCCTCCTGCGAATTTTCTGCTCATGAAGCTCACCTGTGCATGTGAGTTAAAAGCTATTGATGCATAAGATTTTGATTGGTTATAGAAAATGAAGCCCTTCTCTCTGGTCGCATGATAATTGCATAACCCCAGTCAAATGGAAGGAGGAGGAAGTGAAGGGGACAGATACCCAATGATAATTCAGGGATAGAAACTTTACCACCCAAGGTTATGGGTATGATGCTTATCAGTGCTCCCAAGCCACCTGAATCTTCAAGGTGCCTCCTTGTATGATAGGGCTGGGCGAGCGACATCTTTCTGTATCATTTAGATGATTTAATGATCTTTTAATAAGCTGATTGATTAGCTGGTAGTATGTTTGTTTTGCTGTCTGGTTTAATGGCTTTTGCAATACGTGCTCCTGTATAAAATCACAGCAGTTATCTGACTGTGCTTTTATTAATTCATTTGCCGACATTTCTACTCTGATCTTTTAACTCTAAAAGAGTTTCTAGGGCAGCTAAATATTAAAACCAACAATTCCAAAACGATAACCACCTCGGTAAAACAAAAGAACAGCAAGGCATTTAAACAAAGTTAAAAACACTCTTTCAAACACACACACACACACACAACCCCAACATACTAGTCAGATTGGACAATATCAAAAACCCCAAATCATCTTCATCTAGCGCCCAAACAATAAGTTGGTGGCAGGTGAACCTTTGTAAGGATGGGGCACCTTCACTGAAAAGTCCCTGTCTGGGAATCAGATGGAAATGGGACCTTAAGAGGGGATTCAGAAGGCTTTTGGGGGGTCCTGGCAGAAAAAAAAACATCTAGAGAAACAAACCATTATTTGTGTATTCCCACCTCACTTCCGGATTCTAGGGAAATGTATATTCAAGCTGTGGGACTTCCCAGCTGCTGGGTCCCAATAATCAACTTATATTGACATTGCTTATTCTCTTTCATAAGGCACATATTGCTCTTACTGTTACTAATGCTGACAAAAGTTTTGTGGGGGGCAAATAATAATAATAATAATAATAATAATAATAATAATAATAATAATAATAATAATAATTTATTATTTATACCCCGCCCATCTGGCCGGGTTCCCCCAGCCACTCTGGGCGGCTTCCAACAAAACATTAAAATACAGAAATCAAACATTAAAAGCTTCCCTAAACAGGGCTGCCTTGAGATGCCTTCTAAAGCAGCGTTTCTCAACCGCTGTTCCACGGCACACTAGTGTGCCGCGAGACGCTGGCTGGTGTGCCGCGACGTGCCGCGACGAGAAGGGCGATTTGCATTGTCACGTGCCTGGCGGCCGCCAATACACAACACTGACCCGCCGGAAAGCAATATTTCTCCTCCTCTTTCCCAAAGCTCAGTGCAAACGAGCCTGGCGGCCGCCAATACACTACACTGACCCGCCGGAAAGCAATATTTGGCAAGTGTTTCTTACAGTCATGATTATAATATAGGGCGGCACAGAGTTAAATTTTTTAACTTTTTTAATGGTGGTGTGCCTCGTGATCTTTTTCACGGAACAAGTGTGCCGTGGCCCAAAAAAGGTTGAGAAACACTGTTCTAAAGGTCTGGTAATTGTTGTTCTCTTTGACCTCTGGTGGGAGGGCATTCCACAGGGCGGGTGCCACTACCGAGAAGGCCCTCTGCCTGGTTCCCTGTAACTTGGCTTCTCGTAGCGAGGGAACCGCCAGAAGGCCCTCGGCACTGAACCTCAGTGTCCGGGCAGAACGATGGGGGTGGAGACGCTCCTTCAGGTATACCGGACCGAGGCCGTTTAGGGCTTTAAAGGTCAGCACCAACACTTTGAATTGTGCTCGGAAACGTACTGGGAGCCAGTGTGGGTCTTTCAGCAATACCTGGGAATATGCATCTGAAAATAGATTGGTTCTCCTCTCCCTGAGCAGAGGGGGCCTTTTGTTTCCCTTGACTTTCTTTTTGGCATTAAAAAAGAGAGAGACACTCAAGGTAATGAACAAAACAGGCACTTTTGTGGGAGCGGGTCAGAAAGAATGCCTGGCCCTGCTTTTGGAGGGGCATTTTCTGCCCTGCGGTAAATCTTAAAACGCACAGACCTCCCCCCTCACTCACACACACACACACGCTGGCTGCCTCCCTCCAGCCACACATGCGCTGCGCAAAATTGCATCGGTGGGAAGCCTTTTCTGCTCTGGAAGATGAGCGCTCCTAAAACAGGGCTGGTGCAGGGAGGAAGATTGCGGGGCAGGGGCTGTGGAGGACGGGGGAGCCAAGCAATTCCATGGACTCCTCTGTGAACTTCTCCCGGGGCCCCCTGCGACTCTCCCACCGCAGAGCGCCCTCTTCTCGGGGGGGGGGGGCTCGTGATGTGACTGCCAAAGCTGCCTGCTTGAACTCCACCCTTGAGGCTCCCTTGTCTGTCTGCCAGAGTGCTTAAAGCTGTCTAGGATTCAGCCAACCGTACCCAGGGTGAAAGCAGTTAACACAAGGACAAGAGGATCGCCCCCCTCCCCGCCCCAAGCTGGGCTGCTCTTACCTTTAACCCCTTATGGCTGCAGCCAAACAAAAAGGGCCCAACGCCTCCTGCTCCTCCCCCCTCCACCTCCTGGCTGTGGGGAGAAGGCTTTCTTTGCAAAGGGAGCCCTTGAATGCCCCCTTCTCTTGCCCCCCCTAAACATTCAAATGAGGTGGAGGGCCCTGCATCTGACGGGCCTTTGTTGCTACCCTTCTCCCCTCGCCCCCGCTGCCCCAACTTCCTCATAGCCACGTTTTTTCTGGACATGTATCTCATTACAATACAAAGGAAAGCGCCCCCCCCTGCTCCTCTCCTCCACCCCTCATTTTTTTGGGGGGGATTTAAAGGCCTCTGTTTATTTACAGGCTCTCTAGACAATTCCCTGTGGTGAGGACTGAGATGGTTGGGACAATATGCATGACATATATATATACAGTATGGGGGGGCACACACATGTACACACACACACACACACACACACACACACACACACGCATGCATGCATGCTCTGCGCTCGCTGAATGGAGATTCACGCCTTTTTTCTCTCCCTTTTTGCTTGCAAGAGTGGGAAGCAGCAGGGAGCCAGAGAGGAGAGTTTGGATACTGTTGCTGGGTAAATTTCTATCCTCCAGCCCCCAGTAAAAAAACTTGGTTCCAATGAAACTCTCACTGGCAGCATTTGCTCTCATAGATGTTGAAGGCATTGTGGAAAACGGTAAATAAGGCTGAGTTGGTGTGTGTGGTGCGTTCAGGTTGCGGTTATTTATCCTTTTTTGTTGTTGTTTAGTGGGGGGGGGGATGCGGGAAAGGACAAGCCACCCTGCAAAATTTGGAAAGGATGGGTGCAGAGGAACAACGGGGAGCATGGTGGGCTTTTTTTTTTACTGCTTTTCTTCTTTAAGTAAAGTGCCTCTCGGGTTTGTTGTAGGTTTTCTGAGTTCAAGGGTTTTGGCGAAGGACGAGTTTTGTCTGTTGCGTTTGACATATTGACTAGCAACCTTCCCTGCAGAGAACGAGGACACTGTCATCAAGAACCTTGGTTGAGTAAATCCCCCGGGGTTGGTTGCTGCAGTGCTTTCTACGTGGGGCTGCCCTTGAAGACTGGCGTCGAATTTAGGGGATCTGGCTGCTGGCAGAAGCGGGTTGGCAGAAGGTGGCAGAAGTATCACACATACACACCTTTTTTTTTATTCAGTGGCTGTGCTAGCTTCCTAATGATTCTCAAATGCGGTTCAAGGTGTGTCTGAGGCCTGCTCAGACCCCATACCTAGGCCAAAACCTGAGGATGCCCAGCCCCATTCAGTAGTTGTGGCCCCAGCCACTGGGCAAGTAGGAACCACAGAGAACCAACCACAATACTGCTCCACCCCCATCCATCTGCTTCCTTTCATAGTGGGGATACATCAAACAGAGATCCGTAACAGTAGTGCAACTACTTTATTTTAGACTTGGGAAGGGGGGGGGGAGCAGAGCCTTTGAACTTGCCACAGATCACCAGGTAGTACCTGGGCAACAGATGGAGCTCTACCTGAACTGTTCGCAGTCTTTCTTCACTGTGGTGAGATGGATTGTGCTGCATACGGTACACATACAAATCGGCAAATGCACATTTTGCTCTAATCTGCCCCCTTTTTTGTTTTGTAAGTCTCATATAAGACACACACACACACACACACACACACACACACACACACACCCCTTGTTTCTGGTAGCCAGGCTTGCTTGTTTATCACATCTATATCCTGCTTTCCCTCCTAGGATCTTAAGACAGTGTGCATGATTCCCCCTCCAAACATGGTTTTATCCTCACAACAACCCTGAGAGGTAGGAATCTAGCTCCAAGGGCCTTCCGGAGGTTCCCCTCACTGCGAGAAGTGAGGTTTACAGGGAGCCAGGCAGAGGGCCTTCTCGGTAGTGGCGCCCGCCCTGTGGGACGCCCTCCCAGCAGATGTCAAGGAGATAAAGAACTATGTAGCCTTTAGAAGACACCTGTAGAGAGAAGTTTACAATGTTTTAATGTTTTATTATGTTTTTCTATATATGCTGGGGCAACCCAGACAGATGGGTGGGGTACTATTAGTATTAGTAAGACAGCAACTGGCCCCAGATCACCCAATGGCTGCTTTGAAACTGGGTCTCCGCAGTCCTACGTATCTTGACACTTTAACCAAGGGCCACATTCATCTGTGGGGTAATCTGTGGAGGGCCATATGTTAATAATTGTAGGGCCAAAGTCAGTGGTAGAGGAGTCTACCAGTTCAAGAAACGAGGTTGAGGGGTGCAGGTTGCCCACCAGTGCTCTTACCACTACACCACACAGCTGGGCGGCCTAAACCCCGCAAACTGAGCACATCACTGCAGCTTGAGGCTTTATTCTTTCATTTCTTTTTATTTGGCCAATCGCATTGTGTATTTTTTAAAAAGTTGTTTTATTGCTGGAACTGGTTATGGGAGATCGTGATTTTTATACAGTTGCTGTTTTATTGTTCTAATTTGTAAGCTGATTTGAGGTGCATGCTATGATACGGAAAGCAGGTTGTAAATAAATAATTTCATATAATAAAATAATATCATATCCTCCCCCCTCCCCCTCCCCCGCATTCAGCTGACAAGGCCAGATCAGGGAATATTGTTGAACCCGAACTAATTAATTCAAAGTTAAGCAAGCAAATAAAAGTTTTTACAAGGGTCTGGTTCGTAGTTATAGAAGTTCTTTGGGGCACCCTTGGGAAGAAATGCAGGAAATGTAATACTGGGGGGGGGATATCTAGTGGCTGGCAGAGCAGCTGCGACTCAGCACTCTGCTCCAAGGTAACTGGCAGGACTGGGTGGTTTGCCTGGCATTTTGTTTGCTTATGCTGGCGCTGAACCACGTGTGGAAGCCAGAAGGAACTCTCACCAATCATCTTATCCCTTCCTTCCCACCCACCCCACTAAATCCAGCACTTAGCAACCAATTGCATGAAAGAAATTATAGAATCCTAGAACTGTAGAGTTGCAAGGGGGGGGGACCCCAGAGGCCTGCTCCTTTCTTGGCTAAAAACACCGTTGGAACTCAGAGCAGATTTTGGAGAGAAGGGGGGAGGACTCCTATCTCCCCCCCCTTCTTTTTAAAAAATGGTTTCCATGGTTGCTTGTCTGTGAACATAGTTTGTGTGGCAATGCACGCGGTCTCCCCGGAAGAAATAAAGACACAGGACACATAGCTTAAGGTTAATGGGTCGAATAGGCCACAACTTTATTGATTACGGAAGAAGAGAGGTATTGGCATAGGCATTGGATCTAACCGACTATATCCGACTCCAGCCCGCTCTGCTGGCAGTCTGTGAAGGGTTAACCACCATTGGATGGGTCCTGCGATGCACATCAACTAGGTACCCATCCTGGGGCCACCATTCGGGGTCGTGCCCTCAGGCCCTCACCTTCCACGGTTTCGGACTTGGCAACGCCCCTTGGACTCCTTAAGGGAGTACCCCTCCGCATTTTGGGGAGGTGATGGCAGCAACCTCCCCACCACATCTGGACCCTTTGAGAAATAATCCAATGCCTACCGCCAAAACCAAGTTGTGACGATTACCACGAGGTAGGCGAAAACCACCTGGCCTGAGCCAATTTGCCAGGTGGGAAAAACTCCTACCAGGCCCCGAATACGGCGACCAACCGAAGTCCGTAGGCAACGTCAAGGACGGAAACCCTGCCTGAACGGGGGGAGGTGGGTGGGAAAAGGTGAGGTGAGCCGAAGGCAAGAGGACGAGCTCCTGCCGCGGGCCCGCTTATATTGCCAAGCCAAGCCCACGAGGTGTGCCCTGATTGGTCGCAACGTAGGCGCGCCGCGCAGGAGGGGAACCAATGGGCTGGGGGGAATGCTAGCCATTCCCCCCCACGTGAAGCCCGCGTGCAGCCCACAACCCCTCCTCCCTTCAAGCCGGGAAGAGGCTTTGTGTGGCAATGCACGCGGTCTCCCCGGAAGAAATAAAGACACAGGACACATAGCTTAAGGTTAATGGGTCGAATAGGCCACAACTTTATTGATTACGGAAGAAGAGAGGTATTGGCATAGGCATTGGATCTAACCGACTATATCCGACTCCAGCCCGCTCTGCTGGCAGTCTGTGAAGGGTTAACCACCATTGGATGGGTCCTGCGATGCACATCAACTAGGTACCCATCCTGGGGCCACCATTCGGGGTCGTGCCCTCAGGCCCTCACCTTCCACGGTTTCGGACTTGGCAACGCCCCTTGGACTCCTTAAGGGAGTACCCCTCCGCATTTTGGGGAGGTGATGGCAGCAACCTCCCCACCACATCTGGACCCTTTGAGAAATAATCCAATGCCTACCGCCAATCGGGCCCGAAAGGGCTCGCCGCCAATACCTTTACTTCCGCAACCAATACCTAATAGCAACCAGGATATCAGTCAGCCAGACATCGTTGCCATCATCTGACAGATGCACGCCATCATTGCGGTAAAAGCGTTCCTCTCGGAAGGTTATAGCAGGGTGTGGTATCACAAGTCCATTCAAGGCCCGGATCTTTTTGGCCACAGCCAAATCCAGAAACTTCCTCGCTTTGTTCACAGCGGCTGGTGAACAGCAATCGCGCCAAATGCGCCTCTCGAGCAGTGAAGACCAACAAATGGTCACGTTCGGGCAAGCAGCCAACAGATCGTCAAAGTCCCGAAATATATTCCATTTTAAATCTTGGCCTTTCCGATAAGCCAGATCGTTCTCGCCAAGTTGCACGACCAGGATGTCGGGGGGACCACACGAGGCAACCTTGGCCATCACAGCTGGTAGGAATTCGGACCAGCGCATGCCCCGTCTAGTAATCCAAGTGACTCTGAAACAGCGTGGCAGCCCAAGATTAGGACCAAGGTTTTGGTCGCAGGCGCGTGCGCGGGCCCAATGCATGATGCTATGACCCACCATCCAAATCTTAATCAGCGGTCCTGAAAGCGAAATAAAGGAGAAGACATAAGTGTGGCTGCCATGTGTAAGACACTACTTAGCGGGGCGGAGGTATCCCTTGTATGCTTTGGACTTCCACCGGCCCATATCCTTAATCCTCTCAGCGGACAATCCCATGTGCACCGCAGTAGTGGCGGCCCCAATTCGAAAGGAATGGGCTGCAAATTCGGAGGGGGATAGGCCACAAGACGATATTGCCAGGCGCATGACGCGCGTGAATTGGTGGCGTGTCAAGGGGGAACGATCTGCATGAATCAGTAGTGGGCCTGGCGAAGGGGGCCTTAGATGTAGGAAACGTCTGGTGTCCTTTACTGGGCATGGGCCAATCTGGCCCGTAGCGGGTAACCGCATTAAGGTACCCTTCCCTTGCTGGTCAGTCTTAGATTGACGAATGCAGACTACCAATTCAGTGCTGGATAATGACAAGTCCGAAAGCAGAATGCCCCTTCTGAATCTTTTGGACGGGCCCTCACACACTACTTCGCCAACCCTAAGGGCACCGAAGAAGGCGATTGAAAAGGCTGCGGAGAAAAGTCTAGCCTCATATTTGGACCAGCAAAGGTCCCTGAGAAGTTTGTGAATTTTCATCAAGATATCAAAGGTTATTGGCTTGCGACAATCCTTACGCGGAGGCTGAAGTCTGCGCCAACCCTCTAGAGCCTTCCGGACTAGGAAATCCGCACAAGGGTCAATAGAATAGCTGGCCTTACTAAAGAAGGAAATTGCAGCAGTTTGAATTTGAAGGGTCCTTGCGGCCCTGCCCAATCGCCTTAAGTTTGTTAGATACATCAGGACCTCATGCTTATTGGGAGGGAGATTAGGACCTGACCCCAATTTTTTAATCCTAAAATCACTGAAGTCGGACCAAGCTCTCTTGTAGGTGTTAAGAGTGGAGGGGGCAACCGACGCCAATACTCCCTCTAAGACATCTCGTTCCCAAGATTCCAAAGGTGTTCCGGGAAAGCTTCCGGCAACTCCTGAGCCTCTGGCGCTAGAGAGCGGAAACGGTCCATCTGGAAACGAGATAAAGCGTCCGCAATATCGTTATTAACACCTGGCACGAATTTGGATGAGAAATAAATGTTTAATTTTAAGCACAGAAGGACGAAGGCACGTAGCAAGGCAGAAACCCTAGAGGATCGGGAGGATTGCCTGGAAAGGACGCCAACGACAGCCTGGTTATCAGTCCAAAAGCATACACGGTGGTTCTTGAACTCCTCTGCCCATAAGTGCACAGCTACAACAATGGGAAAGAATTCCAAGAAGGTTAGATCGCGGGTAATAGGCTTATTTTGCCACGCGAGTGGCCACCGTTGCGCACACCACCGGCCACGAAAATAAACACCAAACCCGAGGGAGCCGGCAGCGTCCGACTGCACCTGGAAATCCACCTGGAGCCTTAGATTATCCTGCCAAAGGGAAACCCCGTTATAACTCTCAAGGAATTCTAACCATACCTCCATGTCAGACTTTACCCCCTTGTTAAGGCGCACCCTATGATGAGGTTTTTTGATACCTGCAGATAATCTGGCCAATCTGGCACAGAAGGGGCGCCCGGGAGATACCACCCGACAAGCGAAGTTAAGATGGCCCAGGAGGGACTGGATCTGTTTAAGGGTCACTTTTTTCAGGGGTAGCAGCTCTGAGATAGTTCGCTTTAAAGCTGCCAACTTTTCTCTTGGTAGCCGTGAAGTCTGCGCAACTGTGTCCAGTTCGATTCCCAGGTATGTTATAGTAGACACAGGTCCCTCTGTCTTTTCCGCGGCCAGAGGTACCCCCAAATAAGCAGTTAAGGAGGCAAAGGCTTCTAGGAGATAAGCACAATCTTGGTTATTTGCTCCGCCACAAAAGAGAAAGTCATCCAGGTAGTGTGTGACGCCCTCCAGACCTGTTCTAAAACGTAGGGCCCAATCCAGGAAGGTGCTAAAGGCCTCGAATGCGGAACACGCCACAGAGCAGCCCATGGGCATGGCCTTGTCCACAAAGTAGGCCCCTTCAAATTTGAAGCCTAGCCACCTGAAATCATGGGGATGTACCGGTAGAAGGCGGAAAGCCGATTCAATATCGCATTTGGCCAGAAGGGCGCCCTTGCCAAACCGCCTGATAAGTTTGATAGCCTGATCGAAAGAGGCGTACTTGACAGTGCACAGTTCCTGGGGGATGCCATCATTGACTGAGAAACCCTTAGGATAAGAAAGATTGTGAATGAGTCTAAATTCCCCGGGGTTCTTTTTAGGAACTATACCCAATGGTGAAATATGTAAATTTGACATGGGGGGTGCTTTGAATGGGCCAGGAACCCTTCCCGCAGTAACCTCCTTAGATATCTTTTTCCTAGCAACCTCGGGCATCTCTCTAACAGATTTCTGATTAGGTGGTTCGCCTGACAAGGGGGGGATAGCAACTGGGATTCTGAAACCTGAGGAAAAACCCTCCCATAGATATTTGGCTGCTGCGATGTTAGGATAAAGTTGTAGCAGGGACTTAAGGGGGTCTAGTTTAATCGGGGAGTAAGCCAAGGCCAAGGACAGATCAGTAGCGGTTACCTGACATGCCCTGACCGGCAGCTGATCCACCCCTTGACCCCTGCTGAAAGTTACCCCGCCTCCCTCGAAAGGACTGCCTGCCTTTGAAGCAGGCCGTGGCTGGGTGTGAACCCTGGCATTTTTCGCACTCGTGGCTGTATTTGCAATAAGCCCTGCCACAGGTGCCCTTGTTAAATTCCCAGCACACAAGGCGGCGGGTAGATTTTTTATATTCCGTCTTTGCTGATCGAAATGTGTCTGGCTGTTTCTTCTCAATGTATGGGCCCACATGCTCGCCCCAGAAATTCTGGTCCCTCAAATCCCACCTAGTGCTGGACAACAGGGAGGCATTCCTACGAAAGTCCTCGTCATACAATAATGCAGGACCCTCGCCGGCTAGGGCATAAGCTTTTCTGACATGAGCCATGTAGGCCAAGAGGTGCATTGCTCTTTTTGGGTAGCAAGCCACAATGGTGCCCATATAAACTTGAAAACCATCCAGCCAGTTTTCGAAGGTCCGCTCGGCCCTAGGTTCCCGGTATCTACGTTTGCCATAAATATTCTTCTTTTCCCCTTTTCCCTTTATCTTAGCTGGCGGAAGGAGAGTAAATATGTCGACATAATCCCCATTAAGGATCCTGTTCCGCTTTTTATTAGACAAATGATTACCTAAAATGAAATCTGAAGACGCGAATGTGGATTTCTTTACTTCCGGTACCAATGCACCGTCTCTCCACTCGAGCGTACCATTGAAGGTCTTACGATGCGAGTTTGCGCGCCTCTCGTGCGCCCAAACAGGCAAGCCCACAAGTTCCTCACCCTCGCCCCAATAACCCTCTAAGGTGGGGTCTTCATCATCAGAGCTAGAAGAAGAAGTACCTGAGTCATCATGGGGATCCATATGCTTGGTCTTCTTGGTCTTCTTTTTGCTGGTTTTTTGTGGTGCTTCTTTTTCCGACCTGTCCGACTGTTCCGTATTCTTCTTGGAACTCGTGGGTTGCGCAGGATCCTGATTCTCGCCATCGGAGGTGGTGTTTGAAGACAAGCTCCTTGACCTAGACTGAGTACCCTGAGAAGGATCGCGCAAACAAGTGGGGGTACCAAGGGATAACTGAGAAACAGAATTATTACTGCCAGGCGTAGAAGGCCCAGAGCCCACAGGATCAGAGGAGGTTGTAGGCGCAGTAGAAGCAGATTGGGATCTGGTTCCAATGCGACCATCCCTGGCTGAGTTACAGGAAGCAGAGGTGCCAGGGCGCACCTCATCCTCTCTTGGCGTGTCTGCGACGAAGTCCTGGGACCCCTCGGCAGGGAGCCCCTGTATTGAAACCCCCGGCTTTGATACCTGTTGAAAGAAGTTCTGGAGACCTGAGAACAAGTTAGCCATGGCTTCCGAAGGGATGGAAATAGTGGTGACCATAGGAGCACTGGAGGCAGTGTTTGCGTTGGTGGCGGGCCTTTTGCTAGGTACAGCTGCAGGCCCGGTCTGTTTGCGCTTTGGGGCCATCACACCTGGTCACAGCGCGATCCGAAATGTAAAGGCAAAAGCAACAGAGGTAACACACTCAATCCGAGGGCTGAGTGGGGAAGTTATAATTAGTGGCAAGATGTGATTTCTTGTAAAAGTGTAAAGCTGTAAGGTGCCTACTCTACAATTTTAACTTACCAGGCACGCAATACGGCCAAATGGGGATTAAAATACTACCTGTGGAGGCAAGGAAGCCTCCTGGGGGCAAGGCAACTGACAAACCGTTCTAATTGAAAGAAGCGCTATATCCCGCGTATGAGAACCTAGAATAATTAAGTAATGAACCCAAATATGCCTGTTAACTGGCCCGGTGTACTTGCACTTTAACATGCTTTCGAACTGCTACGTTGGCAGGAGCTGGGACCAAACAGCAGTAGCCCCCCGATGCGGGGATCCGAACCGCCGACCTTCTGATCAGCAAGCTCTAGGGAAGGTGGTTTAACCCACAGTGTCCCACAAATCCCAGGAATTGATTCTAGGATTCAATTTATCAGAAAAACCTGAAGCGATTTAAAAGGAACTAAAACGGAAGGCCACTATAAACTATCTATTAAATACCCTGATCAGTTATAAGGGGGCCAAATTATAGCATTCGAAATGACTGATGAATAAGGTAAGCAACTAAACAATTTCAAACAATTACTATGGTGTAGTGGTTAGTTCAGGCAAACTCATAAAATAAGCAAAAATGTCTGTTGGATGCGCTGGGGAATTGGTTAAATGACAGCAATCACCAATGAAAAGCCCCCTGGGTTTACTTGATAGCGAATATCTAACTTTAATAGCACCAATCTAATTGAGATAAATGGAGAGGCCAGGCAAGTAGTGTATAAATTTTGGTATAAATCTAATAAAGGCAGCAAGGAGACCACATGCAATCCCTAGCCAATGCAAACAGGCGGGGAAACCTGAAAAAATTCCCTTAAAATATGACAACGAGTGGCAAAAGGCTTTGGAAATGGGGTGGGGGGGTGGGGGATGGCTACACGTGCCACTCACAAAATGTCGACCAGCAGGATGCGTGAGCAACGACCTTCCCAAAATGACGATCCAAAATGGGTGCACGTGGTCCACTCAAAATGGCTACCGCCAAGGTGGCAAAAAGACCTCTTCAAAATGGCGGACCGGGAGGGAGGTGCACCAGGCTACACTACTAGTGGTGACCCACTTAAAATGGCCGCCGGGGAGGCCCACGTGGCCACACCAAAGATGGCGACCTACCGGAGTACTTCCTACAGGAACAGGCTACTGGCGTCGCGGGAAAAGCTGGGACGCTTGAAAAGCGAGACTTTTTCTATGGCGATTCCACCAGCCCTGGCAAGCTCAGGCCAGAGGTAACAGAGTGCTCATAAAGGCACTGCGCATACGGCTAATAAGAGCCTTGGTATCGCACAAGCCCCAGGAAAGGAAGCAGACAAACGAGATCGTTGCTATGGCAACCCCCCACAAACGTTCAGAAGCGCGGCCGAAAGCAGCAGCGCGCCAATAAGGCAATGCACACCCAGCTAAGAATCCCACAGCCCCGTCACGATACAAAAGCAGAACCTGGAGGGAAAGTAAATAACGATACCCTGCGTTCCGTGAGAGCTTCGGGAAAGAATGCCGTGCAGGAGAGGTTCCCCGATGCGAAGCGCGGCGTTCCGCTTGGAAGAGGCAAGCCGGAAGTGTCCTCGGCTCAAGGAAGCAGCTGGGCGGCCCCGGGCACAGCAATCGGCGGGCGCGAGCCCCGCACGTGAAGGGGTGGCTTTTTGACTAAAAGCAGAGGCTCCCACCGCAGCTTCTTCCGATCAGCGTGGGGCGAAGCAGCGCCTGTTCAGGGGGGGAGCGAATTCAACGATGGAGCGTCCTAGTGAGGTCGCCGCCTGCTAGAAGAGAAAGGTGGCGTTTAAAAACGCCGTTTTTTAAGTGATTTCAAGTGATTTTCAGCAATCCAGGAGGTCCGCACTGCAGCGATTTCTGCAGCGATCCACCCAGCGATTTAAAAGGTGAGGTGAGCCGAAGGCAAGAGGACGAGCTCCTGCCGCGGGCCCGCTTATATTGCCAAGCCAAGCCCACGAGGTGTGCCCTGATTGGTCGCAACGTAGGCGCGCCGCGCAGGAGGGGAACCAATGGGCTGGGGGGAATGCTAGCCATTCCCCCCCACGTGAAGCCCGCGTGCAGCCCACAACCCCTCCTCCCTTCAAGCCGGGAAGAGGCTTTCTGATAAAAACAGCCTGCAATGGTGTTTGATGCCTTCTCGAAAAGTGCTCCTCGCCACCCCATGCCGATTTTTCCTTACCTGTTTAAATAGACACACCCAGCCTCCAGGTTTCAAATCTTCTAAACACCTGGCTCTCTAAATCCCCACTGCATGCAACTGGCTGCAGTGACTCAGTGACTTGAAGAGGAAATGTGCTCTCTGGGTGTGCTTATGTAGGGTTGCCATATTTCAAGAAGTAAGAATTCGGCTTTTTGGGGGGGAAATCAGCATAATAGTTTTGAGCTTTTGGGAGGGGATTCACACATACACCCCCCAAAAGGAGAGCCAAGAGTAGTATTCTAACACACACTTAGAATCATAGAGTTGGAAGAGACCACAAGGGCCATCCAGTCCAACCCCCTGCCAAGCAGGAAACACCATCAAAGCATTCTTGACATATGACTGTCAAGCCTCCGTTTAAAGACCTCCAAAGAAGGAGACTCCACCACACTCCTTGGTAGCAAATTCCACTGTTGGACAGCTCTTACTGTCAGGAAGTTCTTCCTAATGTTTAGGTGGAATCTTCTTCCTTGTAATTGGAATCCATTGCTCTCTGGAGCAGCAGAAAACAAGCTTTCTCCCTCCTCTATATGGCATCCTTTAATATATTTGAACATGGCTATCATATCACCCCTTAACCTTCTCTTCTCCAGGCTAAACATACCCAGCTCTCATAAGGCATTGTTTCCAGGCCTTTGACCATTTTGGTTGCCCTCCTCTGGACGCGTTCCAACTTGTCAGTATCCTTCTTGAACTGTGGTGCTCAGAACTGAACACTTCCTTGTTCAGTTGGCAAAAACCCCAGACATTTTGCCGATTCTTCAAAAATTCCCCCCGGAAGATAATTCCGCCGTTGAAATCCCGGGAAATTCCTGACGAATGGCAACCCTAGCTTATGTGTCCCAGAACATGCATGACACAATCTCACCTAATAATGAGATGTGAGAGAATTTAATTAGCTTGAATTATAGGAGCATCAGAAAAGCCTGCTGCACCAAACCAGTAGCCCATTTGTCTTGCATCCTGTGGCTCCCACCACCTCCTAATCAGAAGTTTTCTACCCCCAACAGTGGAGGCAGAGCATAGCCATCATACTTAGTAGCCATGGGTAGCCTTATGCCCCGTAAATTTGTCTGATCCTCTTTTAAAAGCCATCCAGGGAGCCCACAAATTCATTCCACAAACCCCTTTCTTCACTTTAGCCAAATCCCAGAAAAAGGACCAGGTCATTTCTTCATCCTGCATCCCGTGATTTAAGCACTGCATCTCACAAGCCCCCGCTGCCAAGTTTCCAAAGCAAGAAAATGGTAAAGTTCAGAGCTATTATTCTCTTTACACCTGAGCTCACATAAGTGTAGGTATAAGGCATTTGATGTTCCCCTGGTTAAAAATATACCAAGTGGGACGAAATTTACCCATTACTCTGTTCCTGTGACTGCAGTTTGTTTTAACTGTTTTTAATACTGATTTTTTGGGTTGCTTTAACCCACCTTGGGACTTGATGAAGGATGGGCTATTATACACCAGTGAATGAATGAATGAATGATATGAATGAATTCTCTTACATACCCTGGGGCCTAGGCTCATCTGGCCGTCACCTTCAAGCTGCCCTGAGTCTCTGGGATAAGCTGTGAACCCACATGATGTTCATGTGGCAGAGTGGTGAAGTATCAGTCAGTAGCCCTTTATAACAGAGGGGAAAAGCTCACCCAAAGTCCTGGGACAGGAGAAGCCGTTTGTTCTGTTTGTTGGTGGGAGAGACAAGTGGGGGAGAACTGTATTTCACACACGAACTTAAAACAACCAGCTGAGTTCTCTTGCTGCAGGTCCTCCTGGAGGAAGTCTTCTAGTAGAATAATGTTGAGATAGAAGCTGTTGAGGATCTAGCCCATGATGAGATTCTTCTTCTGTGTGTCCACTATCGTGCATCAGGTCAGGGTCATGCAGGGCCGGTGCTAGGGCTTTTTGCGCCCTAGGCAAAAACACCTTCTGGCGCCCCCCGGGCGCATGCGTCATGACACATGCGTCATGACGCACACACAACACCGCTGATGCCCCTGCGTCCCCTCCATTGGCGGGGGGAGCTTGGCGCCCTCCCGCCTGTGGAGGGGACGCTTTGAGCTCCTCAGCGGCGGCGGCTGCAGCGAGCGAGCGGCAGCGACAGCAGCGCCCTTAGCTGAAGGCTTCAGCTGCGGCCGCTTGCCGCCACTACTACCGCCGCCACTCGCTCGCTGCGGCCGCCGCCGCTGGGGAGCTCTCGGTGTCCCCTCCATAGGCGGGAGGGCGCTGAGCTCTCCTTTTGGCTCGCGCTCCTCCCGCCTGTGGAGGGGGCGCTGGGGGCTCCTTGGTGGTGGCGAGTGAGCGGCGGCGGCAGCGCCCGTAGCTGAAGCCTTCAGCTACGGCCGCTGCCACCGCCACCGCTCACTCGCTGCAGCCGCTGAGGAGCTCAAAGCGTCCCCTCCATGGGAGGGAGAAGCGCGAGCGCGCACCTTAGGAGGGCGGCGGTGGCGCAGGGGTTTTGCGGGGCAGGCTCACCAGCGCCCCCTCCATTTTCGCGCCCTAGGCAATTGCCTAGCCCGCCTAAATGGACGCACAAGCCCTGGGGTCATGTGACAACTGTTAGGCGTTTCTGCATAAGTGTTTGTCACATTGAGACACCCACCTTGAAGCCATCCAGCTGGAAGATTTAACTTACCAATGCAAATACCCTCCCATTATCATATAGTTTGCCCTCATTTGCCTGTGTTCCCTCCCCTTTTAAAATTGCACCCCCTCCCAGCAACTCTATGGATTACATACCCTCCAACATTTCCCCAATGAAAATAGGGATGTAATAATAATAATAATAATAATAATAATAATAATAATAATAATACCCTGCCCATCTGACTGAGTTGCCCCAGCCACTCTGGGCGGCTCCCAACATATATAAAAACCTATTAAAACTATCCAGGGCTGCCTTCGGATATTTTCTAAAGGTTGTATAGTCCGCTCGGGAGTCACATAACTCCATTCCCTCCATCCTAAGGGAAAGCGGGACTTTCCAGGATCAAATCAGAAATGGGGACAGCTTTTGTAAACTCCTGAAAAATTGAGGCATTGGGGGGGGCTGGGATTGGGCCTTTGGGTGGGGTTATTCGTCCCCCATCTGCAACTTCTGTCCAAATAGAGGTTTGGGGTGGAAGGGGTGATTTGCAGTGGGCATGCAAGGGAAAACTACCTGTTTAATGTAATAAGGGGTCTCCCTAAGAGTCTGTTTTCTGAGCCCTGGCCCTGATGAATTTGTGGCTCCATTTCTTCCCAAGAAAGTTCCTAAGTCTGGCAAATGTAGCCCATGAGGGAAAGGCTGGCTCTTCCTTTCTGCCCAAAGCGCAGGCGAGCATTTTCTCTCTAAGCTGTTTGGGAATAATAGTCTCTATCAAATGACTGTGTTGTGTCTCTGGGATCAAATTCTATCCCTTCCAAAACCACGCCAGCCTCCAAGCAAAATGTGGGGAACTGTATCCTCAAGCTCATGGAGCTATTCCTGCCGAAAGCTGCCCTCTCTCTTTCTCTCTCTCTAATGAAGTTTTAACTAGTAGCCTGTTGTTGCTTGCTCTTGTTTATATGGTGGCTTGGATTGCATTTCTTCCTCTTCTCAACCCCCACCCCACCCCCCTTTTTGTGTGCAGTACACTTTTGTGCCAACTCAAGCCATTCAAGCTGCCACTGCCAGCTGGCTGAACTGAGCACTGAATTAAATTACGTCTGGAAGTCTGGTATGCGGATGCCACTGGGAATGGTTTGGAATCAGCGTAGGTTAAGAAAAGCCTGCGCGCTTTGTGTGTCTGTGTGTGTTTCTATCAGCTGTGCGTCAGTCAATGGGTTTGCTCAGCGTCAATGGGAAGTTTGTGTCTGAGAAATGCCATGCCGGGGAGGGGGAATCAGAAGGGGTGCAAGGTATGTTTCTCGAAACTTTATTACGGTTGACAAATGTTTCCCTGAGAGGTATTTTAAAAACTTTTCTGCAGGCTGGCTTTTTAGTAAGGCAGCAAGGTTGAAGCCGTTCAAAGCACACCTGTTTTCCTTTTCTTTTTTTAAGGACTATTTTTGTTCTGGTGCGTTACAGTAATAGCGGATAGCAGAGCAAAGATTAAAGGTGGGCTTTTCCTTCTGGCAGCAAATAGGGCGCCCTTTGTTGATTGCATTCCAACTTGTCTTGCAAAAGCACCTATAATCAAGTTTCTGGCAATATGCAATTTCCTTTACCTTGCCAATGATCAGTGGCCACCTCCAGGTTTTGGAGAGCTCTCACATAAGATGTCCTCAGTGGACTCTCCTTCCTGAGTAGGTCTGTGTCCTCAGTGTTGTCTCCAAAAATCCCCATGGGGGCACCTTTTGACAACAGTCTTGCAGATGACCAATTAATTTTAAAAAAAACTCTTTACCTGATGTCCTGGTGGTGCTTGGAAATGAACTAGTAAGTGCTCTCAACTGGTTCAGGTGAGACGAAGAATGGTTGCCAGAGGACACCTGACCTGCTTCCTCACCTGCCTTGTTTCCTGGTTGTTTCAGAAGACAAAGTGACACCCGTCTGTCATTGCAATCTAGGGAGCAGCTTTGTGGTGCTTTCTCTTGCACTGGAGTACCCATGAGGCGGTGTGAGACCTCCACATATACCTTCCATACAAATACAGTAACACTCTCCAGCAGAGCTCTTTAGAGTCCTCGCTTATGATGCGAATCCATGCATTTCCTTTGACAGGAATTAATTACACATTGGCAGGCAAGAGCCTATGCAAGACCAGTTTGGCTGAATGATTGCTACTGCCCCATTGAGCCCAGGGCAAGTCTTTGTAGGGCTCTAACAAGCCATGTACTATGCCAACGCTGCTTTCTGCAATCTAGATTGTTGCAGCTTATGAAGAATAGTTAGGGGCCACAGAACACAGTGTGTATGTTACTAGATGCCCATTGCTTAGTCATAGTGGTTATTGTGTGTTGTAGAGAAACTGGCTTATAAATCTGCTGGCTTTTGAGATGGCATGGAGTGTGCAGCTGACGCATTTTGGGCATTTTTTGTTTGTGGCATATTTAGTTTTAGGTGTTCAGTTCTCTTTCTGCCTGGCTAAGGAATAACTGTACCAAAACTGAACTGATTGGGTCTTCTTGGAGCCAGGTTGTAACGTGGTTAGTATTAACCACCACCACCCACCCCCAGTCTTGATTTGCAACCTGCTCTTATTTTTAAGCTCCACTTCAGTTTTAGCCCATGTTTTAAATGAATGAGCAAATGGGCAACAATTCGCACACCAATTTTTGGGTTGGGAGAGATGAATGCGCTCTCTCTCTCTCTCTCTCTCTCTCTCTCTCTCTCTCTCTCTCTCTTTTACTTTTGGACTGTTCTGCTCACTTGTGAGACTTCTTGGCTAGTGTTTGTATCCCTTTTGCATTGCATCTATTTTCCTTTAAGCAGATGATTAGGCTTGGACGAATGCCAAATCCACCATTAGAACCATAGGATGCTACCTTGTGCCAAGTCCAGACACTGGTCCACGTAGCTCATTTCCATCTTGCTGTAACTGGCAGTGGCTCATCAGAGTTTTGCACAGGGGTGTTCCCCAGCCGTGCCTAGAGAAGGCAGAGATTGAACCTGAGACCTTGTGTGTGCAAAAGCGTTTGCTCTACCACGGAGCTATGGCCCTGCCACAAATGTTGGCAGCAGCATCACTTTCAGTAGCTTTTTCTTGGTTTGGTGCCTTTTCCTCCCAGGATCTCAAAATAAGCGTTTGTTTTTCTTCTTGTCTCCTTTTCCCTGCAGCGGAGTTGGAGTTTGTACAGATAATCATAATTGTGGTGGTGATGATGGTCATGGTGGTCGTCATCACGTGTCTGCTGAATCACTACAAACTCTCTGCACGGTCCTTCATCAATCGGCACAGTCAAGGACGGAGGAGAGAGGAAAACCTATCATCAGTAAGTAGCCCATGTGTGCCTCCCCAAACTCTTTCCTGCTTCTCTGGCTGGTTCATGTTGTTTGCTGTGCTCACCAGCTGACCCTGGGTGCTTTTGGAACAGCCATGTTGGGAGGACTTCGACCTGGTTTTTATATCCCTCCCAATCTCACTTGGAAAATATACGTGGGCTGATACTCTTACAAACTTTTCTAATGTCCACTAGTGTGGCCAATCTATCTGTCAATGGTGTCATGTGCAGCGGGGACCTGTGATACTCCTAGAAAGTTTTAGGACCCATGGGATTGTCTGTGGCCTAAGATCAGGCCTGTGGCCCTCCCCAGTTCTCCCATAATGCTTTGCTGTCTGTTCCCCAGCTTAGTAGAGTAGAGGCAAAACTGTAGTATACTGTACACCAGGGAAGTTGTGGCACTTCCCTCTACCCCATTCCTGTTGTTGTTGTTGTTGTTGTTGTTGTTGTTGTTGTTGTATAATGTATTTTTATCCCACTGTTCTATAGGAAAGCCCCCCAAGTTAGATAGGTAACTAAATCCAAAGCAACAATGCATTGTTTAAGACAGGCATCCCCAAACTTCGGCCCTCCAGATGTTTTGGACTACAATTCCCATCTTCCCCAACCACTGGCCCTGTTAGCTAGGGATCATGGGAGTTGTAGGCCAAAACATCTGGAGGGCCGCAGTTTGGAGATGCCTGGTTTAAGATAACAGCTGAAAATCATACCCCGCAGTATAATTCTTATTAACGATAAATATATAGGGAGCAGCAGCAGTATGTAAGGCCAGCGGTTCTCAAACGTTTTCTGCCACAGACCGGTTGAAAATTGCTGGGGGTTTCGGCCGTCTGCTTAATGATTTTTTCGACCTGTGGTAGCAATTGCAAGTCTACAGAATTCAAACTGCAATAGGAGACTATATGGTGGACATAAGAAACAAAAGAAGCCATAAAAATACAATTAAAAACCAATGTGAATATTCAGAGCAATGGATGTGAAATCTCAAGAAGTTCTCCCCCCCCCCCCCCGCTCTGGGCTAACCTGGTGCTGAAATGTGCCTGCAAAGCTATGCATTCCTGGCTAGGGCAATATTTCGTTACTTTACAGCAGGGACGGGCTTTTAGTCTTTCGAATTTCAGTTGCGCCCTGCGCGGGACCAAAATTCGGTGCCCTCTACACATCGCTCCTTCCGTTCTGCTCAGTTCACTATGTCATAGTTGTGGCGCCCCCAAGGCTTGTCGCCCAGTGCGGCAGAACCAATCGCGCCGCCCTAAATACTTCTCTGTTTATGGCAGAGGTAGCCAACATGGCGCCCTTCAGATGTGGGTCCCCATCAGCCCCAACCAAAATGGTCAACAGTCAGTGGTGGTGGGAGCTGTAGCAACACATTGCATTCTGAGAGTCAGTGTGGTGCAATGGTTAGAGTGTTGGACTAGGGCCCGGGAGACCAGGGTTCAAATCCCCACTTGGTCATGAAGCTCACTAGGTGTCCTTGGGTCAATCCCTATCTCTCAGCCTAACTTACAGGGTTGCCTGGGGGCAAAAAAGGTGGGATATAAATGAAATAACATTTAAATAACTATACAAACCAATGTCTATTGGGTACCACATTGATGACCCCTGCCCTATAGCATTTAGTATTATTTGTATTCCTATTTGAAGTGGAATCTCACATGGGCTTTTCACTCATTCCCTGACCAGGGGAAAGTTGTGACTACCGTGTGGGCAAAATCCCATGCAACAGGTCTTGCCTATGTGGAGGCATACTGCAGCCGCTTAACTTCCCATCAAAGGGGAGCATCCTCAGCAGGCCTGGTACCCAAACATTGTACCTTCAGGCCAGAAAACCTCTTCCTGGTGAAATCACCTAGTCTAGCCTGTGCAATGGGACGCAGGTGGCACTGTGGTCTAAACCACTGAGCCTCTTGGACTTGCCAATCGGAAAGTTGGCGGTTCGAATCCCCGTGATGGGCTGAGCTCCCGTTGCTCTGTCCCAGCTCCTGCCAACCTAGAAGTTCGAAGGCACGCCAGTGCAAGTAGATAAATAGGTACCACTGCGGCGGGAAGGTAAACGGCGTTTCCGTGTGCTCTGGTTTCCGCCATGGTGTCCCCGGAAAGCTGTCTGTGGACAAACGCTGGCTCCCTCGGCCTGAAACTGAGATGAGTGCCACAACCCCATAGTCTCCTTTGACTGGACTTAACCGTCCAGGGGTCCTTTCCCTGACCTTGCTGCAAATGGAGGCAGTAGACTGAGGCGATACTGTGGCCTGCTGCAGTGCTGCATTCCAAACAGCAAGTGGGGATTACCATTTTTGAAAGCTCACCGATAATTACTCAGCAAGATCAAACCAAGCACATCAGGGAACAGAAATACTAGTCTTATCCCGCACCCAGCTGTGTGGGAAAACTTCCCCCTGACACACACACAGTTTTTTAGCATATGCAGATCTAGCCACAGAATATAAAACTGAAGGAGCTTATTTGTCAGTGCAAAATCTGAAAGTAATGAAGGAGTTGCGACTTGGTTTCAGTCTCTCTCCATTAAATAAAGGCAGTGCCTGCTTGTGTTGGGTGCAGTCCTATAAGGGGCAGCAAAGCTCCCCCTAGTGGGTTAAACCAAGAATACATGGCTTTGCAGCTCACATTATTTTATTTAGGTGGACGTATATAAACCTAAAGTGTGAATGAGTTGTGGAGTGCGAATGCACCATTCAAACACGCTTGTCAGAGAGACATGACTGGCTGCAACTCCCTGCCAAGCGTATGTTTGCCTCTGTGCAATGTGGGGTGTGCCCCTCCAAACAAATGTTTCGACAGGGCACTGTGTCCCTCTAGGTGTTGTTGGACTCCAAGTCCCATCAGCTCCTGTTGGCATGGCCAGTAAGTCTGGGATGATGGGAGTTGTAGTCCAGTAGCATCTAGAGGTCCAAAGGTTAGCTGCTGCTGCTGTATTCCATTTAGAAGTCTCACATCCTTATCTCTTCAGTTGGGTCAAAAATCAAGTGTGGGGTGTTTAACAAGCGGCCTTGAAAATGAGCATGGCATCTAGATGGACTACCAGAGTCTTAGGAGTCTAGCACCGTAGCTGACTGGAAAGTGGAGCAGCAGGGCCGGCCCTCCCATTAGTCAGAGAGGCAGATGCCTCTGAGTTTACCCTGGTGTTCTCAGCTGTCTTGTTGCCATTGTTGAAGAAACCTTCACCTGCATGTTGGGTTGCCTTTTGTACATGGAAGGTGGGGGAGACCGTCTTGCATTGCAGCAGTGTATCTTGGGCTGGTCCTGGGGGCGACGGCAACTGAGATCTGCAACCAGTAGCAGGGGCACAAATGCCCTGGAAGTATGATTTTAGGCAGCCTTCAAATAACGTCTGCATGGGCACCATGTTGGCTAAAGAAAGAAAACAAGGCAACCAGTTGCTTTGAGCACGGATGGGCCCAGGAGGGCCTTTTTTACCCAGCCCCCAATCTCAATTTCTGGGCGTAACTTTATTTGATAGACAAGACTAAAAATCCATTAGTAAATGAAGAGGCATTCTCTTGACCTTTTGCTTTTTCAGCTGTGAAGAGTTTAAGGCCGGCTCTGGGCATTTTAATCTGGATCCGTTTGTCCAGAATAAAAACAATGATAGGTTGTTGTATGCAGTGGAAGACATATGACTATCTTAAGAGTGATGGGAGAAGATGCTTCAAAGCATTGGCTTTGGGGCTGCAGGAAAGCTTGCCTCCATCCACCTCTTTCCCCGCAGTAGCGTTCAGACATCAGCCTGAAGACTTTGGAGCGGCAGATGGCATAATGCAATGACATTGCCCACTGCTAAATTAAATATAAACCACTGAGCATAAGGTGATGATACACTCACCACTTAGTAAATATGCCCTATGGGATGATGAAAAAATAAGCATTTGTATGTCTCGGAGTGATTCGCTCCTCTGCCCAGTGTTGTAAACTGTTATCAAGCAGACCTCTAAGCCAAGTGGAACCCCCTGCGTGCAATGCTGCCCTTGCGCATAGCACACAGATGCTGCTCTAACGCATTGGTCCTCAACTGGTGGTTTGGGATCTGCTGCTGGGACACAGCCTGACCTAAGGTGGGTCACCACAGCAGCTCAACCACCATACGAATATAGGGGGGGGGATAAATTAGTGGGTTCCCGCAACAGCATGCACAGATGAAATATGTTTGCAAAGATTAAGGACGACTGTTCCAAGGGGCTGTTTGCAGCAATTCCTTGCCCCTTCTGAGCAACAGGTCTCATCCTCCCATCTTGTATGAAAATTAAGTGTTGCCGTTCGGGACCAGTTGCCAACCCTGTTGAAAAGCTGGTGCAAGCCAATTCCAGGGCTTGTGGCCACTTCTTAGGGCAAGCTAACCCTTGAGTATTAAAAGATGCAACCATAAAACCACAGTTGTTAGCATCAGTTTATCTTGAGGGACCGGGGGACAAGTAAAATTGCTGGAGAATCACAGCGCCTGCCGTGGCTGCAAAGACCAAAGTGACCTCTCTGGGGGCACAAGCTTGGACAGTGTGTATGGAGGTCCTGGGCTGCCCAGACAAGACTCCTCTCTTGGTCTCGTTGATGTGGTCCAACGGAAAGCAGAGCAAGATGTTGGCTGCAGGAGTTGTTGGAAGGAGGCGTACAAGGCACCATCCAACCGTCTTAGGGGCTCCATTCTGGATTTGTGAAGGGTCTGCTCCTTAACCTTTTCTTCTCCCAAAGATGTCCTGCAATTACTACAACATCTTTATCAATGACTTGGATGATGGGCTTGAGGGCATCCTGAGCAAGTTTGCAGATGACACCAAATTGGGAGAGGTGGCTAATACCCCAGAGGACAGGATCACACTTCAAAATGACCTTAACAGATTAGACAACTGGGCCAAAGCAAACAAGATGAATTTTAACAAGGAGAAATGTAAAGTACTACACTTGGGCAAAAAAATTGAAAGGCACAAATACAGGATGTGAGATACCTGGCTTGAGAGCAGTACATGTGAAAAGGATCTAGGAGTCTTGGTAGACCACAAACTTGACATGAGTCAACAGTGTGATGCAGCAGCTAAAAAAGCCAATGCAATTCTGGGCTGCATCAATAGAAGTATAGCATCTAGATCAAGGGAAGTAATAGTACCACTGTATTCTGCTCTGGTCAGACCTCACCTGGAGTACTGTGTCCAGTTCCGGTCACCACAGTTCAAGAAGGATACTGACAAGCTGGAACGTGTCCAGAAGAGGGCAACCAAAATGGTTAAAGGCCTGGAAACGATGCCTTATGAGGAACGGCTTAGGGAGCTGGGTATGTTTAGCCTGGAGAAGAGAAGGTTAAGGGGTGATATGATAGCCATGCTCAAATATATAAAAGGATGTCGTAAAGAGGAGGGAGAAAGGTTGTTTTCTGCTGCTCCAGAGAAGCGGACACAGAGCAATAGATTCAAACTACAAGAAAGAAGATTCCACCTAAACATTAGGAAGACCTTCCTGACAGTAGGAGCTGTCCGGCAGTGGAATTTGCTACCAAGGAGTGTGGTAGAGTCTCCTTCTTTGGAGGTCTTTAAGCAGAGGATTGACAGCCATATGTCAAGAATGCTTTGATGGTGTTTCCTGCTTGGCAGGGGGTTGGACTGGATGGCTCTTGTGCTTGTGGTCTCTTCCAACTCTATCATTCTACTATATAAGAGTGGGGAACCTCTGGCCTCCCAAAATGTTGCTAGCCTCAACTCCCAGCCAGGGACTGTAGTCAACAGGTTCCCCATCTCCAACCTAACCGTTCTATGCAAATTACTTGGAGTGTGGCTAATTACTCAGAAGCAAGCCCCCACTGGCTTCAGTAGAATTTGCTGTCAGGTAAGGGTGCAGTAGACCTGCGACTTTAGAGACCAAGTGATGAACCAGGAAGTCCCCATTTCAGCTCTTGTCTCTGCCATGGAACTCACTGTGGAGATAACAGCACTACCCTGTCTTCTGAAGCGCTGCTGGAAATGCATATTAAGTGCTTTGGACTTGTGAAGCCGTTTCTCAATTCCAAGTTTCCTTATGCAGCTGCTGCCCCTGACAAGGGAAGTTGCAATCTAGGTGGGTTAAGGTTTGCACCATCTTTTTTTTTTTTAACTGGGAAATCTCACCACAAGGAATGTGGATCTATAATTCTGATCACCTTGCCGACAAAGGTCCATATGGTTAAAGCTATGGTTTTCCCAGTAGTGATGTATGGAAGTGAGAGCTGGACCATAAAGTGGGCTGACTGCCGAAGAATTTATGCTTTTGAATTATGGTGCTGGAGGAGACTCTTGAGAGTCCCATGGACTGCAAGAAGATCAAACCTATCCATTCTTAAGGAAATCAGCCCTGTGTGCTCACTGGAAGGACAGGTCCTGAAGCTGAGGCTCCAATACTTTGGCCACCTCATGAGAAGAGAAGACTCCCTGGAAAAGACCCTGATGTTGGGAAAGATGGAGGGCACAAGGAGAAGGGGACGGCAGAGGATGAGATGGTTGGACAGTGTTCTCGAAGCTACGAACATGAGTCTGACCAAACTGTGGGAGGCAGGAGTGCCTGGCCTGCTCTGGTCCATGGGGTCACGAAGAGTCGGACACGACTAAACAAATAAACAACAACAACAACCATTCTGCCATGGTTGTTTGTTCTTTAAATGAAACTTTTAAAGAAGCGAGCGAGTGACAACACAACAGAATAACATTTCCCTGAAAGCTTAACAATGCCCTTTTGATTTTTATCTTTGTTGCTACCATCTGGAGATGCATTTATACGTGTGCATCTAATTTTTCTTTAGTGTGGTTTTTGTGCTTTCTGACTTAGAAGTAGAGCGTAAGATGCAGGGGCACTCCAAAATACTAAACAAGTTCCCTAGCTACACACAGCAGCCTCCTGAAATATGGCCGGTTTATTAGTTATATCACCCAAATGGTGCAAGTCAATTAATATTCCATATGAAACCGGCATTGGTTATCTTTCACTCCAGAGTAGCCTCGCATCTTATGTGTGACATTTTTGAGACAAGATTTGCTATGAAAACGGAAGGAAGGGGGAACCATCTGGAGCAACATCTCATTTCCCTATAAATCGCTTCTGGCCTCCTCTTCTGGTTGCAGCATGCCTTGTCTACAGAGCTCGGAACAAAAATACAACGGTGTAGAGTGGATTTGTTAATCCCACGGGTTGAGGAGCCCCTTTCAGCTCAAGGGCTGCAAGCCCTGGGGCAGCAATCCTTTGCAGGAGGAGGAGGAGGAGGAGGAGGAGGAGGAGGAGGAGGAGGAGAAGAAGAAGAAGAAGAAGAAGAAGAAGAAGAAGAAGAAGAAGAAGAAGAAGAAGAAGAAGAAGAAGAAGAAGAAGAAGAAGAAGAAGAAGAAGAAGAAGGAGGAGGAGGAGGAGGAGGAGGAGGAGGAGGAGGAGGAGGAGGGGGAGGAGGAGGAGGAGGGGGAGGAGGGGGAGGAGGAGGAGGAGGAGGGGGGGAGTAGTAGTTTGGATTTGATATCCCGCTTTATCACTACCTGAAGGAGTCTCAAAGTGGCTAACATTCTCCTTTCCCTTCCTCCCCCACAACAAACCCTCTGTGAGGTGGGTGGGGCTGAGAGACTTCAGAGAAGTGTGACCCAGCAGCTGCATGTGGAGGAGCAGAGACGGGATCCCATTAAGAATCTACCGCTCTTAACCACTACACCACACTGGTTGGTGCCACCAGAAACAAATGTGTGCAGAGCGATGGATCTGACTATAGTAGGCCATGCTAAAGGTTACACTGAAGCCCAAAGGTTCTTGAGCCACCTCCTGTGAATTTTACTTCTTCCGTTTCACCCATGCTTGCAGCCCCCTGCCAAAAAGGATCTTTATGAAAATAAATAAATAAATAATTTTATTTATACCCCTCCCTTCCCAGTCAAGAACGGGCTCAGAGCGGCTAACAACAAGAATATCAAAGCAAGCATAAAAGAAAGAATTCAGTTAAAATGCAGATTAAATACAATGTTAAAATTCAATTTTAAAATTAGGAATCTACAAGTGCAACCTCATTTAAATATCTGTAGGATAAAGCCTTAGGGGAGGGTAACACTGGGGTCAGACTGAGTCAGTCCAAAGGCCAAGCGGAACAGCTCCGTCTTGCAGGCCCTACGAAAAGATGACAACTCCCGCTGGGCCCTAGTCTCCTGAGAGAGAGCGTTCTACCAGGTCGGGGCTAGTACTGAGAAGGCCCTGGTCCTGGTCGAGGCCAGTCTAACCACCTTGTGACTCGGCATCTCCAGTATGTTATTATTTGTGGACCTTAATGTCCTCTGTGGGGCATACCAGGAGAGGCGGTCCCATAGGTACGAGGGTCCTAAGCCGCATAAGGCTTTAAAGGTCAAAACCAGCACCTTAAACCTGACCCTGTACTCCACCGGGAGCCAGCGCAGCTGGTAAAGCACTGGATCAGGGCCGTCTCAAGCATGTCGGGCGCCGTGGTGCGGAGATCACTCCGGCGCCCCCGCCTTGGTGGACGGGCACCGTGAGGCGCCCCCCTGCCGGCCCCGCGCCACCCAGCCTACCCCTAGAGCCAGCCCTGCACTGGATGAATGTGGTCTCGCGGTGAGGACCTCGTAATGAGTCCCACCGCGACATTCTGCACCCGCTGGAGTTTCTGGGTCAGTTTCAATATTGCATTGGGCTTTCTGGGCAACTTTCCCATCATCTTTAAGCTGAATTTGATAGTATTCCATGGCCTCTGCTTCCAAGCAGGCATCCCTCTCAAATCTGGTTTTTGTTTTGTTTTGTTTTTTGGCTGCTGCTGGCATTCCAAGGGGCAGCAAGCCAAAGCAAGGCGAATTTGGAATACAGTGTTACCTCGGTTTACAAACACAATTGGTTTTGGAAGTCCGTACTTAACCTGAAGCGAACTTAACCTGAAGCGAACTTTCCCATTGAAAGTAATGGAAAGTGGATTAATCCGTTCCAGACGGGTCCGCGGAGTCCTTAAACTGAACATACTCAAACCGAGGCGTACTTAAACCGAGGTGTGACTGTAGATGGCTCAGCTAATAATTTAGAGGTGTCACCAGACAAGCTATGGTTCTCTCAACTTCTCTCCCCATGCAAACTCCTGCTACTTAAGATACTGCCTGGTGCTGGTTCATGGAGGTCCGTTTTTAGTCATGATCCTTTTGCAGCCCTATCTGGCGATGCTAAGGATGGATGGAACTTGGTACTACTCACAGTGTGCTCTTCCAGTGAGCTATGGTACTTTCCCCAATACAAGGGACATCTTAAGGTTCTGCTCTTGCCTCCCAAGGCTGTTGTAAGCACCACTGACATAATGTACAAGATGCATTTTAAGGTCTTGACATTTGCACCCTGGCTTTGCCGCCTGCCACTGGAAGGTTGTGCCTCCTGTCTCTCAAGAAGAACACCCATTCTCAGCCTAACCTACCTCACAAGGGTGTTGTGAGAATGAAATAGGGAAGGAGAAGCATACGGCAAAGGGGAGACCAACCTTGCCCTGTCAACTGACCACTGAAGAAGCAACTGTTTTCTTCTTCCCTCCTCAGTCTTTTTTCCTTTTGTATCATGCCTGTTAGATTGTGAGCAGGTTGTGAGCCAGCAGGTAGCAATTGTGATATATATATTTTGTAATAATAATGATTTGTTTCTTTTTCCTTTTTCTTATTATTAAGTGTTTACATAATACATCCCTAAGTACGTCATAAATTTTCATTCTGTGGCTTCCCATTACCCTTGATAATAATTTATTTCCTATACCCCGGCCATCCAAGCTTCCTGAAACAGGCTGCCTTCAGATGTCTGTGAGAAGTTATATAGTTGTTTAACTCTTTGACATCTGCCGGGAGGGCATTCCACAGGGCAGGTGCAGCTACCAAAAAGGCCTTCTGTCTGGTTCCCTGTGGTTTCACTTTTCCAGGCCATATAACCTGGGTAGAGTTGGGTGGAGGGTAGTACTGATAAGGTTGCAGGTTTGATCCCTGTACAGGACAGCTGCATATTCCTGCATTTCAGGGGTTGGACTGGATGATCCTCAGGGTCCCTTTCAACTCCACAATTCTGTGATTCTAATGAGGGATCCTCCAGAAGGCCCTCAGAGCTGGGCCCCAGTGTCCAGGCTGAACAATGGGGGTGGAGACGCTCCTTCAGATCATACATGTGCAGCTCTTAGAAACTGTTAGGCTCTTTGGAAGTTGCCGTTGTTACTAGCAATCGTTAATAAGTTTGAGCAGGGTGGGGGAGCAGCATTGCCCAATAGGAATTATCCAACCTTTTCCTGTTCTTTCCCATTTTAGGAAGGAAGCTTGTGGCCTTCAGAAAGCACAGTGTCGGGAAATGGAGTAACAGAGGTAAGTAGCATGGTGTCAGGGCTGGAGTCAGAGGCAAGCCAGCACAGTTGCCAGTGAAATTTACTCTTTATGCAAGGAAATGGCATACAGCTAGCTCAGCAACCCTTCACAATTCCCAACACCACTTTCTTGCAGTTGCCAAGACTGAAGGTCCCCCCCCTTTTACCCTTTCTAAGATTCCCCATTTCCCAGATGTTTCCCAAGCAGCCCCAAACTGTGTCTGTGCACCTCTGGTCTCTGTTCTGCCCGTCTTGTTACCCATAATGTTCTTTGAGACCAGGGGAGAGGGGAGCTTGTCACAGTAGAAGAGGGAGTCCTTGGGTTCTGCAGCAGCCTCTTTATTTATCCCCTCTCCTCTGCTTCAGCCTCGGAGTCTGAACTGCTGCCTGTCACTGGCTCTCCCTGCTCACTAAACCCTGTTGCCCCTTCAGCGCCCAGCCCTCCTCCCAATCTTCTCCCTCTGATCTCTCCTCACTGTCCTACCACCAACCTCCTGACTCTGAACCTTCTTCCTCTGGGGGTTCCCCTGGGGCTTCCCACCACTCCTCTTCACCCAGCCTGTGCCCGAAACATGGTCAAAACTTAGCACAGAGGCCAGCTTTCGTGGGCTTGCACACGGAACGCGACGCTTACGCCCATCTCCCTTCTTGTCTCCAGCAGCAAGTCTACACACCGAGGCCTACGGACCGGCTTGCCGTCCCGTCCTTCTTGCAGAGGGACCGCTTCAACAGATTCCAGCCGACGTACCCTTACATGCAGCACGAGATCGACCTGCCACCCACCATCTCTCTGTCAGACGGGGAGGAGCCCCCGCCTTACCAGGGGCCATGCACACTGCAGCTCCGAGACCCGGAGCAGCAAATGGAACTCAACAGGGAGTCTGTCCGGGCGCCTCCCAACCGAACCATCTTTGACAGCGACCTGATAGACAGCTCGGTGTACGGGGGCCCCCGGCCCCCCAGCAGCAACTCTGGCATCAGCGCCACCTGCTACGGGAGCAGCGGCCGGATGGAAGGGCCGCCCCCCACGTACAGTGAGGTGATCGGTCACTTCCCCGGCTCAACCTTTTACCAGCACCAACAGAACAGCGGCGGGGTGACCGCCATACTGGAGGGGGGCAGGCTCCACCCTTCATCGCAGTTCGGCAGCCTTGAGAGCACAACAGTGTGGAACAAAGAGAAAGAGAAGCAAAAAGGGCACCCCTTTTAAAAAAAAGAGAAAGAGCGAGAGAAAGAGAATGATATTAAACACTCTGCACTTGTTACCCGGGGTGGGGTGGGTTGGGGGGGAGATATCGAGAGGCGGAGACGCTGTGTATGAAACGCAACGCCCTTCTCCATATAAATATTTACATGTTTATGTTTGGTCTCAATGCACAAGCCAACCAAGCTTGCAAAACATTTCTTTGTTGAGTTCTGTCTAGAAGGTTTTTTGTTTTGGGGGGTATTTTGGGGGGGGGTATCTGTTCTGTTTTGTTTTTGAAAGAGAAAAATACCCAATCCTTTTTCTCTGCCTCCCCCCCCCCACCCCAGCCCCAGTTTTGTTTCTAGTTGAGCTGCGTGTGTCGGCGCTACAATATTTTTGTTGTTGTTGTTTATTTCACTTAACTTTAAAAGACAAAAATATTTGCACAAAAACATTTGTTTAAAGATCTGCAATATATATATAAATATAAATATAAATATATATTAAAAAAATAAGAGAAACTGTATGTGTGTTGGGGAAGCAGGTATTTTTATATTAGAAGAGACTATTGACGAGGGGGAAAAGAAGAAGAAGAGTTTTTGTTGTGTTTTTTTCTGAACTAGAATTTTAAAAAAATGGCAATTTTTGTGAGGCAACTCAAAAGAGCATGTATTACATTGTAAAAAAAAGCGAAACAAAAAAACAAACAAAAAAAGCAGGGGTTTAGAGTTATTTATATAAATGTTGAAATTTTGCACTATTTTTTAATATAAATGTGTCAGTGCTTGTGTTGGTCAAAAGCCTCTTATCACATCTACTACAAAACTGTTAAGGGAAACATGTCTATAACAGGGCAATTCTGTATGCTTCTACTCAGAAGTAAGCTCCCCTGAGTCGAATGGGACTTACTCCCAGGTAAATGTGTATAGGGTTGCTGCGGAAGTGAGGACTAAAAAAGAGAAATTGAGGGAGGGAATGCCTGTAAAACTAAAGCCACAGACCAGTAAGGAACATCATGTGAAGACTGCATCTTGTACATTTTTCTATTTTCATATTTTTGCTCTCCAGAGTCACTCGGCCATGTCTCAAACCTGATCATCGCATCTATGACGCCTGGCTACAGGTGTCGTCAAGATACCTGACTGCAGGATGTACACGGAACTGTATCCGTTCTGAAGGGTGTTTAATGCATGTGTATAAACTACCCTCTTTCTTTTCTGGTATGGTATGATTTCGACTTAAAGATAAAAGTGGTCATTTATACATTCGTGTATGCACCTTTCGAAACTGTTCACAGTTTCCCTTCTTTTTGCACTCAGGTGTCTGTTCCCAGGGATGTTAAGTCAGCGCAAGATTCCACTCTTGTACATTCCCTTGGAAATAAAGACTTTAAAAAATAAATCAACAAATAAAATATTGACTGTGCATTTGTTTGGCCATTTATGGTTATTGGAAGCATGACAAAAATATATTTTTTTAAAAGCAAAGTTTGGAGCTTGCCCCGACAAAGAGTTAGCACTGCATGATTTCACAGTTGCCCTGGTACAAGATTTGTCTGGCTCTCATTGATTCGGAGATAGCTACGCATATTGTACAGGCCCTGCCAGCAGAATGCAGAACTATGGCCAAAATTTAAATGGTTGGGGAGCCCCTGCTTTGAGCAAAGCTAAGAAGAGCGCAGACATCGTGTTCTTTAAACAGAGTTTTGCAAAGCCAAGACCTCGAGAGAGCAATTTAAACAGCTCCTTCTACTGCTACCGTCTCACTAATTTCAGGATGACTATAAAAGCATAAGTGGTTGTTAAAATGCCTTCTTTTTAATGATCAGGTGGTGACTTCTAATTGTTGGGGTTATTTCCCCCGCCCCCCAAACCAGTCTGGCTCACCTTTGTCAGTTAAGGCGATAAAAGCAGGGTGATCCCGCAAACCTGCCTTATGGATCAGCTGTTTCTAATGCTCTGTAGAAGCCTGGTTTGGGACAGCTCCATTTCCCATAATTTTTTTGAATAAACTCTTAAAAGAAGGTTGACCAGATGGGGAAGGATAAGGTCCCTGTGCACTTAATACTTGTGTAAATGAAGAGGAGGGCTGAGCAGGTGCAGTTTGCTCTGTCGGGGCAAGAATATGGGTCCATTGACATCCCTTCTATTTACACGAGTATTAACACTGCAAGAGTCTCGTCTTCCTTTGCTCCCAGTTTTTTGGGCCTGCAGAACTACCCACTCGCCCCAAGCCAAATGCCACTCCCCAGCTATGTGGTGAGCCAAGCGTATAAAAACTCTCAGCTGGTTTCCTCAACCACCACCACCGCCCTGGTGAAATCAAGCATTCATGTCTCGGGGACCGCATTCCTCTTGGTCCCTGTTGTGCAAAGTCTGCCGGAGCCTATGACTTGTGAAAGGGAAGCGTATGCAGTTCTGTTGAACCCATGTAATCAGTCTTGGGCATGGGTAGGCAAACTAAGGCCTGGGGGGCGGATCTGGCCCAATCTCCTTCTAAATCCGGCTGTGTCCTTTTATTTAAAATGCATCTCTGGGTTATTTGTGGGGCATAGGAATTCATTCCCCCCCCAAAAAAAATAGTCTGGCCCCCCACAAGGTCTGAGGGACAGTGGACCGGCCCCCTGCTGAAAAAGGTTTGCTGACCACTGGTCTTGAGATTCAATCCATCCATGTGCGAGGGCACCCAACTTGGCAGGCCTTGCTCAGCTTCCTCTGGTCATTAACTCTCTTTTATTTATTCTAGCTAAAGAGGTCCTGATGGGGGGGACTTGGGGCTGGGGCTGGAGTGGGTCGTGGACAAATGTAGATGGAAACATGTTGACTCCTGTGATGTATTAAAGGCTAAAGAGTTGTTCTTAATGCATTAGAAGCAAAACCTTTACCTCTTCCGAAAGTTGGCCTTCGCTCAAAACATAACCATTGCAACATCCTTCTGTGTCGAGGTTCTGCTCGCTAATCCTCCTTCGAAACAGCTCATGTCACCATTATCTACTCTTTTCTTTTCTTTTTGAGTGTTGTCTAGTTCTCTTGTTTCATGAAGCATTTTGTCTTACAACGCTATTGTTTACATTTTTATATATATTGTATAAAAAAAAGACCTGATCAGTTGCTTTAACCCTCATGGTGAATTTGTATGTTGACTGTGCGAGAGAGTGAGAGTGAGAGACATAAATTAAGGAGAGAAAGAGGAAGAAATAGATGCATGTATAAGGGAACGAAAAACGCTTTTTCCTGTCTTGTGCGTAGATTTTAATCTATTGCTGCAAAGGTTGCCAACTCTACGGAAACAAACCAGCCTGGCCCGTTCTTCTGTCTTTAACAGTAGCACGATGATGAAAAATTAGCAAGTGGAGCTTCCCTCCCCGCCCTCAACTCTACGGAGACACAAACACGATCGCCTGCTGGTGTTTGTGTGCATGCCATGTCTGTACAGACCGTGGAGGACAGGTTTAGCAGTGGCTATTAGGCACAACATGCAGTACGCTACTAAATATCAGTTGATAGGAAGGAGAGGACGGCTGCTTGTGGGATTCTTGGAGGCATCTTATTTGCTCACTTTGAGAAGCTGGACGAGGCGGAACAGGTTCTGCTCTTTTGGTCTCGTGTTTTTAGCTGCTGATAAAGGCACAGCTGCAATGGCCAGTTGAAAAGTTGGCAACCTTCATGCCTACACAGTTCCACCAGAGGGGGAGGGATGCAAGAGCTCCATGTTGGAGTAATAGGGAATGGTTAGAAGAGGGAACTGTACCAAGTGACCATTTTTTATTTTATTTTTTACAAGGAGGTGTAATTTTGCTTTCTGCCAGATGCTAACTAGTAAGGTAACATAAATGAAAGATATAAAGGCAATAACTCTTGTTTTTATGCGACTTTTCTATTACTTGAAGAAGAAGAAAAAAGGGGGGAAGAAACAGCAATCCTGCAGCCAGCCAGAGAACAGTTTTAAAAGTTCTGACCATTTGCAACACTATTTATATATATTTTAAAGAGGACAATAGAGACAACTAAGAGTTGAACTTGAAGTTTTCACCATTTTAAAGGAATTTTTGTGCTATTTTTTGTTTTTGCCTAGTGATAGGTTCCTGGACCTTTATTATTATTATTATTATTATTATTATTATTATTATTCACAGCATCGTAACCTGCCTTTCCCACCCATAGCTCCTTGACGATAGCTTTACGACACCTGCAATTTACCTTTTTTTTTTAAAAAAAAAGTGAACTAAAAGGAATAAATACCGCTTCCTACAAAAGGTACAAAGTATATGAATTTATAGAAGTTCTTTTTGAAAAAAAGAGTATCTTTCCTTTATGTAACATGTCTATTTAGTGCCTTATTAAAAAGAAACAGTAAAACCTCCCTTTCTGAAGAAATAAATTAGAAAAGGGGGTGAGGGAGGAATCCAATCATTGCTAGTGATAGGAAACTTCCAGGGTTTGGTCACGCTTCCCTTTTTTTAAGATCCCTGCTTTCCCTAATTACTTCTTTGGGGGGGGTTTTCTGAAAGGGGGGGTACCACTTCTTTGAACTTGTACCCATGACACCCCCCTAGACCGAGTCTGATGTGCCTAGCTGCTTAAGGTGCTCCCTCCTGTCTTCTGCCACCTCTTCTTGGGACTGTTTGTGAGGTAACTTGAAATACATTGTATGCACGTATCCTACTCCAGTAGGTATTGAAACTGTGGTGGATATTGCAAATCGAGAATACCAACCAAAAGACGAAACTGAAATATCCCTCTTGAGCCAAAACGAGTGACTCGTAACGGTCTGTGTTTTTTAATTGTTTGTTGGTCGTCGTCATCATTTTTCTTCTCCGTTCTATGGTCTTAACTAGTGTGTTTGCTACAGAAAGAAAGAAAGAGAGAGAGATGACGAAACGAAAATGATAATAATAATGCTTACCTCAATAGCTTTTGGGTGAATGTGCATCACATATCTGAAAACTCTTGCTGTCGTTGCAAAACCATCACCGGGGTTGGTGGTTGTTAAACGTCCTCAGAGTGCCTTGTATAAAATGGGAGGAGTCTGCTATCCTAGGGGGTGCAGTGGTGGGTAGCGGGGCAGGAGACCCACTGCTGACCTCCGCCTTCACCTGCTTGGCTCTTGCTGCTGTTACTCCTTGCCGCGTAATTGTCCTACACCTGACCATTTCTAAGTAGGAGCAGTAGGGATGAGTTGCAGTTCCCTCTCCCTCCGAGCTGCCGGGAAGGAAGAAGGCAAACTGGGTCAGCAGGTGACATTGGTGAGGAGGAGGCCCCTGTTGGGGGAGGCCCACTGCCCCAAATCCCCTGTTCTGCCCCAAACAAACAAAGCAAACAAAAACCCCTAGAGCTGGCACTGGGCTGCCAACTTTGTTCCTGGCTTTGCTCCTCTGCTTTTAACAAAAGGCTGGCGTGCATCCACAAAGGAAGAGGCCTTTGATTCGGAGACAGACAGGATGGTCAGTGCTCCACCCTCTTTCCTGGCCTTTGTTAACTCGGCACAACACTTCTGCCCTCTTGTCCACTCTCAACCCTCTTTCCATGAGAGTCTCTGCCTGACCAAAATAGGTGTGTGTGTGTGTGTGTGTGTGTGTGTGTGTGTGTGTGTGTGTGTGTTTGTGTAATGCCATCATCCCTCTTAAGCTTTGCTAATCAACTTGTTGAATGGCCAGTTGTAGTTATCAAAGATAGTGTTGGTCTAAGCAGGAGCCACCGTGAGAACTCCCTTTAACACAATGGCTCTGATGGAGAGTGGTTTGATTCCTCCCCATTCCTGCTGCTTAATACCAGCAAAGGAAAACGATATCCCGTTTGCCCTTTGTTGGCATTAAGATGCAGGCGGATGTGTGCTTAATACGTGGTGGACATCAATGATTTTGACAACTCACCAACTTACCGGTAGATCTAATGTTGCCACCTTTTACCTACCAGGGCTCCTGTGCCTTTTCAGCCTGGGTGGAAGGCAGAAAGACCACAAGCAAATGTTTTCCCTTGATAGCACTTCCATCCCGGGGGAAAGGTGTGCTTGTTGAGCTTCTGACAGACATGAAGTTGTTTCAGGACCAGGAGCCCCGCCAGGAGGAAAAAGTGGCAACCTTAAGTGAATTGTGCCAATAGGAACTCGGATACTAACCTGGACTGATCAAGGAGTCATTCCACCGTTGGGGTTTCTCAGGTAGCTTGTTCACACTTGCTTAAGTGTTTGCAGTGAGAAATATGCCCCCCCTTATAATTCCCCCCAATAATAGTTTTGCAATCAGATCTGCGGCATGTGTACACTGTCATGCTGGCTGTTTAAATGAGCCAAGTTCTTAGATGGTTTCTAAATGGCAAACCATTTGCCAGTTTTACAGAAATTCTGCTGGGAATCTTGCTAGCATTGATGACACAGATATACACTTGTGCACAGGGGATTGTATGTAGTCAGTATTAATCATAATTCCATTCTTGCCCCCATAACTCAATGGGAGATCTGTGGGCCTTCATAAAAACAGACAGACCTTCATTGATAAAAAAAAATAGATGGAAGGACAGACCTTCCTTGATGAATGCTATGTTTTGCGCCTGACTAAATGAGTGAAGAAATGAGCCCTAGAAAAGACCCCCTTAAAAAACAAAAATTATGGGAAGAAAACAAGGCAACACTTATAGTTCACAAACTCCTTTCTAACTGCTAGAAGTGTGAAGAGCCAGTAGATCTGGAGCTTCTTTTTGTGTTGTAGGCTACTTTTACAGTAGAGCAAAGAGAATTCTTAAACACCAGTTCCACCAAAATATTATGAATGCGTATTTGAAAATAATAACGGCAGGTTGCAATTGGTTCTAAGTAGTCAAGTTTCTTTTTCATGATTCTTGCTTTCAACTCTTGTAAGCGTTGGGTTTAGAAATCTGATCCACAATTCACTTAAGAATAAGGATGGTCATAGGTAAGAATAATAATAATTTTTTAAAAAGCATTATTGTTCTGAGAATATTGTTCTTTCTTTTTAGTACACCTGAATCTCTCTTCAAAATTGCACTAAATGCTATGTTTAACGGAAAGAAAAAGCTCACCCTTTTTTCTCTCCTGAGTTGAATTAAAGAAGCCAGAAGTGTAGCATAAATATACTAGCCAAGAACAGACTTAATTTGTATTCTCTTGAATGATCTGTGTGGCACTCAGATATATATAGACCTATACTTCTCCCGTGTACTACACAAAACAAAAGGGGTTGGAGAGAGAAAAACAAAAAATTCCATAAACTGCTTTTTTCAATTATTTGCTGTAATATAGAAGCTCATGAAGGACTACATTAAAAGTCCTAATTTGCCTGCCTTATAGTCACATTTCATTGTATTTTAATATTTTCTTCAATTTCCAGTTGGATTGCTTTTGGCTTTGGAGTTTGTTATAGGCAGTCCTGTATCCTGAATTTTTTTTTTATGTTCAGATTTTTAAAAAAAACTTATGTAAACTATAGACAGCACATGCAATGCAGTACTTATCTATATTTTGCTGTTTTAGTATGAATATGTACTCTGATGCCAATTTCCACAACTCCGTTGTAAAATGCTTCTTGTGTAACAGTAACCGATGGTGGCAATGATATGTCATTCTATTCTTTAAAAGCTGCAATACTTAAAACAATAAATTTTACAATACTTTGGATTGCTTGTTTTCACCTTTTTGCTTTGTTTAACACAAATATATCATGTCTTGGAAACGCAACACTCAGATTTTGAAAAAGATTTTGAAAAAGGAAGGGGGAAACCCTCTGTTTTGGGTCTTTGCATTCATTTTTTTAAAAATTCATTTTTTAAAAAAAGCAAAGCCTATGACAAACTGTGTGGGTTTTTCTTCTTCAAGTAAACTAATCTCAGTCCTGGAATATTTGTGTATGTGTGTGTGCGCTTTTGCACGCGCATGCAAATGAAGTATTTATTTTCTTTTGAACAAAAGAAATATTCCTAATTTGCGTTATTGCACCAAATGTATACATGTCACAACCCTGCCTCAAATAACTGTTTCGGATTGACTGAAGTCCTAAGCACAGATCACCTGAGACTTTCTTTTCCTCTCTGAAGCTGTGGTCGAATTGCAGTGATCACATTAAAATTATGTTTGAAAAACTCAACTGTTTGCAGGGTTTTCTTGAATGTCCTTTTGGATTTTCTCAGACCTCCTGGACATGCCTCCCGCTCTATATGCATACTGTTCACACTGAGTAGTTCTAGGGACAGTGCTGAAATACCTAAGATAGGCCCCAGAGACCTTCCTTGTGCATCTGCAGTAGGTATGACTGGGCCGTGGGAAAATGAGACGGCCTTTTTAGTGGTGGCTCCCTTCTTCATAAGCTTCATAAGCTTCATTTGGTTCCCTTTCTCTTAGGTTTCTTTCAATCTTTCTTTGATGGCTGGCATGGTCTTAAACTTCTTTCACTGTTAGCATAATAGTAGCAGATGATGCATAGCTTGAATGTAATTACAATATAGGCTGTTTTTGTTTTTGTACTGCTTTCAAACGTGTATAAAGTGCTCATGGTTTTAACGACTGGATTGGTAATGTTTAATTTTATCACTGTTTTTGAGCCACTGGTGGTTGTAGCCAATGTTAGTTCTACTCAGGAGTAGAACCATTTAAAATTAATGGGCATGGCTTGCTTGGGTCCATTAATTTGAGTGGATCTACTCTCAGTTGAACTTGCTTGGATACAGCCCTTAGAAAGTATTTTGGTCCCAAAAAGCAGGATGAAAAATTACTTACATTTTAAAAATAAATAAAAAGTTTTGGGTGAGAGGGCATTGGAGACTTGTGGAAGTACTTAGAGTAGATCTGTGGCTTGCCATAAAAAGGTAAAGGTACCCCTGATCGTTAGGTCCAGTTGCAGACGACTTTGGGGTTGCGCGCTCATCTCGCTTTACTGGCCGAGGGAGCTGGCGTTTGTCCGCAGACAACTTCCAGGTCATGTGACCAGCATGACCAAGCCGCTTCTGGCGAACCAGAGCAGTGCACAGAAACGCCGTTTACCTTACATTACCTATTTATCTACTTGCACTTTGATGTGCTTTCGAACTGCTAGGTGGGCAGGAGCTGGGACTGATCAACAGGAGCTCACCCTGTCGCGGGGTTTCGAACCGCCGACCTTCTGATTGGCAAGCCCTAGGCTCAGTGGTTTAGACAACAACGCCACCCACATCCCATGGCTTGCCATAGGTCTCCTCTAAATGTAGATCCAATCCATGGTGTCTCTGATTTGTTTACAAGTATATAAGCAGAGCACAGTGGATTCCTAAAGAGCTCCAGATTCCCAAAGTGCCTGTTTTGGCTATTAGCTTTTTACCAACATAAGTTCAAACTGAAAAACTTTTTCCAAGTCAAGGCTTCATTTATTTATTTATTTTAAAAAAAATTATTTATTTTTATCAGTAGAAATTTACAATAGAACAATTTGTGTAATCATTTTGTGAGATTCTCTGAATCTCATTACTTCCACACACCCCCACGTGGGTTCTTTTTACCATAATTAAGACTACATATCCATACATTCTCCACTATTTTCATTTTTCCAAATAATCCTTAATCTTCATTACTTTACAAGTGATTCTTATAGTCCAGCTAAAGTTTTGATTTGCTTGCAATGGTCCCCTAAGTAAATTATGAATTTTCCCCATTCCAAGTCCTTGTCTTCTTGGTTCCTGAGTCTCCCAGTTAGTTTTGCCATTTTGGCATGGTCCAGCAGTTTGGATTGCCATTCTTCCCTCGTCGGGGTTATTGCTTCTTTCCATTTTGGGGCTAGTAGCATCCATGCAGCTGTTGTCGCATACATGAAAAGTCTCTTCTGTCCACCACATATGAAAAAAGTACCTTCCTTTTCTTTAACTCCTACTAAATTATCTAAAATGTATAGAGTAAGTTCAAATATTTGTTGGAAGTATAAAGAAAAGGAAGGTACTTTTTTCATATGTTGTGGACATGTAAGATAACAAAATCATTTTGGGAAATGGTATATAATAAACTTTTTTTTTAAAAAAAAGCAGAGACATCACATACCGACAAAGGTCTGTATAGTTCCGTATAGTTCAGGCATCCCCAAACTGCAGCCCTCCAGATGTTTTGGCCTACAACTCCCATGATCCCTAGCTAACAGGACCAGTGGTCAGGGATGATGGGAATTGTAGTCCAAAACATCTGGAGGGCCACAGTTTGGGGATGCCTGGTATAGTTAAAGCTATGGTTTTCCCAGTAGTGATGTATGGAAGTGAGAGCTGGACCATAAAGAAGGCTGATCACTGAGGAATTGATGCTTTTGAATTATGGTGCTGGAGGAGATTCTTGAGAGTCCCATGGACTGCAAGAAGATCAAACCTATCCATTCTGAAGGAAATCAGCCCTGGGTGCTCACTGGAAGGACAGATCCTGAAGCTGAGGCTCCAATACTTTGTGGCCACCTCATGAGAAGAGAAGACTCCCTGGAAAAGACCCTGATGTTGGGAAAGATGGAGGGCACAAGGAGAAGGGGACGAGATGGTTGGACAGTGTTCTCGAAGTTACAAACATGAGTCTGACTAAACTGCGAGAGGCAGTGGAAGACAGGAGTGCCTGGCGTGCTCTGGTCCATGGGGTCACGAAGAGTCGGACACGACTTAACAACAACAGGCACAGGTGGCGCTGTGGTCTAAACCACTGAGCCTAGGGCTTGCCAATCAGAAGGTCGGCAGTTCGAATCCCCACGATGGGGTGAGCTCCCGTTGTTCGGTCCCAGCTCCTGCCCACCTAGCAGTTTGAAAGCTACAAACATGAGTCTGACCAAACTGCGAGAGGCAGTGGAAGACAGGAGTGCCTCGCATGCTCTGGTCCATGTAGTCACGAAGAGTTGGACTCGACTAAATGACTAAACAACAAGTACCACCGATACATCATTTTCATATAATTTCACATAATTTAGGCCTCAGATTCCTCCATCTTGGTGTGAACATGGGTCTCAATCTGGCACCCTTCTTTGTACTATAACTCCCACAATCTGCAGGAGGTATGTTGTGTCAAAGCAAGTGTTCTTACCCCACAATTTTCCAATGCATTTCCTCATGAAAAAGTATGAACTTTTGGGGCAGCAGGTTGCACAAGACCACCAAAGCAACCCTAAAGCAGGCAACCTCAAATTGCCTGGATGTGATTGAATCCTACCCCAAAGTAGTGGGAGTCTGGAAGAGACTCCTTGTCTGGAAACCAGGAGAGCCACTGCCAGCCCGTGTAGACAGTATTGAGATTGATGGACCCAATCGCCTGAAGCAACTTAGCAATACAAATGCCAGCGGTTAAAACAAAACATTTCCAAACAGTTTCATGTATGAAAGCAATTAAAAGAATGCCATACATGATTTCAAGAGGGTGTACAGATGAAAGAAATAAACACAACGAACATTACGGTTGGTTTTCTTCTGCTTCTCGGTGTTTGGTTATCAGCACCGTAGCAGCATTATACGCAGTTTCCCTACCACTTAGGGGGCCCTCAAAGCAGGTTACAATAAGCAATAAATGCAAGATATATAAATCAATTTAGTAAAAGCACCATGGAACAGAAAACCAGAGGTTCTGCAAATCAAAGAGGGGATCATTAAACTGTATCAGATAAATAATCAAATTCTGGTTCTGGGGTCCCCAACATGGCACCATGGGCACCCCAGTGCCCTCAGTGCTGCCCCTACACATTTTTGAGCATCCACTGAGAGACCTAAGCTTTCAAACAGCCAGGCACAAAACTCCTGCCTCTGGTGGTTTAAAATAGTAATCCACTGAAAATGAGAGAGAGAGAGAGAGAGAGAGAGAGAGAGAGAGAGAGAGAGAGAGAGAGAGAGAGAGAGAGAAGATTCTTGGGTTACGTTACTCTTAAGTAACATAAACTTCGGGTTGCGAAAGCGGAAGTATTTTTCTGGGTTTCACCCCACATGCATGCACAGAAGCGCTCTATCACAATTATTATATCAATTATTCTATACTGGGTTTATGCTGCTCCAAATCCCTTAAATAATAACAACTCAACCCTTGACTCAGATTCCGCAGTCCAAACCCCATCAAGAGCTATTTTGAAGAACACAAACCATCTCCGGGTGCCTAAAAGACTCTCGTATTTTGAGCCCGAGTGTTTCTCTGGGTCACCATGACTGAACAGCTGAGTATGTGGGTCAGGCTAACACTGACATTATTTATGGGGCACCCAGCACTTGCTGAGTGTGCCACATGGAACAAGGACACAGAGGAGGTGCAACTGCTCATGCTCAGTGGCGTTTGCAATCGGCATTGGGAGAGCAACAAAGTGTTGCAGCGCAAAGTGCTCCAGGCACGAGTCAATGACACCATCCTCTCTCACCACACAGTTGTTGTTTTTTATCTCCCTCCACAGTGGCAGGGTCATTCCCTTTTTCCTGGTATCTATCCCTTGTAATATCTTTTAAGGCGATAACTAGGAATCCAGATGGGCCTGGTAACTGCAGGAGGCTCTTTCCTGCAGAACACAAGGATCAGTTGGGCATTCAGGGCATGAGATGATCTTTGATAACACAATGATGGATGCCACTCCCCAGGAATCCCCACGTGCCTGGGATTGGCATACAGGCCAAAAAAGGCAAAAGGTTGAGAAACAAAGCGACTGAATGACTGAGATCCATTTTTTTATTCCATAATATAAAACTATAAAAGTTTATAGAGGGAAGTAGGGATGGTATGTCCTGCTATAGTCTTGTGTCCTTTAGATTTACAGCACTAATAAAGAAGCAAAAGAACTTTCCTTGGGCTGCATTAAATAAGGAAAGATGGAAGGTGCTAAAATTGTCATATTTGGGTATATCCTTTTCTGCTTCACATTCAGAGCACATCCAAATAGCCCAAGTTGTTGTTTTTAGGGAAGGTGGGGAATGTAGGAATTGCAGGGTCCCCTAGTTGTACTTTTTAGGTTTCCCTTCATGATTATTTTTTCTACAAGTCATAATTATCCCTATAGTGTTTATTTACCTAACCCTGTGGGTTTTCAGAACATTTGCCTTCTAGTCGTGACAAACAGTGCCTGTTCCAGTATGGAGTGCTCCTGCTTAGGAGACTTCATTCCATTACTCTCTCCTGTTTTTTTAATTTCCCATCAGCCAACAGCTAGTCAGCATTATGTGGCCAATGAACATACTCAGTTGCCACTGGGCCATTATGGGGGTCCTCCTCCATTTAAGGACTTTTTCTAAAGATTATTTTCCTGCAGGCTCCGAGGGCACGTGGCCACCCTAACTCCACCGAGCCACTGCTACAGAAGGTGGCTGAAAAGTTGGCCATCACCCAGGACTCCACTGCTAGCAGACGAGGAGCCAATTGAAAAAAACCAACAACAATTGCATCTGCTGCTGCTTGTGTTGATAGGGTTGCCAGACTCAATAGTGGACAGGACTTCTGTGCCTTTAATTGCCCTGCTCTCTTTTGAGTCTGGAAACCTTAAAGAGAAACCAGCAGACCCTTTGTTTAATTTCCAAGCAAAGGGTCTTCTGGTTTCTCTTTAAGGTTTCCAGACTCAAAAGAGAGCAGGGCAATTAAAGGCACAGAAGTCCTGTCCACTATTGAGTCTGGCAACCCTACGTGTTGGCTGCTTTCTTTCCTTAAAAAAAATATATGCGAGAGATGCATATGAAAAATAAACACCAAGGACTGACAACTGCCTGGTGTGGATAATTACCATTTAATGAAGGAGGAGGAGGAGGAGAATTCTGAAAGGCTTGACAGTTGCAGGAAATAATGAAGTTGGTGCTTCCCAACAAAAGCTCAGGCCAAGATAAAGTTGTGCAAGTCTTTAAGGTGCCACAGGACTCTTTATAGTTTAATGAGTTCCTCGTCTCTTCCTCACCAGTTGGCACTTGCTGGAAGGTACATACTTTGACTTGAAAGCAGCTACATTTCAGTCTCTTGACTCTTACTTAGAATTTCCTTTTGGTCTTTTCAAAGTGTGTGTTTTCCTTTCTCTCCTCCTCACAAACCCAAACTTATTCCGCCGCTGCTGTTGTTGGGAAGAGTTTCCAATTCTGTAGCTTTCTCCTCAGGCCTGGGCTTAATCCTCGTTCCCACAGCTTCTTGACAGATCTCTTTATGATTCACTTTCTCTCTGCACAACTGTCTTCGCCTGCATTTAATCACCTCTGATTCCTGGAGGCTTCCTGGCTTCAGGCAAGGGGGAAAGAAGTTTCTGCTATCCGGGTTTAAGAAGCTCTTTGCTGACTCCTCTGGTCGCATGGCCTACTTCATGAGGTTTTCAGCTCAAAGTTGATCTAACTCCCCCCCCCCCCAGGAATCACTTTTTCCCCCCCACCCCCTTTAATTTAACCGAAACCAGACAAAATGTTTAAAGAGATGCATACCTTTCGATCCCTCAGTGCATAGGAAGGTAAGAAGCTACCTTATAGTCCATAGCTGCCAAGTTTTCCCTTTTCTCGCGAGGAAGCCTATTCAGCATAAGGGAAAATCCCTTTAAAAAAGGGATAACTTGGCAGCTATGCCTTATACCGCGTCCAACCATTGGCTAGCCCAAGACATTTTGCCACCTGTGGCAAAGGACAAGCTGTTCTCCCTCTCCATCCCACATACAGAAGCCACCCTGAGATTGTGAACCGCTCTGAGACCTCCTGGTATAGGGCGGTATATAAATTCCATAAATAAAAAATAAAATAAATGAATGCCAACTTCAAGCCTGGCGATGGGATAGCATCTCCCACTTGGCACCCGAGGCAACAAGTGTAGGGCACCCAGGTGAGGCCATAGAGGGAAATGGCTGAGGGGAGTCAGGAGGAACAGATGGGGTGGTGTTGCTATTCCCAATTATCTGCACCTGAGGTGGCTGCTCCACTCTGCCTAATGATAGGACCGTGCTGCTAATCACTGATCTGTTGCCCCACCTCTTTCTTCACCTGCTTTGCAGGTTTGCTGATGAGCTACAGTATAAACAGGGTTGTGCTAGGATGAGAGAGGAAAGGGCTGTGACTATCTTGTCTTCTTCTGCATTCTTTTGGGATGTGATTAGATGCCAAGAGAGGATATATTTATGGATATTATCCTTCCTTCCTCACGTTTGTGGGATCAGCAGTACGTTTCCGAGCACAGTTCAAAGTGTTGGTGCTGACCTTTAAAGCCCTAAATGGCCTCGGTCCAGTATACCTGAAGGAGCGTCTCCACCCCCATCCTTCAGCCCTGACACTGAGGTCCAGCACCGAGGGACTTCTGGCGGTTCCCTCGTTGCGAGAAGCCAAGTTGCAGGGAACCAGGCAGAGGGCCTTCTCGGTGGTGGCACCCGCCCTGTGGAATGCCCTCCGATCAGATGTCAAAGAAAAAAACAGCTACCAGATTTTTAGAAGACATCTGAAGGCAAGGCGCCACCTGGGGAAACCCAGCCAGATGGGCGGGGTATAAATTGTTATTGTTATTGTTGTTATTGTTGTTATTGTTATCATCATCATTATTATTAGCAGGGTGCAACTCCTTTGTAGCTTAAAAGGGAACCTTAGATAGGCTAGTGTTAGCCTTTTAGTTTTAGTAGTCTAGAATGCTTTAAGACACACTGGATTTTCCTGGAATTACTCTATTTTATCCTCATTAAAATAACAGTCACACACAAACAGTCTGGAAAAGGCTAAAAATAACATTTACTCACTCAGTATAGTTCTTGTATACTGCAAATACAGCAGTTTTGTCCAAGCAGGCTTAATATAGTTATTTAGCCTAGGGGTGTTCTCACATTGTATGCATGGTGGAGAAAAGACAAGTGTGTCCAGACAGTGAGGCGCATATATAGCTATGCCATCTTCCTGTCAGGGCACAAAGGGAAGTGATCTCACAGAGTTCTCTCCAGCAAGTTTACAGGAAAGCTCTGTGAGCCTCGGCTCCTTCACGCACCTATCTGGCAAAACATGAATTGTTGGTTTGACTGCATTAAATATCCCACACATTCGAGCCATTCTGAATGCCACTTTTAGGGGGTCAGGGGTCAGGATAGGAAGGCTTTACATCATGCTCATATGGTTGGATGAATCGATTTCTGTTTCTCTCCATTACTCACTTTTGCAATCCAAAATTCAGTTTGCCACATTTCTACATCAAGTTTGTGATTTTGTAAAAAAAAAAAAAAAGTCCTTGTGAAAATTCTTCAACTGTGAATTTCTCCTATAGACATTATTGCATGCAATTTCCCCTAATATAATGCACTTTGGTATATTATTTTCATGAATATATGCACACTTTATTATGTGCAATTTTGTACATATTTCTTCGCTGGAGAGCTGGATAGCAAAATTCAGAGAAGTGCACATTTCAAAGGATGGCTGTGTTTTGGTTTGTATCCCGCCCCCATCCCCACCCTGGTAAGGATCAATTATGTAGGTTCACCTTTAACACCAAATAAACCAAATTTCTCCCCCAGCCCTTCCTATTCCAACGTTTCCAAGATACACCTGGCTGGCTATTATAGGGACAAGGATGCTTGATTAGGTGAACCTGCATATTCTAGCAGGGTTCTTGTGAAGTGACTTAATATATAGACATATCTCAAGCAAAACACTTACTAGTAGGCTTAGCCTCTAATTGTGGCATCCAATATAATTCAGGTTGTGCAATTACCGTTGATTTGGAGGTCTTGTGCAACAAACTTGCTTCCCCAAAACATAAGACTTTTTGCAATAAGGAACGTGATGGGGAAATGCTCTGGAAAGTGTGGGATATAACACTTGTTTGGTGCAACCTCGTTTGACCTCCCCATGAACAAATCAGAATGAGTTATCATTAGCCAACATCCTCTAACCTGCAAACAAGTCAGGATGAATGCTCAATAAAGAGGTCACCTGGAAGCACCCATCATGTCTATTCAGCTCTGGCTTTTCCACCAAAGCACCCAGGAGCCTTATCTGTTGCTCTTTTCCTCTAAAGGCAGTGTTTCTCCAGCCTGGTCATGATTAACAAGAGTTTCTCCTGGGGCACAAGGATTTTCCTCAGACACTCTTCACTTCTGCTGAGGTGAGCAAAGAATTAAACAGAGCCTCTGCCTCAGCGCTCCTCGCACAGCATCCCTGCGGATTTTCCTCAGAAGAAAATCCTTCGGATCCAGGTCACGTTGTCAGTCAAGTTGGATTGCAGAAGAGTTTTGGTCCCTTCGGGGGACAAAAAGATGTTTACACCGTCAGAAAAAGGATGATGCTCCTTGTACCAAGTGACAGAATCGATGTGTTTCTGCCAACAGAGAGTGTAAGTTCTCTGTCAGCCACTGAGGGAGAGCAAAATTAGAGTGACATTCAGGAGATGTGAGAAAAGGAACTCTCTCCGATGCAGAGAGAATCACTTTCGACCAATTGTGTAACAGAGGCAGCCTGGGCTCCTGCTCAGAGCAGTGGTAGATTTATAGGTATGCACAGAATGAGGGCCCATTGCATCTGAGGGCTTCCTCAAATTATTTCTATCTGCTTTTAACCCAGAGATTATATTTGAAATGTGGCTACATACAATGAATTGTTGAATTCTAGTATTTTAGTTCCTTGCAGTGTTTTCATTTCTCTCAATACAGTACCAGATCCAATTCAGGGGAGACCGCTCCATTAGGTTGGGGGTCACCAACCAAGTTCCCATGAAGGGCTTCACTGGTACCCTTGAGCAGGGAAGCCAGATTCTAAGCTCAGGGTTTCCCAATCTTGGGTAGCCAGCTGTTGTTGGACTACAACGCCCATCATTCCTAGCTAGCAGGACCAATGGTCAGGGATGATTAGAATTGTATTCCAAAAACAGCTGGAGACCAAAGTTTGGGAAAGCCTGCTCTAGCCCTTCTAGAAATAAAGTTTTCAAAGCCTGCTTCAATGTTGGCAAAGAGGGCGGGGCCAGTTTCGCATTTCTGGCATAATCATACCACGGTCTGGGCACCATGGTGGAAAATGCCTCTTTCCTTACTCTCACCCTCAGAAGATAGCTAGATCTTTCAGGAGATGGTTGAAGTTTGACCCTGGAGTCTGAGTAAAGTTCTCAAGGTGCTTGTATAGGAAGAGACAGTTCCTAAGAGCATGAGATCTGCTGGATCAGACCAGAGGCCTATCTTGTCCAGCGTCCTGTTTTCCCACAGTGGCCAACCAGATGCCCATGTGAAGCCCAGGAGCTACAACAAAATAGGCGCCAACTCAGGACCTGGTATTCAGAGAGGCACGCTCCCACTGATCCTGGAGAACACATCTCTTAGGCATGTTCCCCTGCCCCCTACCCCAAAGCAGGTGAGGCCAAATTAGTGGGAGGGGGTGTGGGGTGTGTGAAATAAACCTATGGATTCAGTAGAACTTGTTTTCCCTAATATTTATATTTTCCCAAATGTAATGCATTTTTGCATGTTATTTTGACTAATAGAGACATTTTTCGGCACACCTAAGTATATACCTTTTTTTTTCTTTACACATTACATGGCTGGAGAATGGCATTGCAAAATTCAGAGAAGTGTGAATTTCAAAGTGTAGCTGGGTTTGGGTTCGCATAGTGTTTTGGTAGGTTTGCCTTTAAATGTGAACAGGAGCAAATTTCTGCCTCATCTCTCCAGCCAGGTGTGTTGCATAACAGTTTTGGAGATCTTACGCAAGATACTCCACCACCACCACCTTTGCCCACTCTCCACCTGCAAAAAGGGATTTAATTCCACTCTTGGAAAGAAGAAATCCATAAACTAGTCACCTGGGAGGCATTTCCTTCTGCAGCCTGACCTGATTTGAAGTTTTAGCATCATTTCTCTTATGCTCTGGATTGGATGGGATGTGGTGTGTGTTCATTCCAAACTCGATTAGAAATGAAATTATGTGTTAATTGTAAACATTTGTCCAAAATTAATGTTTCTGAACTAATGTTGCTCTTCTCAACCAATGCTCTCAGAAACTAATGGCTCTTCCTAGCTGGTTTTTGCAATAACAAGAGATGTACATGTTCAAAAGTCACACGCAAATGGTTACAAATCCTCCTTTGGCATCAGGTAAGGACATCAGCATTGAAATAGGCAGCTGGCCTGGCGCTTCCTCATTTGGGATGATTCTAGAGTGATCTGATGGATTTCTGATTTGCAACAAGGGAGCCTTTTCCTTAAGCAGACTGTGGGCATTACCGTATTTTTCGCTCCATAAGACACACTTTTTCCCTCCTAAAAAGTAAGAGGAAATGTCTGTGCGTCTTATGGAGTGAATGCATGGTCCCTGGAGCCATATTGCCCAGGGGTGAAAAGCAGATTGTGCTTTTTTCTTTCTTTCTTTTTTGGAAGAGCTAAAGGCTAACAAGAGAGAAAGAGGGAGTTGAAAGGAACCCGCTCAGCAGCTGATTGCAAGAGATGGGGAGGGAGATAAGGGACTCTAGCTCCCTTCCAGGCCCCGCCCCCTTGCCCAGGCCTCCATTGTTGAATGTTCTGCAGAGGAGGCTGCAGCGGCATGTGACTGGCTGATTAGATTATCTGTCTGGAAACTGTAGAAATGGCTCCCTTTCCTTTCCTAAAGAAAATGCAGAACTGTGAGTTGAACCCCATAAAAACAGGATTTTTTCCCCTTTGCAAGGTAAGCTCAGCAACTTTGAGCTGATCATCAAAAATGGAGCTTTCCCCCTTTGCAAAAAAGCTGCAGAATTGTGAGCTGACCCCCCCCCCCAAATGGGGCTTTTCCCATTTGCAAATGAAGCTGTACAACTTTGAGCTGATGCTCAAAAAATGGAGCTTTCCCTCTTTGCAAAAAAGATGCACAACTGAGCTGATCCACCCAAAAAAGGGGCTTTTCCCATTTGCAAAAGAAGCTGCAAGAAGCTGCACAACTTTGAGCTGATCCCCCCAAAACAGGGCTTTCCCCTTTTCTCCTCTAAAAATTAGGTGCATCTTTTGGTCAGGTGCATCTTATGGAGCGAAAAATGCAGTAATTAGGGAAGTAGCTCAGTGGAAGAGCATCTCCTTTGCCTGTTGGATGTCCTAGGTAGGGACATCTCCAGCCCCATGTGATTTTATTTGGGCTGGACATCAGAACATACAGAGGGTATGTCAGGTCTGAAATGAATTAATATCAGACTCTTCAGTAGTGGTTCTTTATGCAGGGCCTTGGTACAAGTCAACTGTATTTAATAATACCAATATTCATATACCACTATATGACAGGAGAGAGCCAGCAGTAAATCACACTGAGCAAGTTGGAGTTAACTCTTTATTAGCAAAAACAGACTCTGCACAGAAGTGTCGGGTCTAATGAGCACAGTAACTCAGTTCCGCCAGGTCTTGCCCCCATGAAACAGTTGCTGAGACTGCCTAACTCCCCTCCTCTCCAGGGTTTTCCCCCAAGCAATCTGAGACAGCGCCTATGTAAAGCTAATTTCTCTGTCCTCTTCATGCCTCTCCTGGTTCTAGGAGACCAGCAGGGAGGGGAGTGTGTCACAGCAGGAGGCGAAGACACCTGTGCTTCTTCACCAGCCTGGTCCATCTCTGCCTCGTGGCCTCCCTCCTCTCCTACTTCAGCTTCTGCCTCTGATTCTGGACTTCTCTCTGCCACAGACTCTCCCCACTCACAAAGCCCTGTTACCTCTTCAGATTCTGACATCTCCTCTTCCCAGTCTTCTCCCTGTGACCATTCATTGTGGTCCCACCACCACCACCACTGGGCTCTGAGCCTTCTTCCCTTGGGGGTTCCCCAGCTGGTTCTTCCCAATATTCCTCTGCCTCCAACTAGACCGCGACACTTCAGCATCAAGAGCATCAGAGTTGTTTAGAATAATAAGTAAAGGAACAGATATCAAAGCAGTTTACAATATTCGGCACATGTGGAGAACTAGAAACTTCAGACCCTGTTGCAACTTTCATGCCACAAATGTGAACCTTCATCCCTCCAAATACTTTAGTTATTGTATCCTATAAGCTTGAGGTTCTACTCATGGCATTGAAGGGCTGCATGGCACCTATGGCCCTAAATGTTGCTACATAATGCAGCCAACCATCAATCTGTGAATTCTGAACACTTCAAAGCACTTGACTTTGGCTGGACCATTCTCTGTCATAGTGACAGCCAAGAACTGCTCCATGGAGCTACCATATGTAGATACGGATTAGATAAAGATATATCTAATCTATCACTGACTCAATGTCTTCTAAACCGTGGTGAGATTTGTATTTCTATTAAAAATATAGCACCTTTTTCTAAATTTGCTTATGCACATTTATGCAGCGCTCCATTTCCTTTCGTCTCCTTTTTTGGTGATGTCTTTCATCTTTCTAGGTGACGAGTGAGCAACCACTCTACAGCAAAGTGAGATTCCAAACCAGTTTTGCATGGGGAGGTGTGTTGCAATAAGCAGCAGTCTACATTTGTCTGAGAGACCAGCTGATTTGGATTTGGGGGGTTTCAGGGGGAGGAACGCTGTTGCCTTGAGATTTGCAGGATCTAACCAAGTGTTTATGTCTCTGTACCTGTCATGGAGACTCAACCTGGACATTTACAAATATTATGGGGCATGGGGAACCTGTGGCTCTCTAGATACTGCTAGACTCCAAATCTCACCAGACCCAGCCATTGTGGCCAGTGACAAGGGATGATGGGAGCTGTAGTTCAGAAACAACTGGGGGGGCATGGGTTTCTTATCCCCGATTTAAATAAAAACCAAGCAATGATTACAGAGACTCCAGAAACATCCAGTCTACCCTGATATTTCTTTCTACTCTGGTGAAGACATAATGTGTAATGTTAAATTGTTTATAAGAGTCTTCTTGGTTGACTTTTTAAAATGTCTGCAAGGGAAATTTGTTTTTCTCTTCTCTCCCCCCACCCAACATATCAGTGATATTGGCTGCCAAGTGCTTGCAGTAATTAATGCTATTGCTAAAGAGATGATTGAAATTCCTCTTGGATAGTATCGCTGGGCTGCACATCATGCTTATAGCGCTAAATGACATCAAAAATTCTTCTGCCTGATACATTTCGCTTTCTTGATTACATTACCCTGCACCAAAGGGACTTTCTGCTCCTAACAGTGTTTCACAACTTCAGCATTTTGAAGGAAGCCAAAAAACTTTGTGTCCAGATATCTGGCATGGCAGATTCTTCGTTTGGTATTCATTTTTGTGTTGGGTTCTACATAATGAGATGAGTAAAGGCCAAACTACATGTTACACACAGTTCCAGGTAACTCCCCCCCCCAATGGGAAAGAAATACATCTTCTTGAAGTTGTAATTAGTTACAGATAGGGCAACCATGTTGATGGGTATTAAGCGCTGTGGTTAAACCACTGAGCCTAGGGCTTACCGATCAGAAGGTCGGCGTTTCGAATCCCTGTGACAGGGTGAGCTCCCGTTGCCTGGTCCCAGCTCCTGCCAACCTAGCAGTTCGAAAGCACGTCAAAATGCAAGTAGATAAATAGGAACCGCTACAGTGAGAAGGTAAACGGCGTTTCCATGTGTTGCTCTGGTTCGCCAGAAGCGGCTTTGTCATGCTGGCCACATGACCTGGAAGGTGTACGCTGGCTCCCTCGGCCAATAATGCGAGATGAGCGTGCAACCCCAGAGTCGGTCACGACTGGACCTAATGGTCAGGGGTCCCTTTACCCTTTACCTTATATCAATTATTACATATTAATATTGAATATCAATTATATTTGATATTCTACAGAGCCACAACAAGATAGCTGGACCTTATACCTTGGACTTTAGAAGGCCATCACAATCCAAAAATGAAACCAGAGAGATATTCCATCCCATAAAACAGGCATAGGCAAACTCGGCCCTCCAGATGTTTTGGGACTACAATTCCCATCATCCCTGACCACTGGTCCTGTTAGCTAGGTATCATGGGACTTGTTGTCCCAAAACATCTGGAGGGCTCAGTTTGCCTATGCCTGCCACAAAACATGAGTGACCAACATGGCACACGAGTGACGAACATGCACTCAAAGAGGCCTTTCCTCACACCTGCAAGGTCACCTTCCCTTCCTGCATGGGCGTACCCAGGGGGGGCAGGGGGCCAGCTGACCCCCCCTAGAAGCTAAAAAGGAAGGGGGGAAAGGTATAAATTACAGCTCACGCCGCGAGCTGTAGCATCGCACTGTTTTTTTCCAGTGCAAAAAGTGGCCGGCGGGAAAAAGTGGTTGCGGAGAACCGCGTGACCGCTGCCTCCCTCTGGGGGGCGTGGACATCATAGCCAGCCAATCGGATGAGGAGGAGGAGGCAGTGGGTGGGTGCGTCACAGGATCAGGCTCCGGAGTGACCGCTCCACGCTGAGGAGGAAGAGGCTAGCTAGAGGAGCCTGCTGCAGTGGCTCCTCTCACCCTCTTCACCCTTGTACTTACGCGCAAGTTCGGCGGCAATCGGTGGTCGCAACTTGGCATTCGCAGCAGGAGCGGAGTAAGTCTGAGGAGCGGCAGCAAGGGCGGGAGAGAAAGTGCTTGAGTTGTGTTGTGTGCGAGGGAAAGTGTGTGTGTGTGTGTGTGTGTGTGTGTGTTTCCTCCTCCCTGCCACCTTCGCCAGGCTCCTCTCCGCCTCTCTCTCAGTCTTTCTCTTGGGGTGACCACCCCCTCCCCTCCGGGGTGTGTGGACATTGACCACGCCTCCTGGGGGATCCCGGCGACGTCATCGCCAGCCAGCCAATCGGGTGGCTGGGGGGCGTGGCCGGGCCCCGTGGCTTGCCTGCCCCCCCCCTAGTTTTGATCCTGGGTACGCCCATGCCTCCCTGCATTGGAATTAGGCTTGGATGAAGCCTCCTATTGTATGCAAGGTAGGAAGGTAAGCTTAACTCTGTCTTCCCCAGCTACACTTTCCATAAAGTCCAACCCCCCTGTCCATGATTAGGCCAGATGCTGGTGCAAAAACACTTCTTTTCAGGCATATCCCCCTGGGGGTGTGTGGGAATGAGTGGGCACCTGCATCGTTCCAGCACATGCGCCTGTGCATATGAGATGTGCCCACGGCAGTTTCTCCAGTCTGCAAATGTGCCCAAGGGCCCCCAAAACCTGTGCACCCTGCCATAAAAGAACACCTAGAGACCTGTAAGAACCACACACGGAAAAGAGACAAAGTGGAAGAACAAGGCATCGGTGAATGGATCACCCGTGCAGATCACATAATGGTAGAATATCGCTGCAAATCAGCCGAGCTGGGAGTGGATAAATGTTTACGCAAACACATAAACTCCATCTGCAACCTTTAATATAGTGAGCATTTGGAAATGGATTTATTTTCCAGGTCACAGCTACACTGCACTCTAATGGCTTCAGAGACTGCTGGCTCTTTGACCTCAATTATTTTGAGGACTTTTCTGCTTAGTCCGGTGGGGAGGAAAGGCAATCAGAAGCTGGTGCAGGCTACTTGGGGGTGGGGGAAGGATTGGGGGTGGGGGGAGGCAGCAGGGGGAAATAGCTGAAGGTTGGCTTTAGCAGAAGGTTGGTTTTAGCCTATTTGTTCCTCAACCACCATATTTGAGCTGAACAGTTTCTATCAGGGACAGATTAAACCTGGGGTAGGCAACCTAAGGCCCGGGGGCTGGATGCGGCCCAATTACCCTCTCAATCCAGCCCGCGGACAGTCCGGGAATCAGCGTGTTTTTACATGAGTAGAATATGTCCTTTTATTTAAAATGCATCTCTGGGTTATTTGTGGGGCATAGGAATTAGTTCATTTCCCCCAAAAAAATATAGTCCAGCCCCCCCCCAAGGTCTGAGGGACGGTGGACCAGCCCATGGCTGAGAAAGGTTGCTGACCCATGGATTAAACCCTTCCCCATATCTTGATCTCTATGGATACTGTTTCACAAAGTAGTGCTTTCAGCATGGGTTAATGCATTTGTTGCTTTTAGTTAGCATCATGTTCATAGGCGCATGGCTTCTGGAGCTTGTGAGCCGTATTCCAGTGTAGGCAGATGTGAGCATGTGGAGGGGAGCATTGGGGCTGTGCCCCCAGGCTCTACCCCAAACCAACATACATTCACACATCACACTTGCACGAAGCCTACACAAGCACACCACCCTTCAACCCATGTTTAGGAAAAGGAAAGAACCATACGTTGTGTGACATTATGATGGGCAAGGGGTGAGCAATGGAAAAAGAAAACGATTTAAGCAGAAGTTGTAACAGGTGCTAGTGAAGACTGGTCCAGCAGCCCAACATCAGGTGGCGCCGATGAGAGGCCGAGCCAATTCATTCTAGTTCTGCCTTAGTCCTCCTCTATGCTTGTAAGTAAGATGGCAAGCAGGTGAGGGCTGGCTAAGGACACACTGAGCTTGCTGGGACAGTGCCCCACTTGGCCTAACGGACTAGCGGTGGAGAAGAAAGGGGGCTGACTATCAAAGAGATGGAATACCACAATGCAAAGAGCACTCACTTTACTTGTAGTGTCTAAAGGGCTGAAAGGGTCCTAGCAATACAACAGCTTGCATATCGGTGGGTGGTGTGGAGCTGTCAGTTATAGGTCCTTTTTTCAGGGGTTACCAAATCCCAATAATACTCTTGTGGTGTCAAAATATGTCCCATTGTAAAAGCCCTGAAATGAAATCGGTCTAGTACTCTGGAATCTCCAAGTCGATTGTACTTCTAAATTCCAAGATAGCGCCAACGTGGAGAGAGCACCCACCGACAGTCCACCAAATAATCACCGAGGAGCACCTAGGCTTGCCAAAAATCTGGAGCCATTTCAGTGGTCCTTCTTCATAGTCTTGGGTTGATGGTTCTGTTGTGTTCCAGCACAGTGGAAGTCACTGAGCACTATCTGAGTCTTCCCCTCAGCCTAGTAGAAACCCTACATCAATTCTGCCAGAGCTGTATAGAACCCTATTCATAACTTATGGAGTCTTTGGCAACCGTCTGAATTCAGTAGCCAAGGTTCAACAGATAACACCATTGCCAAGGGAGTTGGGGATGCCCTGTGGCAGTGCACATGAGGCCAGTTCACTTCCTTAACACAAATCTTACACTGCATTTCCACTCAGTATTTTTTTGAGGGGGCCAGGCCTCACACAAAGTTGTGTCAGGCCCCCTCAATCAGCTGGAGAAGCTGGCGCCTCTACATACTGCAGAGAGTTTTGCCTTATGCCACCCACAGACTATGAAGCACATTCAAAACGCATTTAGTCCCTTAAAGAATTCTGGGGGCTGTTAAGGGTTACTGGGAATTGTTAACTCCATGAGGGGTAAACTACAGTACCCAGAATTCTTTGAGGGTGGGAAACGTGCTTTGACTGTGCTTTAAAGGTCTTGTGTGCCTTGTGCCATATTAATTTCACACAACATGCTGAGGAAGTGTCCCTTCAAAGCCCCTGCAGATTCTGTTTTCCAGTTGGCTGTCTCACCGAGGTCTTTTCAAGGCCAACTCCAAAGAGGCAACACAATCGTGGTGTTGACAGGCCATGTTGTCAACACACTGACAGGGGCACACAGTGGGAGTGCGGTATTATTAGCTCTCTATTGTAAGCGCACTATGTTGCAGCCCGGGTCAGCTTGCCCCAGGCTTTCCACGATGTGGGCAAGAGCACCTTTTACTTGTAGTCATGGCTGCAATGTGCTGCTCTCACCCCAGGGGAACCATTAGGTAGCATTTAAGTTCACCAAATGGGAATGTCTCCCACTACTCTCTACATAAATCATAGAGGAAAACCAAGTAGCTCCCCAGTCCCAGCCCTCAAACAACAGGGAGGGTGGTGTGGGGTTGGACCCTCCCACATCTTTTGTAGCTGTTGTTTTCAGGAGGCTGTGAAGGGGCCAAAGTGTGGCTAAAACTTGGAGGTGTCATCTTTCTGGATTTGGGCTTGACCTTGAAAGAATCCTGAAAACTGTACTTTGTTAAGGGTTCTGGGAAATGTAGCTCTGTGAGGGGTAAACTACAAGTTCAGGGCTCTCTCGGGCAAGGCATGGGCTTTAAATGTGTTGTGTGTACACAAGCTGATGCACACTCAAAGCACATCCTCCCAACCCCTGAAAGAATTCTGGGGACTGTGGTTTGTTAAGGGTTGCTGGGAATTATAACTGTGAGGAGTGAACTACAGTGCCCAGAATTCTTTGAGCAGAAACAATGTGCATCAAATGTTCTTTCAAAGGTCTGGTGTGTATTCAGGCCACCTTTCTTTCCCCCTGAAATGTTAGCACTGCCCAGTCCAGCTCCTGAAAATTAAGACAGAGTATGGCATGTCTGGCCTGCCCCAATTGCTCCTTCCATATGTCTTGTCTCCCTGGCATTAAGCTAAGTAAGATAATTGTTGTTGATGTTTTTGTTTTTCGGTTAATTGCTCAGGTGCCTAACGGAAGAGAACGAGAGGTGTCTTATATAAATATGGAAAGTACAATAAACTCTGCAGCTGGGCTTTTAAAGAAGCTGGCTGATTGTATCTGCAACCACATAAAGCATAATAACCCAAATAGAGCTCATTGAACAGGTGGTGGTAATGATAATAAGATGAAAATGATGGTGAGCAAAAATCTCAACCCTCTAGTTGTGACCTGTATCCCACCTATTGATGTATAAAAGAATACAGGGATGCTTTTCTGAATGTTATGCAATGCACAAATACCTGATCTCCTATTTGCAATCTACTGCCATGGGAGAGATGCACACAGGAAAGGGATACAATAGTGTCAGGGTACACAGTGCCGGTTCTACCATTAGGTCGAGTGAGGCAGCTGCCTCAGGCAGCAGGGGCTTAGGTGGGGAAAGGCAGTGCAGTGTTGGAGAACTGGGCTATCAGCTACATGTGCCCCATGGCCTGCCCTTCACCACTAAGCTGCTCTGCTGCACTCAGGGTTGTAAAATGATGGAGAGCCTTCACAAGCATAGGAATGAGTTTAGACACTAGAAAGAGGATATATTATCCTTCCTTGCTCACATAAGTGAGATCAGCAAAATATCATCCTTAGCAGCTTAAACTTGGAAGCTAAGACAAGTTTGATTTAACCTTCTAGAAACAATAATCCAGGATGCTTTAAGGCAGACTAGATTTTCCTTAGTATTACCCACCTTTTCCCCTTAAAAACAACAATCACACAGACATTGTTTTGTGAAGAAATAAAAGAGGTGTTTACTTGCATAATCTGGGTCTCAAAGCAGGAGTGGCATTAGTAAAATAAAGGCCAGTTTGTAACTACTATCCAAGTTACAAAAGTACAAAATGTAAGTTCAAAAATTGTGTCTGGCTGCAGAGCTCAGTTTGGAAGCATGATGAAGAAAGAGAGAGAAGCAGGAAGGAAGTATGTTGTGTTGCAACTTCCTGCCAAGACAGACAAAGGGAAGTGATCTCACAGAGTTCTCTCTCCAGCAAACTTTACAGGAAAACTCTGTGAGCTTCAGCCTCTTCATGTGCCCATCTGGCAAAGCATGAATTGTTGGTTTGACTGAGACAATGTCTCACAACAAATACAAAAGGCTACCCACTTTGCAAGGTGACCATTCCCAAGTTGGAGGGTGGTGAGGGGTTGGGATGGAGCCAGAGTGCTCATCCCCACTGCTCCCACCTCCTGTGGTATCTTAACATTTAACAGTAACGCCCAATTGTGTGTGACATCTTGAAAGGGGTGTATGTATGTGATTAGGCTCTCCATTTAGTTGAGAACACCTTTTGTGTAGGATTCCCTTTCAGGCATTTCACTGAACTTGCAGATATTCTCAAGTGGGGCCTCCACTGATGTGGTTTATGCCTGGAGGGGTTCGGGACAACTCTGCCTTCACCTTAACAGGGCACAAAGAAAGCTGAAAGGATATCTCTGTGTGTGAATGTGTGTAATATAAAGAAAACAGCTTTCAGAATTGGAATGTGTTCCCTGAAATGTACACTTGGGGGGGGGCGTGTATATTTGAATATTCATTTCTGTTGAGATCTATTATCTCTGTAATTAGCTTGTCATGAATCCACTGACAAAGCAGTTCTTCTGTTTGACAGTGGCTAGAAGCAAAGGTTTACTTAGTGGAAGAAGAAGAAGAATATAATAAAGCTGTCAAGCTTTAAGCAACCCAAAGCATTAATGGCCTCATCCCCTGCCCATTACTGAACAACCAAAGGCCTTATGCAGCCTGATTGCTCTCCCAGGAACACACAACTTCAGTCCTCATGTGGAAAGTCACCAATAAGTGCCAAAGTGCAACGCATCGGCGCTGTCCGAGGTGGTATAGCCCTCTCCTGGGAAGGTACTATCTCAATTATCAGAGGGAGAGCTGCATCTCTCAAAACAAGCTGCCCACTCCCAGAAATACCCTGCCTCGGTTCTCAAGTCGAGCTGCATTTTCACTGGTGCCACAGTCCTTTGCCTCAGTTCCCAGATGGCAAGTTGCTTCTATAGGGAAGGGTGATAGCTCAGTGGTAGGACATCTGTCTTGAATGCAGAAGGTCTTAAATTCAATCTGTGGCATATCCTGGTTGGACAGGGAGAGACTGCTGTCTGAAACCCCAAAGAGCTGCTGCCAATCAGTGTAGACAAAAATGAGCAAGGTGGGCCAATGCTCTGACTCAGTATAAGGCAGGTTCTTGTGTTCTTTGAAAGCACCTCCATGTAAAATTTGCACCCCGCACCAGAACATACCACCTTGGAAAGAAGGCTTTTTCACAGGGGAAGAAGGTATTGAAGAAATGTCACAGCAATACATGCATGGAGTCATTCATCGACTACTTGCAATCTCACTGGTTCTGCACCAGTAAAAGAAGAGAGCGAACAGCTCTGTCTTTTCATGGGGGAACATAGGCTTTCCTTCTCGTGAATACAAGCAGTGTGCTTTATTATTTGGTGTTGCTGCGGAAAACGGCCTCTGCAGTAACCCGAGCAACATGGTGCTAATATTTCTCTTCACTCATCCCCAAAGTTTTAAGCACCAACTTTTAAATGGGGCATTTGCAACTTGTTAAAGTTGGCCTTAAGAGGTTGCACTGAATAATAAAAAAGGATCAAGCTTTTGATGTTAACTTCCATCTTCCAGCGGGGGTGGGAGGGGGGATGGGAGCCTCAGTGCCAGAGCGAAGTCGTTTGCCCTATTTCACCCAGGCAGGGGGGGGGGACAAGAAACACACACTACGTTTCATTTAGTAGGAAATGTCTGTTCTTAAAAAACATGACAGATAGTTAATTAGGAAACATCTGGCCAAACCAAAGGCAACAGAAGTTGCTCCAATCAATGATGGTTCATTGAAAAGCTTTTCATCTGAACTCCAAGAGAAACAGCAGACTCAGCGTTTCCTGCTCCACCGCCCCCTCAGAAAGGGAACACTTGCCGATAAAGTGAGAAAATAACAAGGAGATATAGATATACAGATATGCACACGCAGGGATGTATTTGATGCTAGCCCTAATCGGAAAAGATCCACTGAGCCTAAGTTAGTCATGTTCATTCATTGCAGTGGACAGGATTTCAACTAAGTTCTTGCAGGCACAAAAACAAGGTCAATTTGCAGTGGGTTGACCTACATGACCCCCTGGGTCCCTTCCAATTCTACAATGTATAATTCTAACAGGGTTTTCCTCTCACTCCACCCATGGCCCCCTAAATCTGCTCTGGGGGGCTGAGGGAACCCACAGAACAAGTTTAGGGGGCACACGGAGGGAGGAGATTGGGGAAAGTTATAGAATTATAAGTTGAAAGGGACCTCAAAAGTCATCTAGACCAACCCCCTGCAATGCAGGAAACTTTTTCCCAGCATGGGACTCAAACCAACGCGATTAAGAGTCTCATGCTCTACCAACTGAGCTAACCTCTAGTTCTGTCACTGCATGTGCATACTTGTTCCCTGTGCACAAACCCCATTTAGCATTAGGCAGAATCCCACCCACTGGGTATATGCTGAGTAGGGCTATCATTGGGGCACAACCCATATTCACAATAAGAAGTCAATTGGGCATCTAGGCAAATCTTATGTAGGCTGGGGTAGTGTCACAGGCATGGCAAAGCTTTTGGTACTGCCAGGGCATTTTTGAGAGGCTTTCCTGGGGGAATGTGGGAATTTGCTGGAGAAGCTTGATTCACAGGGCTGCAGCGCACTGTTTGGAAGTACAGTTAGCATGTCGTATGGTAGCAGGTTGTGAAAAGAGAAACAAGGCACATCAGAGATGCCTTACGAGTAACACTAAGCTTCGCTTGAGGGGGAGGGGGAATCACAGTAAGCAATATTGGCATATAAAAAGTTATCAGGGCTGGCTTGCATTAAAATACAACCTTAAAAAAAAGTATCCCCCTTTCCTACTTTGAGGAATTCTCTTCAATCAGATACTCCCCCTTCCACGGTTGCATTTAACTATGTGTTTATGCTTTTTTAAAAACAACAAGAATGAAAAGTGCTTTAAAAAGCATACCTAAAGGTAAAGGTAAAGGGACCCCTGACCATTAGGTCCAGTCGTGACCGACTCTAAGGTTGTGCACTCATCTCGCATTATTGGCCGAGGGAGCCGGCGTATAGCTTCCAGGTCATGTGGCCAGCATGACAAAGCCACTTCTGGCGAACCAGAGCAGCACACGGAAACGCCGTTTACCTTCCCACCAGAGCGACACCTATTTATCTACTTGCATTTTGACGTGCTTTCGAACTGCTAGGTTGGCAGGAGCTGGGACCGAGCAACGGGAGCTCACCCCGTCACAGGGATTTGAACCACTGACCTTCTGATCAGCAAGCCCTAGGCTCAGTGGTTTAACCCACAGCGCCACCTGGGTCCCAAACCCAAACCTACTGAGACTTAAAAGCAACTCACCTACAGATACCTACTGAAGGCATTAAAATGTGCCTCCTAAAAGTGTTGCTGCCTTACCATTTTGTGGTACAGTCATACCTCATGTTATGTCCGCTGCAGGTTATGTCTTTTCACGTTGCGTCCCGCGCCGAACCCGGAAGTCCCGGAACGGGTTTTTTCTGGGTTCGGTGCGCTCGCATGCGCAGAAGCGCTAAATTGCATCACACACATGCACAGATTCGGCGCTTCAGGATGTGGCCTTTTCATGTTGTGAACAGGCCTCCGGAATGGATCCCGTTCGCAACCAGAGGTACCACTGTAATGTTAAAAGTAAAATTAGTAAGGTGGGGCGAGAATAAAAATCCACATTCGGTCAATGCCTGTCTTAAGCAAACCAACGTTTCAAAAAAATAGAGGGTGCTAAGCAGGTTGCAGCTAGGCCTATCCCTAGAAACAAACAAGCAATGGTTGACCCCGCCATTATTGAAAACAAAAAACCCAGCCGTTAACCCAAATCTGTCTCCATTTGTAGATAAAACATATGGGATCTTTCACAGGCAGCAAATAGAAATAAAGAGAAAGTATGTGGTGTTTTTTTCTATATTAAAAAAGCTGGAGATTTTTTTTAAACGAATAAATATGTATTTTGGAATTCACCTTAACACTGTGGCTCAGCCTCCATGGCTGCTCCTAACATGCAAACCTACAGCTGCTTGTCTCAAATTGTTAAACTGGGTTTGAAACTAATCTGTGTACATACTCCATCATCTGGCCACCAACAATTCTGCTCCATGTCTAATAAAAGGATGGATGGAAAGTGGCCCCACCCCTTTTAGTCACCTGACTGATTTTATGGCTTTTCACAGGATGTGCTTCAACAGGTAGTGGACCGCTGTGTTTTGAATAGGGGCATGCATTTCTCCTCACTCACCTCCCCACATGAGCTAAGGCCACATTCCCGTGGGAGCTCATTCCATTCCGCCAAAGTTTCACTCGCTATTAATTTCTGCATTAATATTTGAAATTTTGTACGATGGAAAAGGAGTGGAAAATAATGCATGCTTGAGCACTCATTTCCATGTTATTTGATTCCAGAAAAAAATATGTTTGCAGCCCTCTTAACCTGGAAAATGGCGGGGGGGGGAAGGGATAACATTTGTGACGGCAGACCAGCTTTATAGCTGTTTTCATGGGGGAACAGAAAGCAGTGACGTCCAATGAGGTTCATAGTTGAGGTCCAAATGTTTTGGACTACAACCACTACCATCCCTGACTATGCTGGTTGGACTGATGGGAAATGTAATTAATAAAAATAATAATCTGGGTGGGGAAAGCTGCTCTATGTGGCCCCCGCAACTTCCTCATATTTTCCTCTAGATAATTATGGCAGCATAAGCAATGACCACTGTGCAAAATCTTAGGTGTGATCACCATTTGGGTTAAGGAATGCGAACAACACAGCTGTTTGTGGCTATGTCGATTTATCCTGAACTGAGCTGCATTTTAAAAGCAAACGAGTGGGAGTCATCCACTATTCAGTAAGAAAATGTATGCTGTGCTAAAGTACTCTCTCTCTCTTTCTTTCCTTCCCACTCCCCTCAATTGGAAAATCCAGGACAGCAAACAAGGACGATAGATCTCCCGCCCCCAAATTAATTGCGACTGTTTTGATTAAAGTGCATTATCATATAAATATTTTATTAGGAGTGGGATTAAATCTTCCTTTGCTTATGAACTGTGACAACTTTAAAGTCTAACCTTTTACGGCTTGGAAACACATAATTATTTTGCTCATTATCCGTGTTTAATAGTTCGATCTCTTAATGCGCCTTGCCATTTGGAACCTGCCTTTGGTGCCAAGCCTCAGATCGATGCTGTTAGTTATTTGTGCTCCAGCACATAATTAAGCTAAAATTAAAAGCAATTTAACCTTGCAGATCCTCCAGAGTGTGGTATTAATCTGGCCAGGAATAGACGTGTATAATATCAAAGGGACTGGAGGAGACCCACAAAGCCACATGCAAACCATCTGAAATAGTTCAGCCTCACTGAAATCAATGGAACGAAGTCATCTCATATGTTATTTCCGTGGTTTAAGTAGAAGATGGGGAAGCTGTGGCCTTGCAGGTGTTGCATGACTACAGCTCCCATCACCCCCATGCTGTCCTCTTTTCCATCTAGCCAGCCTAAACCACATCTATTGGTTTTTATTCACTGCTTCAGAGATAGTATTATCTATCTCAATTTGTTTGTTTGGCCACATTCACACCGTCCATTTAAGTCATGGCTCTCCACAAGGAAGTGAGGGAGCTGTTGGGAGATTCCTGGGAATGGTTGAAGGGATAAGTGAAGATCTACACTGGGAACGAGTGGTGGTGACGATCTACATTGGGAGCAAGGTGGGGAATCAGATCAACCTTACTTGATGCTTGAAGTGGGACTCAAAGGCCATCATCAAAGGAGGCCTGCTCTGAATCACACCATCACCCCTAGGGGTGAGAGGAGACCAGCAGTGCCTCTTATTCACCAAGAGGTGACACTAGAGGGGCTGCCAAAGAGGTGGCGGATCCGCTGTCCAAGGAGCGAGCCACGGCTGTTGCTGCTACCGTGGCAGTGGTAGCAGCAGCGAACAATGCGTTCCTTAGAGGCCAGATCTGCTGCACCTGTGGATCCTGCCGCCTGAAGCGGTCTCCTCACCTTGCCTCATAGGTGGGCCGGCCCTGGGCAGAACTTCTCTAGCTCATGCTGAAGCAGGGGAAGGTGCCATAGCCCACATGCTTGCATGCCAAAAAACTTCCATTCAATCCTTGGGATTGCTAGTCAAAAGGATCAGGTAAGAGAGGATGGGAATGGTCTAGGAACATAGAAGGCTGTCTTATACTGAGGGAGGCCATTGGTGCATCTAGATCAGTGCTGTCCACACTTGCTGAAGTTCTCCAGAATTTCTAGCAGGGTTCTCTCCCAGCCCTATCTAGAGAAGACAGGGATTGGACCAAGGACCTCTCACATGCAACGCAGATGTTCTACCATTGTCTCTGCAGGCTTCCTGCTGTGGATCCAGGGCTTGGGAGAGCAGACAACACTGGCCTATATTGCCTAACGTAGTTTATGGTTGCCTCCTCCACACTTGAAAAATTCACACCAAATTAAGCTAGTTCACTGCTATTTTGGGTTGCTTCTTTTTGGTGGTCCTCCATGTTTTCTGAGAGACTTCTCGAAAGGCTTCCAGATCAAAAGTCAAGCTATTATAATCTTCCCCCTCTGCTTTCTGTTCACCCCACTGGTTCAGTGCAGATGCATCATGGCAAAGAAAGAATTGTTAATTTTTTAAAAATCTGTTGATGTTTGCTTTGCTTTTGTTGTGGTCTTATGGAAGCCCACTGTGGATCAAAGGGTTTAAATAATCTCTGTATTATCTGTAGACTTTGTGCTCTTAGCAAGACGTAAAAAGGAGTGCATAAAATTGATGCAAATATGCAGAGATATTAATCTTGGCATAGTATCCAAAGTTATGCAGTGATCCAGCTAATAGTTTCAGAGGAAGGGAAGCCGAGGTCCTTTGGCTTCACTAAAACCATTTTGTGATTGCCTAGGAAGTCGAAAAGCTGATGCTCCCTGGGGATTTCACACATTTTCCGGAAATGAAGTGACTGCAAATTTGCAGTCAAGGGCAAAAACCACTTTCTGAAAGACAGTCTGTTCACATTCAGGTAGCATAATTGGAGCTTTCATGGAATTTCCAAGACAACTTGATACTTTTAGGGAGGAAAATATCAATGCATCCAAGCTTTTCTGGTATAAGGTGAATGGTTGCCCAGCAATAACACCAGCCAGAATGCTTACTATTGCTCCAAACAAAACACCTATATCATACCTTCCAAGTACCCCAGAAAAAATGGGACTCCCCTTTTTCTTTTTGCATGAGATCTCAGTGGCCATTTTGGGTGCTGCGCTCTTGTGCATTCTCACGCTGTGCTCTTGCCCCCCCAAAAAAGGTGTTTTTACAGATCTATGATTCTATGACTTTGTGGAAGGGTGATGTCAGCCATAGGGTCAGGTTTCTGTGTGGAGTGGCAATCCTTTTAGCTACCAAGATCCCAAACCACAAAGGATTTAATGGTCAAAAGCAGCGCTTTTAAATCAGCCCCAGAAATTAGGCCCGGAGTAATGTTCCCGTTTGCCCCTGAGAAGATGCAGCAAGATTTTGGGGTTAGAATTTGAATTCTCAGGACCCCTTTGGGATGACACCTATGAAAGCAGGTGCTCTACCCCTGAGTTATGGCACAGCAGTCCCAGTGATAAAAGCAGCCATAAGAGCAGGTCTCCGCCTGATAGGTCAGCCTGATAGGTCAGAAGTTCTTCTGTGGCAGCCAAGGGATGGAACAAGCTCCAGACACTGCAAGGAACCTGGCCATTAATGAGGAAGGGGTCCAACTGCAACAGGGAGAGTTCCTTCGTTGCCCAAAACTTTGCTGCGTTTAAACCATGCTTGCCGTACACGGTCATGGGAGCTATTTATAGCTCGCCAATTAATCCAGCTCAAACTATGCTGCAGGATTAGAAATTGCATAGCGCCTTAATTATAGGTGTATAAATTTGAGGCCAGCAGCTGCTCCGGCAATCTCAGCTGGGAGATGTTTGCCCTAAACAGTCAACACCCCAGGCTGCATGCAGCTCCGTGGGCCCAAGTCTGCCTATGCTCGCTCATGTCCATCTGTTGCAATGGCATCTTGCCCATTCGCAACTTGCTTGGACCAGTGCCCTGCTGCAACACAGGTGCCAGGCAACGGGGTGGGTCGCCTCGCTTTCTGCTGGAAGCAACAGAAGCCTCGTTCCCATTGACAGCATCTGCGGAGGACAGGAGGACAACGAGCAGCATGGAGAAAAAACATGCCTGGATAAAGTAGCTTTGCATGGGAGCCTGCGGAGATAATCTGCAGAAAGATGTGAAGAACCCCATGTCTCAAATTTATCTGTTGGACTCGCAAGATAGATATTTTGGTGTTGAGTCCTGGAACATTATATATAAATCAGAATTGCATTATTGATGATTCAGGTTCTTTAAGCACTTAACCATGGCTACATGCTGGAGAAGAAAAGGTTAAGGGGAGAAATGAGAACTACCTTTTAAAAAGCGAGGGATAGCTCAGTCAGTAGAGCATGAGAATCTGAATATTGGGGTCATGGGTTTGAGCCTCATGTTGGGCAAAAGATTCCTGCATTGCAGGGGGTTGGACTAGATGACATTCGTGGTCCCTTCCAGCTCTACACTTCTATGATTCTATGAAATATCTGGTGAGCTGTCATGCAGGGGATGGAGAAGACTTATTCTCTGTCCAAACAGCAGGGTGGAGATGGCAAGGGAGCAATGAATAATGTTTATTATAATATGTATGTACCTTTTTGGTTATTAGCATGTGCTATTTAAGCTTCATTTTCTTCTTCTTGGTTATATGAGCCCATTTAAGTTTCACGATGGCATGAACTTTGTATTAAGTGCCATACACATTATGTGTTTCTGCATATTTAGTGAATTTTTGGAAATTGCTACGACCTATGGCTGATGCAATAAAGACCAGTGACTTACCATCTATCACCAAGCACCCCAAACTTCCAAGATTTCCCTTCCCCCCAAAATTACAGTCAAAATCATTTCAGCCACCTTGGATGTAACTAAAAGAACATCGGATGCCTCGGATAAACAGGAAATGGCTGGGGATGTAAGAAGCAGAGCAAAAAGTTTCACCAGTACACTGAGAACTTTGTTCCACGAGTCTCTTTGCTTTTAATTTTTAATTTTAAACAAAAGGCATAAAACCTGGCTTTGTTTTCACTAGCTTGTGTGCAGAGAGGGACCCGACTGCAGCTGAGAACGGAAGTTATTTTGGCAAGACATGCACTGCCCTTTCACAGGAGATGCAGAGAAAGAGGATGTTGGATCCTTCCTGTGTCCTAGTGACATCCTGCACACCTGTGCATAGCTTGCCAGCTGGGAAATGCAGACAGAAAAGTCATACTGAGAACGGGTCAGAGGCTGAGAGCCTACTGACTTCCTCCCTCCGACTCAAGCGGTGATAACAGGCTTCCCAACTGTGTCACATTCACACTGTAATGATGAAAGCACTATGCCACCTTAAATAGTCGTGGATTCATCTCGAATAATTCTGGGAGCAATAGTCTGTTAAGCAGGGGCATCACAATGGGGGGCGATGGGGGCAGTACACCCCAGGTTCCACTCTGGGGGGGTGCCACTTGGTGCGGACTTTTTACCGGGAGGCTGGAGGCTCGGCATGGGAGTCGCGGGGGTGGGAGCGCCAAGTGGCACCCCCCGCCACACTGCATGGATTGGAGTCACCGGGGGGCAGCGATACCCCGCTACGTAACACGCATGCACAGTGGGATGCTGCGCATGTGTCGTTACGTGGTGGGGTATCACCACCCCCGTGCCTCCAAAGCCATGCGCCTCCAGCCACAAAACTCCAGGTAGAAAGCCTGCTAGCGTGGTGCGCCCGCCGCGCTGAGCGGGCTTTTTACCTGGAGTTTGTAGCTGGAGGCGCGCTGCTTTGGAGGCGCGGGGGTGGCGATACCCCACCACGTAACGACGCATGTGTCATTACATAGCGACGCCACACGACCCCCAGGTGCATGGCAATTTGCCGCCCCGGGTGTCGCAGCGCCTCGCTACGGCCCTGCTGTTAAGGGTGCTGAGGACTTCCCTATTCCCAGAGCTACCATTCCCAGAATTCCTTTAGAAGAGGGATGGGTTGTTAAAGCACTCTGAGAAGAATGCTTGCACTGTTGGCATGCTTGCACTGTGGCTACCTGTTAGGGTGGGCTTCAGGAGCAAGTAAGCCATGACTCACACAGCATCAGGGAAGTTAACAAAACAGCTCAGGCCTAGTGAGCACAGCAACTCTTCCCAGCAGATCCTGGACTGAAGGTCTCCGCCTTCCCACAGCTCTCTAAGTCTCCCCTGGCTCCTTCCCAAGCAACTGAGACTTCACTGCCTTGTCTGTCTGTGTTCCGCCCTCTTCATACCTCTGTGTGTTCTGGGAGATGGGGGGAGGTGAACTGGTCGCAGCAAGAGGGGGAGACTGCCTGATTTCTTCAGCCTGTCTCATCACTGCCTCTTGACCCCACCTCTCCAGCCTCCGCTTCTACCCTTGGTTCTGGACTGATCTCTGCCCCAGCCTCTTCCTGCTCACTAAACCCTGTTGCTTCTTCAGCTTCTGACACTTCCTCCTCCCACTCTTCTCCCTCCCTCTCCACTTGTCATTGTCCTACCACCAATCCCCTGCCTCTGAGGGTTCATCCCTGGGGTGGGAGGTGAGGAATCCCAGACCCTCCAAGTGCGCTTATTTTCCAGGGACAGTTCTGGATTTACAGAAGCCATCCCGGCTTTTCCTATTTTCATCGGAGAAGCGTTGGATGGTATGGAATAGGACATCTCTATTTTCATCAGATAAATGTTGGGGGGTATGCATCAGGACCACTCTGCGTGTCCCTGGAGACAAGCAGGGAGCGGAGCTTGTTGCAGTAGGAGACCCAGGCCCCCTATATTCTTCTGCAGCCTCTTGCCCCCCACCCTCCTCTGCTTCAGCCTCTGAGTTGGAACTGCTCCCTGTCACAGGCTCTCTCTGCTCACCTAATCCTGTCGCCCCTTCAGCATCCAACAACTTCTCCCACTCTTCTCCCTCTGACCTCTCCTTGGTGTTCCACCACCAATCCCTTGGCTCTGAAACTTCCTCCTCTGGGATTTCCCTTGGGGGTTCCCCAGCTGGTGCCTCCCACCACTCCTCTGCCTCCAGCCAGTCCATGACACTACTTGCTGCTGCCTCACCCCTACCCCTCTCCATCAACTCAGCTGGAGGAAGGTTAGGTGAGTGGGGCAGCCGGACCATGCTGTCCCCCTGCTATGTTTGCGCTGAGCCACAGTTTGGGTTAGCATTACGTGCAAAGCAGTTCAGTGTCCAAACAAGTTATTAAAACAGTCAGCAAACTCGTGGGTGGCACCGGCAGCTTCTGAAATTCCTTCCTTAAACAGCTGGAATCCCCTTTACTTTTTTACTTACTTAAATGCACATGCACAGATATGTTAAGTGCATGCAGATGCAGAAAGGAGTGTGTGTGTGTTTGCTGGCACAATTCCCTGCACTGGCTTCCAGGGTTCTGCTGAATGGGCATCTTTGCCAGGAAAAGCATGTTGAAGGGTGCCCTTTGAGAGTTGGCCACACGGGGCTGCTTGAGAAGGAATCCTCCATTTCAAAGGACTTCAGGATCACAACGTTCTGCTTAATGAAATATTATTCCATCAGCCACTGACAATGGCATTAATGTGCCGATCAGCTATCGTTGATTCCCACGCTTTCCCCGTCGGGCACGGTGGACAGGCAAGAGAAAGCGGCAGTTTAACGAGAAGGCGGCATCACCCTGCCGGCAGCCTCCTCTCCGTGGCTCTCATGAAGGTGAAACAGAGGACTTAATTAATTTGTGTGCAATGTGAACTCAGCAGCAGAAGGGAGCCTCTGCAGTCCCTAAACCACAGACTGGAGCGAGCATTTCTGGGCCACTGCCCTGGCATCTCTCCCGTATGCCTTTCTTTGGGCGGGTGCCAGGGCCAGGGTCGTCAGGCAAGCAGTTCACGTTCCAGCCAGTCCTTGTTATGATGGCCAGGGAATAAGGAACCTTGCCATGCTCTTCACTTGAGCCTTGCCCACCCCGTAAGTTAGCCAGGACTGGCAATGGTATGGATCTTCCTTCTCCTGGGACCGACCCACAAGACTCTACTCCTCTCTTGCCCGTGCAACAGAGGCAAAAAGGGGGTTTGAGAGGAGAGCTATTGTAATACTTGCTCAGAATGTTTAAATCAATGCCATTATAGTACATCTGCATGGCAAACATAAATCCGTTTTGTACCAGTTTAGTTCCCATTGTTTTTCCTCAAAAAGTCCTGCAAGTTGTAATTTGGTGAGCACTACAGGAATTGCTTTGGCTCCTTGGCTCCCTCCACCCCTAGAAGAAAAAGTTTCCCTGGGATGAAGGAGTGGCTATTATTCATTAAAGCATGTCCCCCCCCCACCTGCAAAAAATTCTGGGAACTGTAGTTTGCCCTCCACAGAGCTACAATACCCAGCATACTTAACAAACTATGGTTCCTAGGATCCTTTGGAAGGAAATGTACTTTAAATCTGTGGTGTGTATGCAGTGTGTATTCATTTCTCCAATGAAAACAGGGACATCCTCTTCAAGAAGAATAAGAATAAGAATAAGAATAAGAATAAGAATAAGAATAAGAATAAGAATAAGAAGACCCCACCCGTGTGACTGGGTTGCCCCAGCCACTCTGAGCAGCTTCCAATATATATAAAAACATAATAAAACATTAAACATTTTTAAAAACTTACCTATACAGGGCTGCCTTCAGATGTCTTCTAAAGGTTGTAGAGCTACAGTCATACCTCGAGTTACAGACGCTTCAGGTTGCGTCTTTTCAGGTTGTGCCCCACGTGAACCCAGAAGTACCCAAACGGGTTACTTCTGGGTTTCAGTGTTGCGCATGCGCAAAAGCGCCGAATCACGAACTGTGAGTGCACAGACTGCGGGTTGCGAACGTGCCTCCTGCGCGGATCACGTTCGCAACCTGAGCATCCACTGTACTTATCTCCTTGGCTTGGGGGGTCACATAACTCCAGGGCCAGATTGATGAGGCCCTAATCTACTGAAGGTAATGGGGCCCTTTATATGTCCAGCTGTCCTTTGTCAACAACAAATTGCTGCTGTTTTTTTTGTGTTGAATATATGCTATATGGTAATTTAGGGACCTAATAGAGATCTAAAGCCATTTGCACATAACAAAATATGTATTTTATCAAAGTAATTGTTGAACTTATCTTAAATTTTGGAAATGTACATCCAGTGTTTTTTCTTCCTTTAAATTTTTTGGGGGCCCCAAGAGAGTGGGGCCCTAAGCCATAGCTTGCTTAGCTTATACCTAAATTCGGCACTGCATAACTCTACACCCTCCAGCATTTCTCTGAGGAAAAGCGGGATATTCTGGATTCAAATAAAAAACTGGGATTGCTTCTGTATATCCGGGACTGTCCCTGCAAAATAGAGACACCTGGAGGGTCTGGTGTGTTCAGTCTGTAATCTAAGCAACTGCAAGTAGCATAGATAGTAATGGCTGAGCATGCAGCATTGGAAAAAAATAGTTTCTATAGGATTCCTATACAATGGAAATATTCAGTTACAAGGAGGGTGGGACCAGACCCCGGCCTTGGAATGACAAATTGGGCAGAATCAGGCAAAACAGAGGATGTGGGAGTCAGGAAGAGCTCTGTGCATTTTAGATTCTAAACTGACTCAAGCACCAACGATGCTCAGAATTTCATGCTGCATACAGAAGCTGGCATCCTGAGAATTTCAGCTTTTCGTTCAAAACACAGTTTGTAGTTCTTAAGGCTGCAAAGGGATCTGGTGTGAAAAGATCTGGTAATTGTTATTTTTTAATAATAAAAAAAGCAGTAACAACCAAAACAGACGGAATATGGAGGATTTCTGTGGGAGGAGGGAGGGAGGGAGGGAGGGAGGGAGAGGCTTCATTGCCCTGGATAGTTCCTTGCCACTCCCCCAGATTAGAAGAAGCAAGACCAATTATGCCAAATAAGCAAATGCATACAAATGGGCATCATTTGCACCACCGAAATCCTGATTGGTTTCCTTGTTGTTGCAGGAGCGAATTAGGGTGGCCACTTACGCATTGCCAAAGAAGAGGAAATGCATCTTATACACAAAAGGACAAAAGAGGACACAGATGTGCACAACATCTGCACAAGCCGATGTATGTTGTATAGGTGCAATTTTTGAATTAGCTACTATGGTTTAAATAGAACGGCAGCATCACAGAGTAAGCAGGTGAAACTGCTGACATAAGAAAAACTCTGCTAGAATCAGACCAACGGCCCATCTAGTCTCACAAGTGGCCAGACAGAAACCCAACAAACAGCAAGAGCCAAGTACCAGAGCGCTCTTCTCCCCGAGCAACCGGACACCTCTGGGCACCACAGTTCAAGAAGGATACTGACAAGCTGGAACGTGTCCAGAAGAGGGCAACCAAAATGGTCAAAGGCCTGGAAACGATGCCTTATGAGGAACGGCTTAGGGAGCTGGGTATGTTTAGCCTGGAGAAGAGAAGGTTAAGGGGTGATATGATAGCCATGTTCAAGTACAGTGGTACCTCTACTTACGAATTTAATGCGTTCCGAAGCAACCCTATCTAAAAATTCGTAAGTAGAAAAAACCCTATCTAAACCGCATCCAAGATGGCGGATGGAGCTCCATTCGTAAGTAGAAACATTCATAAGTAGAGTTATTCGTAAGTAGAGGTACCACTGTATAGAAAAGGATGTCATATAGAGGAGGGAGAAAGGTTGTTTTCTGCTGCTCCAGAGAAGCGGACACAGAGCAATGGATTCAAACTACAAGAAAGAAGATTCCACCTAAACATTAGGAAGAACTTCCTGACAGTAAGAGCTGTTCGGCAGTGGAATTTGCTGCCAAGGAGTGTGGTGGAGTCTCCTTCTTTGGAGGTCTTTAAGCGGAGGCTTGACAGCCATCTGTCAGGAATGCTTTGATGGTGTTTCCTGCTTGGCAGGGGGTGGGACTGGATGGCCCTTGTGGTCTCTTCCAACTCTATGATTCTATGATTCTGGAAAGCTGACCAGACATGAAGCAACAGCCTAGCTTCTCTGTTGCTGCACAGCATCAAGTATGCAGATGACGAGACAAATTCGTGGAGGGTACAGCTATCAATGGCTACTAGCTATGATGGCTGTACATCTGAATATCCGTTGCTGGAAACCATAGGAGGCTGTTGCACTCAGGTCTTGCTGGCAGGCTTCTCACAAGCATCTGATTGGCCACCGTGAGAACAGGATGCTGGATGAGATGGGCCAATGGTTGTTCTCATGACGTTGCTATGGTACAAGCGATGTTAAAATCTGAAATAGCTGGTGTGCTCAGAGTATTTTGTTTCCCTGTTTTTTAAAAAAGAAAATAACAGCAAGCATGGTTACTTCATTTGAGAGAGAGAGAGAGTTTTTCTGTTTTACAATTTTAAATGCTCATTTAAACATCCTAAAATATCAATGACTTCCCTTCTCTTTCCATGGTTCATTTTGCATATCATAAATCCCTGCATATTTTACAAAAACCAAACCATTCAGTATTCCATTATTACACTCATCAAAACTTATTTACACTGTTGAATTTATCTTAATGTTGCCAACATTTTCAAGTGTACACAATTTCCCCTCATGTACAGTATTCAAAAAACGCTTTCCAATCTTCTCTAAACGTATGTTCTTCTTGTTCTCTTATTCTATATGTTGCCATTCTTCTTTGGTTGGGACCTCACTCGTTTTCCGTTTGGGGGCTAACAAAACATGGGCCACAGTAGTGACATACATAAATAACCTGGGAATTTTCGTCTAAAGTATCCCCAACGAAAAGCACTCTGTTTTTTTTTTTTTGAAAGGTACATTTCCCCTCCCCCCCCCAATTCATTATGGAATATTTCCCAATACTCTTTTACAAGTCCACCACATGTGATAGAACGTTTTGTTGTTTAGTCGTTTAGTCGTGTCCGATCTTCGTGACCCCATGGACCATAGCACGCCAGGCACTCCTGTCTTGCACTGCCTCCCGTAGTTTGGTCAAACTCATGTTCGTAGCTTCGAGAACACTGTCCAACCATCTTGTCCTCTGTCGTCCCCTTCTCCTAGTGCCCTCAATCTTTCCCAACATCAGGGTCTTTTCCAAGGATTCTTCTCTTCTCATGAGGTGGCCAAAGTATTGGAGCCTCAGCTTCAGGATCTGTCCTTCCAGGGAGCACTCAGGGCTGATTTCCTTAAGAATTGATAGGTTTGATCTTCTAGCAGTCCATGGGACTCTCAAGAGTCTCCTCCAGCACCATAATTCAAAAGCATCAATTCTTCGGCGATCGGCCTTCTTTATGGTCCAGCTCTCACTTCCATACATCACTACTGGGAAAACCATAGCTTTAACTATACGGACCTTTAACTATAGAACGTTACTTCTTTTTATTAATACATGTCCCTCCCACTATTCCTCCAAGGAACTCAAAGAGGAATACCTGGTTCTGCTTCTCCCCTAACCCTGCAAGATAAGTTACAGGTAGGTAGCCGTGTTGGTCTGAGTCGAAACAAAATTAAAAAATTCCTTCAGTAGCACCTTAAAGACCAACTAAGTTTTTATTTTTGGTATGAGCTTTCGTGTGCATGCACACTTCGTCAGATACACTGAAACAGAAGTCACCAGACCCTTATGTATATTCAGAGGGTGGGGGTGGGGGTGATGGGAATGGGTGATGGGCTGATAGGAGTGGTAAACCTGTAGATGACCTGCAAGGTAGGTTCAGCAGAGAGGCAGAGGTGGGTCCAAGGTCACCCCATGGGCTTCATGGGGAATTGAACCCTGTTCTCCCAGGTCCCAGACTGATTAAGTGCTGCTGAGACATCATTTTTCTGCAGTTGGTTGGAAAGCAGGTTCTCTCCATAGGAGAGAACATGGGTTGCGGCAGGGCTAACAAGACGACCCAGGGCTTTGGGGGCGGGTCTGATATTGGGCTTTGATTGGTGGTTTAATTCTTGCTGGAGATTTTTGTTGATTGACAGCCCTTGCTATGTTTAAGCCGAAGGAGCAGTTTGCTGCTCGCTTCGAATCTCCCGCCCACCCTCCGCTTTCTTTAGGCCCCTTTGCTTTGACCTTGCAGTGCCTGTCTAGGGGTTGCCTGTATTCAGGGGCCTGGTAGAAATTTTGCCACTTGACTGATTGGCTGGTGTCAGGTGGTTTTTGCCTACCATACTGCAATTAGTCACAACTTGTAAGGTTGCGTTTAGTCATTGGTTCAAATAATTGGTCGAGGGGTATGGATTTTGGCTGGGCCTGACCCTCATGTGATTGCTGCTGCCATATAGAAGTATTCCGTTAAAGGAATCCCGGGCTCCACATGTTTGTCTTTTTATCCCCGCTAGGGGTCAGGACCACGCATGAGCCTCGGGGAGCATCTGGGGAGAGGACAAAGAAGGGCTTGTGCCCCCTGCCCCATCCTCTCTCAGGGGGTGCTTACTTACTGACTCCCCTACTAGGCTAGAGGGAGACAGATGGCTGGGAACCAATGACTAAGCAACCACTCACATTTTGATTGTATTTTAATAAAAAAGTTGTGGCCAAATTCTAATGCCAAAAACCTTAACAAAAATTATGGTGTCAGTGTGAGTTATTGGGGGGTCCTCTTGGTGCCTCGGCACGCAATTGGAATTGAACGATTCCGTTTAAAGGCGCAGAAGCCCTGAAAAGACTATGGCTTCCTTTAAAACTTTGCTTGCCCACAAAGGACAGGCTAATGCAGAAGATGTGTTTTCGTGCCCAAATCAGGTGTGTGTGTGGGGGGGAGCTTTATCCCAGCCTACATTTGTGAATTTGATTTAAAATAACTTTTACATATGTAATAGTTGTTAATTGTTTGTGTAGATGGAATCGTCTTTTGACTGTTGATGTTTCTGCTTTGAGGTATTTTATGGGAAGCACTTCGTAAAATGAATCGAAACAGCCAATCAATTGATTAAATTAAAATATGGGAAAGCAAAAAAACAAGCTCCGCAACAATTTGACAGCTATGCGTTATGGATGCCCCGTAAAAAAGTGAATGGATAAAGGATAGTAATCTGAGAGTGCAGAGCAACCTTGATTGCCTATGACAAGCAGTATTTTTTTATTTTAAAAAATGTCCCCCCCCCCTTTGTTTAAAATTTCAGGCCACAGATTCCCATGTCAGAAGGCAGGGTAGTAAATGTTTTTGTGGGCACACAGATTCTCCGATATGATACGCAAGTCTGGTAAACAGGCTAGAATTTTGGGGTGATATATCTTTCTATCTATCTATCTATACTGTATTTATCTATCTATCTGTCTGTCTGTCTGTCTGTCTGGTTGGTTTTGGAGCGATTGGCCTAAAAACAGGTCAAGAAATGCACTAGTTATCAAATATTTCTCTGTGAGATCTAGAAACTTGCCCACTTAAAAAATACACATGGTAAATGAAAGATGGGCTTCTCATAGAGTTGAAACCCTATCAAATTCTCTGCATCAAGGTGACTAGAATTGTTTTTAAAGGACTTTGAAGTGTTTTCAGCCCTCCTCATTCTGAAGCAGAGAGAAAGCGAAGGTGCCCACTTGAAACCAGGAAACAGCCCTCTAGTTTGCTGTGCTAATCCCTTGCCCCCCCTCTCCCCGCTGCAGTAGCCTGCAGGAACAGCAATTAATGTCTGCTGCAATTTCTTCATTATTGTAATGACAGTTCTCAGCAAAATATACGAGAGGCATTGGCAGCGATGCCCAGATGCTGGGACCATACGATGCCACATGGAAAATCGGGAGCGTGGTATAAAAGCGCCACTTTTATGTGGTACAGCTGGATCTGCATAATGCCCAGGCAATTTATCAGCCATCAGCACCTGCTCTTTTGCTGTCAGTCTTTGATTTGCAGATCCAAATGTCTTTAATAATAATAACATGGGCCTGCCAGAGAAGGGAAGAGGATGGAGGCCGATGGGGAGCGAGGAGCTGCTCCTTTTGCAAAGCGCAGCCCTGAAGTAGAAGCAAAACTCAAGAGGGTTTGAAGAGATGCAACAGAAGTGTCTGGGTTTAGAAATAAAGGGTGCCATTGCCGCAGCCCTAGGCACACCTGGGACCAAGCGCCATTCAACTCATTGGACATCCCTCCAGAGTAACGAGGAATGAACACCCAAATAAACAACTTGCCTGCGAGTATCCTCACTTGGGCCAGTCACCATCACTCAAGCCTAAGTGGCCTCCCAGGGTTGTTGCAAAGCTATAATGGAGAGAATCCTGCACTCTGCCCTATGCTTCTCAGCGGAAGGGTAGGTTTAGAGTGCAACAATGAAATAAAACTATTTACTAACATTCAATATATATTAGTCATGCCTTCACTGTTGGGAGATCTTGACCATGCTATAATAATAATATTATAATAATAATAATTTGTTATTTATACCTTGCCCATCTGGCTGAGTTTCCCCAGCTACTCTGGGCGGCTTCCAACAGAACATTAAAATGCTTCCCTAAACAGGGCTGCCTTCAGATGTCTTCTAAAAGTTTTTCTCTGTCAATGTAAAACACAGTAGTGGATCATGGAGACGTCAGTAATAGAAAAAAGTAGACCGTGTGAAATATACTCGGAGTCGAGAGTGAATTTCATGCTCTTTATTCAGCTCTTAGTCATCAAGGAGAAGAAGAGAAGAATGCCCTTTTCCCAAAGCCATCTGCTTATATACATTATTTACACAATGGGCTTTGCCTGATTGGCTACTTCAGGACTACACCTGTGGGCCAATCAGTTTGTGGATTGACTTCTGCCAGCAGCCTGATTGGTTGCTCCTGCAGGCCAATCAGGTTGCGGATTCACTTCTGCCAGCCGCCTGATTGGCTGTTCCTGCAGGCCAATCAGGTTGCAGATTCACTTCCACCTGGAGTTGGATTGGGTGGCTCCTGCAGACCAATCAGACTGCTGATTCTGGATCCTATTGTTCTATTATTCAGCTCAGTACATAACACGGTGCAAGACTGCAGTCGGGTTTAAATTCTGTATTGAAAGGCGCAAAAGAGAACTAACTGGCCCATCCTCTTTAAGTCAAAATGTGCAGGGATTGTTACCATTCAGCAGATAACCACAAGGTGGCAATCTAAGTAGCCTCTTTGTTTGCAAGGCAGAAACCTAGATGGACTCTTCAAAACACAAAAGACCTGCACCAGCATGTATTTGGAGCGAAGGAAGCAATTTCATCCATAGGAATGGGAGGCAAAACATTTAATCAGCAAACTTGTAGCTTGGGCACTGGGTTCCTACAACCAGGAGGAGGCAAACATTTATATCTTCAACAACAGGAATGTTATTAGAAATGGGATGTGCCAAAAAGTAAATTAATTAAAAATGCATCATCTCGGTATATTCCCATCAAACAAACTTTCACCTCCCTTCAGCAACCTTTCTTCCATTTGGCAATTGAGCTGGGGATGGTTCTTGCATGAACAGGGTGAGACAAGCCAAATAAATAACCTTGGCTTAAATACGCAATGGGAATCCTGAAGACACAATGGCTGGATGAAGATGAGGGTCGGACTGCACAATGATTATCTTCTGTTTAGCCTTTCATGATTCTGTTCACATCCTGTTCAAAACTTAATTGGTACTCTGGTGCCACTCAGACCACTTCCCCTTTCTCTCACTTTTCAGATATCCTGGCCTTATGAAATTTGGTTATTTTCTGTGCTCATTTAAATCCACATTTAAAACCACATTAATTAAAGGTAACCAGCAGAGGGCACCCAAAAAGACAAAAAGAAAAGAAATAGGGGTGTGTTTATCTCTGCCCCACCTGTGTTTTTGTATGCATCTCTCTCTCTCTCTCTCTCTCTCTCTCTCTCTCTCTCTCTCTCTCTCTCTCTCTCTCTCTCTCTCCCTCTCCCTCTCCCTCTCCCTCTCCCTCTCCCTCTAGATGTGGGCATGTTTGATCAAAGCCCCATTGGGTGTTCCCTGATCTCTATCCCACCTGGGTCTTTGTACCTTTTGTATAAGTGTGTGCCTATAGAAATACGTATAGACAGTGCTATTTTTCTTTTTAAAAATGTTTACCGGTAGGGGTACTCTCATTTTTACTCAAGAAAATCACCATTTTATAGTTCAAATCAGGAAAAATAAATACTGTAAATGGACAAAAGTACAAAGATTCACAAAATGTTTAGGGGTATGCATACCCCTGCGAACCCCCCCCCCAAAAAAGCACTGCCTTTGGATAATGCCCAGGGAGTTTTGAGCAAATTCAAGTTATTTACAGTTGACTGGGAGGTCTCATGCAACAAACGGGAAAAACGAAAAGCTGAAATTGAGACTATTTGCCCACCCCTAATGAAAGGATTGAGAGCTCAGTTTAGTCTGGGTACTGAAAACAGGTTCCTAGGCAAAGCGTGTGCTCAGAGTTACCCTGCTTAGGGTTCTAATAAAAGAGAAAGTCAACTCTACAATCCTGAAATCTGCCGGTCCTTGGTCTAAACATAAGCAAGAGCCTGGATCCAATGGAAAGAAGAAGCAGTCCTGACGAAAGAAGAATGGATACAAAAACTTATGGACTATGCAGAAATTGCAAAACTTACCGGAAAAATCAGAAATCAAGATAACAAACTTTTTAATAAAAATAATGGAAATGGTTTATTGAATATTTATGAACGAACTGTAAGCAGATACTGTAAGGACATTGGCAGGATTATTGTAATAACCTGCAGTTTCATAAGAGTATATAATTAAAACAGATGAATAAAAGAGTAAGTTAATTTAATTTAGAATATGCAGGAAATGATAAAAATAAATTAAAGGAACCGCAGGAAGAGGAGTAAGTCGAGTTTTGAAATGTTAAAATACCTGTAAAACTGTTGAAATGTATATAATGGAAAATCATTTTTTAATTATTTTTAAAGAGCCTGGATCCAAATCAAAGTCTCCATTGGCCATGATTATCTGTGGACACAGGCTGGTGTTGATTTGTGTTTGGCATATCTATGGCGAAAGCACTATAGATTTATCATTGGAAAGTCCAATTTCCATGCAATCAAATGACCTGACACCCTGTAACTTACTTTATGGGGCTTTGCTTGGGCAAATGCCTTTCTTTCTGTATAACTGTGCACACAACTTCCTATTGCCATTGGTGTTTGTTTCTCAGTTAGGGCATTCCCCCAAACTCCCAACTGCTCTCCCCCGGCTTAGCTTAGTTTGCTTTGTCTCTAGGCAGATCGGATGCCTTCCTTATAGGTTAAATATAGTTAATCTGTGCTTCACTACTTAAAGCAGACTGTCATTTTTTTAAAAAAATCACACCTTATAATGGACTGATTTTCCATGCAGTAAAATCCTATGAGCTAAATATAGCTTAACTGATGTTTGGGGATAAGGGATGCACAACATTATTACATAGGCTAGGGCCAAAGAAGTCACAAAGGGCTGTCTGCAGCTGAGTTCTACTAAGAGCAGGTGGGCCTAAGTTAACTATGACCATTACAGTAATTTAAATGGGTCTACTCTGAGTAGAACTGACTCAGTATCTTCAGCATTCCACTGAAATTTTCCATTCTGTGTGTATTGCCTAAAGTTGCAGGTAGTGTTGGTCAGGCATAGTCGAAACAAAATAAAAAAATCCCTTCCAGTAGCACCTTAGAGACCAACTAAGTTTGTCATTGGTATGAGCTTTCGTGTGCATGCACACTTCTGTTTCATTGTATCTGAAGAAGTGTGCATGCACACGAAAACTCATACCAATGACAAACGTAGTTGGTCTCTAAGGTGCTACTGGAAGGGATTTTTTTATTTTGTTTCGACCAGTCCCTAAAGGTAAAAGTAAAGGTACCCCCTGACCGTTGGGTCCAGTCACGGACAACTCTGGGGTTGCGTGCTCATCTCACTCTATAGGCCGAGGGAGCCGGCGTTTGTCCGCAGACAGATTCCAGGTCATGTGGCCAGCATGACTAAGCTGCTTCTGGTGAACCAGAGCAGCGCACAGAAACGCCGTTTACCTTCCCACCAGAGCGGTACCTATTTATCTACTTGCACTTTGGGGCATGCTTTCAAACTGCTAGGTAGGCAGGAGCTGGGACCGAACAACGGGTGCTCACCCCATCGTGGGGATTCGAACCGCCGACCTTCTGGCTCAGTGGTTTAGACCACAGCGCCACCTGTGTCTGTTGTTGTTGTTTAGTCATTTAGTCATGTCCGACTCTTCTTCGTGACCCCATGGACCAGAGCACGCCAGGCACTCCTGTCTTCCACTGCCTCCCGCAGTTTGGTCAAACTCATGTTTGTAGCTTTGAGGAGGGTCTGTAAGATGGCGGCTAAGGAGCAGCAGCCCCACGCTGCTCTCTGATGTTACAGATAGCTACAGCTTAATATTGCTTGTTTCAAATGCCCTTGCCATGCTTTTTAGAACTAGTAGTTTTATTGCCTGTTAAGCTTTAGTTAACACCGACTCCAGCCTGAGTGATTTATCACTTCCTTATCTTACTGGCACTTGGCCGCTGGAGGTTTGCCTACCACAACGAAACATCTCTCCAAGTGCAACTATAAAGAAGAGAGAGGAGAGAGTACTGAGCTCTACTTACACCTCGGAATTCCACGCAGCTGGTGGGGAACAGCGGGGGCAGTAACTAACGTTAACATCACTGGAGGGCTCCCAACGCCGTCGGGAAGTATCACTGCATAGTCTCTTCGGCAAGTAAGATGGCGGTTCAAGCCAGATAGGATCTCACCGCCCTCCTCCCCTCAACGTTTTACCTGCCACGGTCGATGTAAGTAATGCCGCTGTAAAAAATATATATTTTGTCTATCCCCCTCTATCTCTGACCGCTAGAACTGTCGGAAAGCCTGGCATGCTGTGGACCACAGCCACTTCTAATTAATTAAGCAGACGTGGAGCTTTTGGGGAGAACGTTATTTAACGAGTGGAGTGCTAATTCCAGATTGCCTAACTGGGACTAAGCGGTACTACCCACATATCCCACATAGCTCCACATACCCTACGGAGATGGTGTTTACCAGACAGAACTGTAAAGATCTGGGGATCTCCCCAACGCGGAGGGCTGAATCACCACCAGTAACCTCACAGATGGAAATTTTGCATTATTTTAAGCCCAAAACAAAAACGCCCATATGCTCTGAGTCCCCACTTCTCCACGAATGGTCTATTGGCAGAACATGGTATGGGAAGGAACCTGATATAGATGAGGAGAGAGAGGGGATCAGTCTGGCAATTGAGATGGCTCAGATAGTCTCCCAATCCGGTGCTATCGACACTCTCGTAGAACACGATCAAGAACGAAATCCGAAATGCCTGGAAGTCACACTAGATGGATCAATCAGTGCAGCCAGTCCTAGCGAAAAGGCTAGGATGGGACCCTCAAGTCCGACGAGAACAGAGGAAAATCCAAGTCAGCTAAAAGGATCCTGCTGGGACACAGATAGCAATATCTATATCCTGATTGGGCTTGTCAATGAAATGATGAAAGAATGCCAAATGCACATAAGTAAAGAATTAGGACCAATTTGGAATTTTCTTACGGAATGTGTGGGTTTGCTAGTAAGCCTGACAGAGCTCATTAGGGAGGGAGCAATCTCACACACACCCCACTCCAGCGGCTGAAACCCCAACAGAGTCCAGTATCTCAGAGAAGGTCTCAAAGAGAGCCACTCCTATGTTTACCAATAGTCGAGACACACACCCCTCATCTAAAAAGAAGCATCGCCAGCAAAGAACACACCCACTTCATAAGAAGAAGTCTAAAAACGTAAAAATGGGAAGGCGGACAAAGAGTCATACGCAGAGTAAGAAATTGAATTTTTCTAAATTATTCAAGCTCCTGGAAAACCCCACAATAAAGGAATCAAATACAAAGAATACTAAACCTGTGACCACAAAACAGAGCATTACCCAGCAACCTAAAGTGACAATTGCATCACAATCCCTTAACCCTCAATCACCGAAAGAGCGGAACGAACAATTAGATAAAGCCCGGCAAACCTCCTCTGATACAGTGGAGACTAACAATCCCAATCGCAATAAGATAACTCAGAACAATCAAACGCTGATCCTCAACAGAAGCAGATTAGTTATCTGCCCTATGTACAACCACACAGAATTACATTCACTGGACCAACAAAGAATGTATATATTTTAAAAAATTGATTTAGTACTCAGAGGCCTCCCATTACAAGGTAACGTTATCAATGTAGATTTTCTCCCAAATGACAATAAGTATAATTGAGTGATGCTGACATTTAAAGATGACTCGACTGCAAAACAAATACTAATTAACAAGGAGAAGTTGCAAAGGGCGGGCCTGACAGTGACACGCCTATTCGAAGTGGCCGCCCCGCCCCCCCCCGCTCCTAATCAAATCAAATAAGAAAGGCATCCATTCAAAGGTGATGGAAAATAATAAAGCTGAACATCAGAATAACCACCAGTCGGCAAATATTATTGACCCTAATCACCTGAGAGTGGATACGTTGGGCTCCCCCATTGATGTCACAGTGACTATGCCTAATGAGAACGTACTTACCTTGGAAGATACTCTGGAACAAATCCAAAAATCGCAGAATGCACTTCTTAAAAGGCTGCTATCCATTAAAAGCTTTATAACTAGCATCGCCTCTACAGCACCGTTAGAATTTAATTATCCAAGTAACTCCTCAAAACCTCTGACCAATGAAGAATGGTTAAAATGCTTATATCTGTCGCCTCACGAACTGGGTACCCCCACACCAAGTCTCCAAACCAAAAAGCATCAAGTTGAATTAGTGACCCCAAGCACGAGGAATGGTTCAATTTTTACAGATAAACATGGTCTACTGGATCTTCTTGCAGTCCATGGGACTCTCAAGAGTCTCCTCCAGCACCAAAATTCAAAAGCATCAATTCTTCGGCGATCAGCCTTCTTTATGGTCCAGCTCTCACTTCCATACATCACTACTGGGAAAACCATAGCTTTAACTATACTACACCTGTGCCTAGTTAGTTGCTAAAACCTCAGCTGGAATGATCTTCGCTCAGATCCTTGTAATTCCTTGCCATTTATTTGTAATTCAAATAAAATCAACAACAAAAGAAAAGAGAGTAAAGCAAAGAAAGGAAAGAGAGGAGAAAAACATTAGAAATAAAATACACAAACCTACCTACACATATATAAATATACTGTATAAAGGTAAAGGTAAAGGGGCCCCTGACCATCAGGTCCAGTCGTGTCCGACTTTGGGGTTGCGGCGCTCATCTCGCTCTATAGGCCGAGGGAGCCGGCGTTTGTCCACAGACAGCTTCCGGGTTATGTGGCCAGCATGACAAAGCTGCTTCTGGCGAACCAGAGCAGCGCACGGAAACGCCGTTTACCTTCCCGCCGGAGCAGTCCCTATTTATCTACTTGCACTTTGATGTGCTTTTGAGCTGCTAGGTGGGCAGGAGCTGGGACCGACCAACGGGAGCTCACCCCATTGCAGGGATTTGAACCGCCGACCTTCTGATCAGCAAGCCCTAGACTCTGTGGTTTAATCATACCCTAATCTTCAATCCACTTACAAGGAAGTGAGTGTCCCCAGCTCCCACCTGAGAAAGTTTCCAGGACAGAGAATTTTCTGAACTTACGTCAAACTAAAAGGTTGGAAGTTACTGTCCCGAGAGCCACAGCAGGCTCTATAACTCTCCAATGGTCCGAAAGCACACTCTTCCATTGTCTCCTGAGACAGATGGATACCAACAATGGCTGCTTTAAAAGTGCTTTAAGCAATGCCCAGTATTATGAAAAGACTTTGCAACATTATTAAGAATGTTATGTAAACCATTCAGAAAAGGAATCACTGACGTTGCTTTTCCTTGCTTTTTGACATTGAAATTGTTCTAACCTTTTACCTAAATTCTGAGTGTATAAGGTGTTTACGCGTTTGCCACTGAATGACACAACTGGCAATGCCAGTTCGCCTGAATAGCGCGCAAATCTGCCGAAAATGCAAATAAAGTAAAAGCTTTCTATTTGTTTGTTTAACAAAGTAGTGTGTGTGTTCCCCGCTGGAGATAAAATATTTACTCTAGTTGATAGCAGATCAGTTAATGTCTTGAAATGAAATTATCCGGGGCCAAAGTGCAGCCATAGGAGCAGTACAGGGCACCACAAACAGGAATGTGATAATAACCTTACGCCACCCAAGAACAAATGGGATCTGCATTCCTGGGTGAGTGTCCTCGACAGCATCCGCCAGCGACTTGGACTTTTGAGAGCAAAATACATTCGTTGTTGGTGTGCATGCCTTTTCGCTCCTTGAAAACACAACTGCAAAAGTCACAGGGCTGTAGCCAATGACGTTTGGCTGTTACAACAAGGGTTTCTGCCCATGCATGTTGACTTCCTTGTCTTCTCCTCTCCCCGTGTGACCCACCCCCCAATCTGGGGGGAAATCCAAGGCAATACAACAGGAGAGGAGAGGAGTCCTCTGCAGAACTCCAAGGGCCAAAAATTCTCCATTCCTTTCTATTTAAAATGTATCTCCTGCTTTTCTTGTGCTTAAAACTGTTTTATTTCCCCTGTTTTTAGAACAGCTAAAAACTTTTTGGGGGGATGGAAAGAATCTCATATATATATATATATATATATATATATATATATATATATATACAAATAATTTTAAAAAATACAGCTCAGCGCCAGCCCTTTCATTAAAAGCAGTCAGTTCTCAAAAGCCTGTTGGAACGAGGAGTTCTTCACCTGTCAGCAGAAGGGCAGCAAAGGAGGGAGCCAGTCTAGCTTCTCCAGGGAGGGAGTTCCAAAGTCTGGGAGGAGCCACCACCAAGAAGGCCCTCTCCCGTGCCCCTACCAAGCGGGCCTGTGAGGGTGATGGGACCAAGAGAAGGGCCTCCCCTACCTACTTACCCAGTAGCAAGGCCGACGCTCTCGTGAGCCACCCTAAACTACCTGGCTCAGACACTGGATTGGGGTGGGCGTGGGGTTGCTGTTTATCCGCCGGTCCTGACTGCCTGGCCTGGTGGAACAACACAGCTGCCCCACATCACTGCTGTTGGTGGTACCCACTTGTCTTCACTTTCTTGCCTGTCTGACCACTTGCTGCAATGAGGCTCTTCATTCCTCCTTCTGAGAAAAAGATCCTTCTTCAGAATGACTGAGGTTGCTTACAGAGTCTTTGTTCTGCTGCTGCTGCTGCTGCCGCTGCTGCTACTTCTTTGTCACAATGGTGTCAAATTCCTTTTTTTATTTTTAAAAAAGTGTGTTTTCATTTGCTGCCGTCACAGCTAAGTGGTGGTGCGGGCGCTTTCCGTCCAAAGAGCAAGGAATGAAACATCCTTGCTGTAGCCACTAGGCAATACCACATAAAGAGCAAGAGGGAGGAGGAAGAGAAGAGGTAGGGCAAAGGGAGGGAGAAGCAGAGAAAGGGGTAGGCTGCAGGGGAAGCAGGGGGGAGCTGTCTTGTCCTTCATCTCGGGAAGCAAAACGTCTTGGGATGTTGGTACACTGAAGCGAACTTTCCCATTGCAAGTAATGGAAAGTGGATTAATCTGTTCCAGAAGGTCCATGGAGTACTTAAACTGAAGCGTTCATAAACTGAAGCGAACTTTCCCATTGAAAGTAATGGAAAGTGGATTAATCCGTTCCAGATGGGTCCGCGGAGTACTCAACCTGAAGCGTACTTAACCTGAAGCATGGGTGTAATTGGTTCCAGAAGTCTGTTCATAAAGTGAAGCGTTCATAAACTGAAGCGAACTTTCCCATTGAAAGGAATGGAAAGTGGATTAATCCGTTCCAGATGGGTCCGCGGCGTTCGTAAACCGAAAATTCGTAAACCGAGGTGTTCATAAACCAAGGTTCCACTGTAATGATCAACATTCAGAAGTGGCTTTTGATTGAGGAGTGGCTTTTGAAAGTATTGGACTATGCAGAAATGGCAAAGCTGACAGCGAAATTAAGAGATCAACACGACAAACTTTTTATAGAAGGATGGAGGCCTTTTGTGGACCCTTTAAAAAACACACACACACACACATTGCAGTTGTAGCCCAAAATATATGAAGGCCACCAAGCTGGGGAAAGAGGCGAGCTCTCCCCCAGCGTGTTTCATTTCAGTTAACTATAGCAGATTTTAACACACTGTGTTATCTCCTTTATTCATGCTTTCCTATAAGTCATTTGCATTTCAAATACTTTGTTTTATTAGGATGGACGCAGAACTTACGGTGCATCTATCCAGGAAGCTTGCATTCTGATAAAGCCAGCAAGTTATTCTAAGAACCACGCGCTAGCCTGCACTGCTTGCTTATTAAACTTCTCCCTAATGGGAACGCTCCATCATTGGCTGCAAAGTTTAGATTTGAATTTGATTGCAAAGTTTAATCAAGGTTTGTGATCTATGGCAGGAGGTAGTTGGCCAGCTCTGCAAAATCCTTTCCATATAAAAGAACCTGGGGACGCATAACCCAGTGGATGAAAAAAAGAAAGAAAAGGATTGCCAATTACTATTTGAAGTGAGCGCCGAGCTAATCAAAGTGATGAATTAATTTCCTTTAGCAAATTACTTAGGTCTAAACAGCATATCACATTATCTAAGTTTGCTGGCACAACAACTTGATACATGGATCTGGTGAAATGGATTGCATGTTTTCAGAGGCTGAACTCACTTCAAATAAACTTGTTCCTTTTGCTTATTTATTTAACATCCCAGAAAAATAACGGGGGCGGGGGCGGGGAGGGAAAGGGCATGACCTTATATACAGGTTCCAACACCTACACACATAAATGAGGCGCATTTGTTTATAAATAGCAATGGCTTTATTCAGGGCCTTCTTAAGCATATTCGGCGTCATGGTGCAAAGATCCCTCCGGCACCCCATCCCCGTTTCCCAGAGTTGTCGCACTTTTCCTAAGCCTCTGCGGGGATCACTCTCCTCCCTCAGAGGCTTGGGATGCAAGCTGCACACCCGCCAGCCAGGGGCGTAGGAAGATAGGGGCGGTGGGGGCGGATCGCCCCGAGCGACGCGATCCCAGGGGCACCATCGACGCTGCCTGCTCCGCCCCCAAAAGGCGCACACACGGTGCGCCCCGCCCCAAAACGCACGCCCCACCATTGCGCACGGCGCGCCCCGCCCCAAAACGTGCACCATGTCACTGGGGGCAGCACGCCTGCTCTCTGCCCCTCGTGGCAGAGCATGAAGCTCCGCCGCTGCCGCTAGCCATGTGGTTGACGGGGCGCAGCTGGCGTGCGTGCAGGGAAAGGGGAGGCCGCCGGCACCGGCAAAGCTGCACAGCTCCCTCACTCACTGGGGCGCCCCTGAGAGGTCGGCGCCCTGGCGCAACGCGCCAGTAAGCCCAATGGGAAAGACGGCCCTGGCTTTATTGTCCTTGAAGGGGGAAATCTCTGGGTAAATTCTTTCGAAAAGAAGAGTTGTCCCACCACTGAGAGAGATGATGATGGTGATTGGAAAAATGCAGAATGAGAAATGCAAAATGAAATAAATAAATAAATAACTACTACTACTTACTACTAGTAATTAATAACACCCCCCAACACATTTAAAAAATCATAGAATGTTAATGGGCTGAATGCATTGGGGTTTGGGGTTGTTGTTTTTTTTTTAAAAAAATAGTATTTATTAAATATTTTCTCAAATTACAAAAGAACGTGCAATATCTTTCTTTCCCTCCCTTTGTCTAGGTCATAGACAACAGTCTTACAATAAATAAGCAAAATAACTAAACAAGCATTAGAAGTCACCCCAGAACTGGCCCTATTGAACATTTTCCAAGATCATAGTGCCCACTCACATTATAAAAAACTTATAACCCACCTACTCTCAGCAGCCAGAAACATCATAGCCAGACACTGGAGAAATCTGGAGTAAACATAGACTACTGTTTAAAAAATTGTATGGGAAACAGCTTTATTGGAAAAGCTAACCGACAGACTGAAACAGACACAGGGACAAACGCAGGAGACTCCTTCTCTTTTTTTTTATAATAATTTTTATTGGTTTTTTGTAGAAACAAAACAGAAAAAAACACACAATACATGATCTGTCCCTCCAATTTCCCTCCCCCCACGAGTCCACTTCTGCCACCAGTAGTACCCATGGGCGTTGAGAATCAGAGGGGTCCATTGTAAGGCTGGGTTTGACCTCCCCCTCCCCCCTCATCCCCCCCCCTGCCACTGAAAGGACAGGGAAGGAGGGGCTCTGGGGATTGGTCTCCCCTCAGCTGCTCCTTTTTCACAAACCTTAAAGAAAACATAAACACAATACATATAAAAAAGAAAAACAACAACTACAAAAAAGAAAACAAATAAAAATTTAAAAGTTCCCAATTCTTATTTTCTTCACATTATATTTGTGACTTCCTCAAATCTCTTCTTCCTGGTTTTCCTAACTTCTCTAATTGATTATGGCGGATTTTCTACTCCAATTCCAAATCTTATCCTTATAATATTAACTTATTCCTCCTCCTTCTTCATGCTGCCTCCCCACAAGTCCCCTCCTGCCACAAGAGGAACCTGCTAGGCGCAGCACTTCAAAGGTTCCATTTTTGTGTCTGGGCTTCCCTCCACCCCCTCCTCTCCCCCCCAGAGCACCTTCTGCCACCAGGTGTTTCTGAGCAAAGAGGCGGCCCTTCGCAGGAGACTCCTTCATCCTGCTATGGCTCCCCATTATCACATATACAGCCAAATGTCTGGTTGAAAAGAAACATTTTTGCCTGCTCCCTAAAGATTTATAATAAAGGTGCCAGGCTGACCTCCCTGGGAGAGCATTCCACAAAAGGGGAGCCACTGCAGAAAAGGCCCTGTTCTCGTGTTGCCACCCTTCGGGTCTCTCATGGGGGAGGCACACAAAGAAGGGCTTCTGAGGAGGATGAAAATGAGAGACATGACACTTGATTCTATGAGAGCTGAGAACAAAATGAGCAGAATGGGTGGGCCTGTTACAAGGAATGTGAGGTCAGTTAACAAGCACCTGCGGTATGGAAGCACAGAAGGCCACAATGTGCAAAATATGCACAAATGTGGGAAATGTGAGGAACGGTGTGTTTTCAAGGGGTGTGCGGAAAGGCCCTCTGTGCCTTTGCAGGTTAAAAAAATAATGCTAGTGACATTGGTGTGTAATGATAGTTGTTGCATGTAACCAGAAGCCTGTGATTCAGCTCTCATTGAAGCCAAACTTTCATTGTCATCATGATCCTGGCCACCCATTGGGTCATGCTAGCCGGCCTCTCTTACAACATGCACACATCATTTCTAAAACATAAAACCTGTAAAGATTTCAGGAACCAGATTTAGTCTCGTATTTGCATTTTTTTTTCCCAGATTGCTGTTTCAGAGACACCGAGTCGGTTTATATATATCTTTTACCAGACTAATTTGTTAGTGGAGGTGTGAGGATAAAGCAAAATGTTGAGTTTCGCAAAGCTGCTCTGCAGGCAAAAATTATGATTGCAATTATTATTATTTTTAGATGGTGTACTGTGACAGGTTGAATAGCTTAATTTGCACATCAAAGGCTCTGCCTTGTATTTTGCTCTGAACTTCTTTCTTTCCCTTTCTTTCTTTCTTTCGTTATTTCTTCTGGGTTTTTTTGGCGGCATAAGAGCACCTGTGTGAAGGTTAGTTGGATCATAAAATTATCACCAGTGATTTTGTCCAGCAGGTTGCACCTTTTTGGTCCCCCCCCCCAATACCATTAATGGCAGTCCAGTTTTTACATTTATGGCGTTATTGATTTGAATGTGCACCAAATAGTGTCATTTCAGCCAGTCAATCCAGAGCAGAGAATGGGAGGGGTCAGAGAGATTATCAGTTAAATTTGAATTCCAGTTCTCCAGTATTCTAGATTCAGGTGGGTAGCCGTGTTGGTCTGACGTAGTCGAAATAAATACAAAGATTTAAAAAATAATAATTTAAATAAACTTTCTTTGAAAAATATTTTTTAAAAAATATTCAATTAAAAAAGTGTCCAGTAGTCCCTTAGAGACCAACTAAGTTTGTTCTCGGTACAAGCTTTCGTGTGCATGCGCACTTCTTCAGATACCTGGTTGATGGACTTCCATTTCATGTGGCTCAATTACTTTGTTAAAATCCCTTCAAAAGACCCTTCAAAAAAAGTTCTTTAAAAATTTTTAAAAATTGTCCACCTTAGAGAGTTTGTTCTGGGTATAAGCTTTCGTGTGCATGCACACTTCTTCAGATACCAACATTCAAGTTAAACTGCAACACACAAACACGTATTTCACATAAGGAAGCCCAACAGTTACAAAGCAAAACCAGTGGTGTAAATTTTGACATGCCGATGCACATCACAACAAGCATTGTCACGCCCCCATGGACAGTAAAAAAATGCATCCCTGTTGATCCATCTATAGTTTGGGACACTTCCGGGAGGGTGTTTCTTATGGGATGGCTTCTAATGCATGCAGGTTTGTTTGGCTTTTTAAGCATCTACACATCGTTGGTGACAAAATTCAGGCTGCATTTGCCCCCATTTAATCTGGGTTTTTATATACCTTGCCAACAAAGGTCCGTATATGGTTTTCCCAGTAGTGATGTATAGACCCAGTAGTGACCCCATGGACCAGAGCGCGCCAGACACTCCTATCTTCCACTGCCTCCCGCAGTTTGGTCAGACTCATGTTCTTAGTTTCGAGAACACTGTCCAACCATCTCGTCCTCTGTCATCCCCTTCTCTTTGTGCCCTCCATCTTTCCCAACATCAGGGTCTTTTCCAGGGAGTCTTCTCTTCTCATGAGGTGGCCAAAGTATTGGAGCCTCAGCTTCAGGATCTGTCCTTCCTGGGAGCACTCAGGACTGATTTCCTTAAGAATGGATAGGTTTGATCTTCTAGCAGTCCATGGGACTCTCAAGAGTCTCCTCCAGCACCATAATTCTAAAGCATCAATTCTTCGGCCATCAGCCTTCTTTATGGTCCAGCTCTCACTTCCATACCTCACTACTGGGAAAACCATAGCTTTAACTATACAGACCTTTGTCAGCAAGGTGATGTTTTGGAATAGGATGTCCCTATTTTCTTCGGAGAAATGTCGGAGGGTATGGAGAGAGTTTTCCTGAATGTTGCCAACTCAGGCTGAGAAGTCTCCTGTTTTAAGGAAAATGATTTTTGATCTGTCTATTCCAGGCTTAGGCCCATTTAATTAGTACACAATTCCCCTCCCCTTTAATGTATTTATACAAATTGCGCTGTCCCCTATTCATGTGTTTATACTTTGCCCAGAGTGTCGCAACCTTGATTTGATCCTCTGGGCATTATTTTGTTATAAATATTAAACAGTATCACGTAAGCTACCTGTTTATACATGCAACCATGCTTGCAATTTTTTTGTTGACAGAGCAGAGTCAGTAATTCTGATGTTTTATTTACCTTAATAAGGCAAGCTCCGTTCCCTTTTAATTAGAGGCCTGCTGTTTGCATTCTTACTGTGAGCAGGCAGAGATCTGAAACTTTCAGGGGAGATAGGGATTCAGGGAGAGGAACGTAGAGAGAAGAGGCCTTCAGATCTATTGCCCAGGATCACGACATTTTGCAAAGAATTAATTTGCTATTTCACTGCACAACAGGCAGCAAATGGTAACTTGCTCCTATGAGTTCTTCAAAGGAAAGGGATTTTTATTTCCTTCCAAAAAAGGGGCCGCCTTTAATTTTCTATGGCTTGCTTTATGAAGCATGATCCTTATTGTAATAAAGTAATGATTTGCTTTGTAACAGGTGTATAAGAAATCAATTTCCCGTTTACAAATTAAGGGAGATGAGCCAAGAGGAAAGTGAAAATGCAAAAACAAGTAGGGCTGGCGAAGGAAGAGCAGGATAAAAACAAGGAGAGATTGGAAGGTTGGTCAGCGACAAGGGCATGAGCTTCATGCGTAATAAGGTACCACATTAATCTCTGAACGATTCTTAGATAGCTAGCAGGTGTGGACCCCTGCTAGAGATTTTGGAGTTCTGCCAGGGGGACAGAGCAGATGATATTGGAGCAGATGGACCAATGGCCAATCTATTGATTAACCTCAGGGCCAAACTATTGATTAGCTGTTTATTATTTGTGATAAACATTTATATACCTCTTATAAAACCAAAAACACTGAGGCAGTGTACAATCCAATAATTTAAGACGCAATTTGTTGTTGTTGTTGTTATTTAAATTTGTGTACCACCCTTCATCTGAAGATCACTGGGAGGTTCACAATATAAAATTACAAAATATGCAACAACAAAAAACAAAAGCCAACCAATAACCCCGCCCCCACAAACACATTAAAAAGGCAATGTATTGTTTAATCGGCCAAAGGCCTGGTTATAGAGAAATGTTTTCACTTGGCACCTATAAAGGTATGTAACAAAGGTGCCAGGTGAGCTTCCCTGGGGTGAGCATTCCACATGGGGAGCCGGTGCAGAAAAGGCCCATTTTCGTGTTACCATCCTCCGAACCTCTCCAAAGGAGGCGCACAAAGAAGGGTCTCCAATGCAGGGTCCTGGCTGGTTCACATGGAGAGAGAGGAGGTCCTTGAGGTTTTGTGGTCCTGAGCCATTTAAGGCTTTACAGTGGTACCTTGGTTCTTGAACGGCTTAGTTGCCGAACAAATCAGCTCCCAAGCGTCACAAACCCGGAAGTAAGTGTTCTGGTTTGTGAACATTTTTCGAACATCTGGAGTGCAGGAAGCTCCTGCAGCCAATCAGAAGCTGCATCTTGGTTTTCGAACAGTTTCAGGAGTCAAACGGACTCCTGTTTCAGAATCAAGGTACCACTGTATAGGTCAAAACCAACATTTTGAATTGGGCCCAGGAGCTAATTGGCAGCTAATGCTATTGGGCCAGGATATGCTCAAACGGTCTTGCCCCGCTGAGCAACCTGACTGCCAAATTCTGCACCAGCTGAAGTTTCTGAACCGTCTTCAGAAGCGGTCCCTACGTATAATGCGTTGCAGTGGTCTTGGGTCATATACAAACCGCTCTCTTTTCCTGCGGAACCGTTTACTGAATCTTTAACAACCCCGATGCTGCTAAGTTCTCTCCTATTGAAATTGTGGGGATGTTAAAAGTGTTTAAATGTAGCTGGATCATGCCCAGTTCCTGTCCCCTCAAGACCACAAGACATATGATGCAATGCAACCATGGGTAAAATGGATGTGTCCTTTAAAAGCACCCAAGGTGGATGGATTTTCTGGAGAAACCCACCACTGGGGATTCGTTAAAAACTAATTGGAAATGGAATTCCATGCTGTAGGTTTTATGCATCACTGGTGATTGTAAATCAGTATGATTTTCATTTTACTGCATCACAGCTTTTTTATGTTTCCTTTTTATTTCAGTGCATCACAGTTCCACCCCCCCGATATTTAATGGTGTTTTATCGGATTGCTGGTATGTTCTGGTTTTCGCTTCTGGTATTTTTATCGCTTTTCCAAACCCTTAGGATGGGCAGATTAGAAATGAAGAAATCAATGAAATACATGATTCAGCATTATCTTCAAATGCAACAGTATGCCCAATCACACTGCCATTCGCTTTTATCATCTTATCTTGATGAGAGAGAAAATTCAAAAATAACCACATCAGAGAGAAAAAGCCATATTTTCTTGAGAGTTCTTCCCCTCGGCAAAAGTCTTCTCAGTTGCTACCAAAGATACAAGCATTTGTAGCAGACCTGGGAGCATCACAGGTCCCAACGGGCACTGCTGGACCTGATCAAATTCCTTCTCCAAAGTCTTTCTCCAACAGTGGTGGCAGGCTAGATGCCCTTGGGATGTTCACAGTCATGGGCTTTTTTCCTGAACATCTGGTATTCACAATCATACTGCCATTTCTTCCTCCTTTTGCTCGCTATTCAGTTTTTATCCCACCCTTCCCCCTAGGAGCTCAGAGCTCAAGGCAGTTCTCCTCTCCTTCCTTGGAGGTTTTTAAGCAGAGGGTGGATAGGCACCTGTCATGTATGATCTTGAGATTCCTGCATTGCAGGGGGTTGGACTAGATGGCCCCTTGGGGATCCCTTCCAATTCTATGAATCAGCCGCTTCCAGTATGGTCAATGTTCAGGGATGATGGGAGTTGTGGTCCAGCAACAAGCATCCCCAAATCTCGTTATGAAAACTTGCGAGACCCAGAAATCCTCAGGCTCATAATAAGACCTCTGTCTTTGCATCATCCCGTGATAACTAGGAACTCCCAGATATTGTGGGAGTCCCCTTGCTGGCTGCAGCACCCACATCCATGACAGAGAGTTGAATTGGGTGAGTGGCATTTTTCTGCGTCTTCCTGCCTTGGAAGCCACCTAGTTACTGCCAGCTCTTTGGAGTCGGCAAGAAAAATGAGAGGGACAACAATCTTCATGAATTTCAAGGCAAATTAATTCAATTCAGTGAATCCATGTGAAGGCTAAGTGTCTCTCGCAGTGCCGGATTTATGTAGAAGCTAAACAAGCTATAGCTTGGGGCCCCACTCTATTGGGGCCCCCCAAAAAAATTAAAGGGGAAAAACCTGGGTGTACATTTCCAAAATATAATATAAAAAAAACAAATAAAGCAACATACAGCAACAGTGTTTTGTGTTGTGTAGCCTCCTATGATGTCAGTAATGGGCTCCGGCTGTTAGTTGACCAAGGACAACTGGACATATAAAGGGCCCCATTGCCTTCAGTAGCTTAGGGCCTCATCAAACCTAAATATGGCCCTGGTCTCTCGCTATCTACATAGAATCATAGAGTTGGAAGAGACCACAAGGGCCATCCAGTCCAACGCCATCAAAGCATTCTTGACATATGGCTGTCAAGCCTCTGCTTAAAGACCTCCAAAGAAGGAGACTCCACCACACTCCTTGGTAGCAAATTCCACTGCTGAACAGCTCTTACTGTCAGGAAGTTCTTCCTAATGTTTAGGTGGAATCTTCTTTCTTGTAGTTTGAATCCATTGCTCCGTGTCCGCTTCTCTGGAGCAGCAGAAAACAACCTTTCTCCCTCCTCTATATGACATCCTTTTATATATTTGAACATGGCTATCATATCGCCCCTTAACCTTCTCTTCTTCAGGCTAAACATACCCAGCTCCCTAAGCCGTTCCTCATAAGGCATTGTTTCCAGGCCTTTGACCATTTTGGTTGTCCTCTTCTGGACACGTTCCAGCTTGTCAGTATCCTTCTTGAACTGTGGTGCCCAGACCTGGACACAGTACTCTAGGTGAGGTCTGTCCCAGAGCAGAATACAGTGGTACTATTACTTCCCTTGATCTAGATGCTATACTCCTATTGATGCAGCCCAGAATTGCATTGGCTTTTTAAGCTGCTGCATCACACTGCTGACTCATGTCAAGTCTGTGGTCTACCAAGACTCCTAGATCCTTTTCACATGTACTGCTTCTCAAGCCAGGTGTCACCCATCCTGTATTTGTGCCTTTCATTTTTTTTGCCCAAGTGTAGTACTTTACATTTCTCCTTGTTGAAATTCATCTTGTTTGCTTTGGCCCAGTTGTCTAATCTGTTAAGGTCATTTTGAAGTGTGATCCTGTCCTCTGGGGTATTAGCCACCCCTCCCAATTTGGTGTCATCTGCAAACTTGCTCAGGATGCCCTCATTCTCAGCTACCCAAGGAGCTGGCTTTTTTCCCCATGCCACTACTGCCTCTTCTACTGTCTGCTTGCACCTGAGTCCCCTCCTGCCTAGGACGAAGCCATGGTTGAAAAGCCATTGACAGATACCACTGAAGCTGCTGCAGCCTCTGTATCCTCCTCTCAAACAATTACGGATGCACAGGGCTCGGCCTGCCAAAAAACCAAATAGAAACACAATCCTCAATACAAGCACCTGTTTCCTCCTGGCCGGTCTCCGCAGCTGTGCTAAGTGGCTTTGGAGCTGCCCCAGGTTGTCTGTCATGGGCTTGAATCAGAGTGGCAGGCAGCTGGAAAGGCAGGGGGCTCTGGCTTCCTGTTACATTATAAACTTATCGCCACCCTGCACATTACTCAGCACCTTGCCCGAAGCCGCCCTTAACAAGATATGTCGGCTGGGTGGTTGCCTGCAGAAGCCATCATCCCTAGACCACAAATGTGTTTGTCTGTGTTTCCTCTTTCTGCAGAATCTGCGCTAGTCAATTGGAAGGGTTTTTTTGGGGGGGGGGCAACCCCTTGAATTCTCAGAATGTAGTGCTGGACCCTGGCTAGAGTAGCTGCATCTTGTTTTCCTCCTCCATAGCGTTGCCAGCCCTAGAGCACCCCAGACCCTGAGATTTCAGGGTCCAAACCCAAGACCTAGGGGCGGTGATGTCACAGGGGCATGTTCCAGTGATATTAAGCATGAGACATTAAGCATCGACCACAGTCACTGAGAGCATGTGATTCAAATAAAAAACACACAAAGTCTAACAAATGAGCAAATATGTTAATGGTTGGAAATTTAAATAACGGTTGGAAAATAAACCAAAGGGGGCGTAGCCAGGGCTTTTCTTGGGGGTGAGGGGAGGGCAAGAAGTTGTTGAGCTTTCTTTGGAGGTAAAAATCCCCCCTCCCCCCAAAAAGAGGACATTACAGGAGGCAGGCAGAACCTCAGTTAATTGAGTTTTTTTGTAATACGGTGGTGCCCCGACTTACAAATTTAATCCGTTCCGAAGGCACCTTCATAGGTCGAAAAATTCGTAAGTCGAAAAGCGCCATTGAAACGTGATTTCCCATAGGAATGCAATGGAAACAGAAAAATTCGTAAGTCAAAGCAACCCCATCTAAAAATTTGTAAGTCGAAAAAAACCCTATCTAAAACCGCCGCGGTTTCCGTTCGGATGTCGAGAAATTCATAAGTGTGCGGCCATTTGCCCCATTCGTAAGTCGAAAAATTCGGTTATCGAGTCGTTCGTAAGTCGAGTACTACTGTACTTTTCAATAATTTTTGAGGATTTAGGGGGGCAGCTACTCTTGACTATGCCCATGTTCCCAGGTCAACTCCTTTTCACTTGCTTAAGTTTAGGTAGGGAAGACACTCCTACCCTCTCTGCCTCATTATTTATGATGTTACGTGAGAACTGCAGATATCGTGGGATATAGTAACAGTGGGAACAAGCTTATCAAGCAACAACTCTGATCAACTTGATGATCGTGGCTGCATCAGCTTGATTTCCTGATAAGCCTGAGAACTTCAACTGGCCGATAGAAGTTGTAGCTCTGCATCCTAATTCTTTTTCTTTTTTTGTGCTTCCAGACAGGGTCACTAGAAAAGAGTGCATTTACTTCATTCCCCCTCTCACACCAAGCTACAAATATGGTTTTGATCAGTTACAGCTGCTTTATTCTCTGCTCCAGAGCAATAACTTCTCTTTCCATCTCATAGGGGAGGTCAGCATTTACTTGCTCTTCAAAATACTTCTTGATTTCTTCCACCTCCTTTTCCCAGAAGTCTCTGGAAAGGGCAAACAGTTCCTGTGTCTTGACATCTTCCAAGCCTTTCAAGTTCAAGCCCGTGTCATCAGGGACGTAGCCGATGGCTGTCAGTTGCGCACTCTCCTCTCCCCGAATTCGGTTGAACATCCACTGCAGCACACGGCAGTTCTCGCCGAATCCAGGCCACAAGAACCGGCCTTGCTTGTCTTTACGGAACCAGTTGACGTGGAAGATCTTGGGCAGTTTTGCAGCGGGCCGGTGCGCCATGCTGATCCAGTGGGAGAGATACTGGCCAAAGTTGTAGCCAAAGAAAGGCCGCATGGCAAAGGGGTCGTGCATGATGATCTTGCCTGCAGGGAGAGGGGGGAAAGATCGTGTTATGAGGGTCTTTCTTGCCCACATTCAGAGCACCATCAATTCTATGGTTGGCTGAGGAATGCCCGTCGTGGCTCAGTGACACAGCAAGTGCTATGCATGCAAAAAGTCCCAGGTTCCATCCCAAGTATGCCCAGGTTCAATTTCAGTCAGTCAATCTGAGATCCAGTGTGGCATAATGGTTAGAGTATTGGACTAGGACCTGGGAGACCACAGTTTGAATCCCCTCTCTGTCATAAAGCTCGCTGGGTGATTTTAGGCCAGGGGTCAGCAAACTTTTTCAGCAGGGGGCCGGTCCACTGTCCCTCAGACCTTGTGGGGGGCCGGACTATATTTTGGAAAAAAATATGAATGAATTCCCATGCCCCACAAATAACCCAGAGATGCATTTTAAATAAAAGGACACATTCTACTCATGTAAAAACATGCTGATTCCCGGACCGTCTGCGGGCTGGATTTAGAAGGCTATTGGGCCGCATCTTAGTTTGGGGACCCCCTGCTTTAGGCCCATGGGAAGGCAAACTAAGGCCCGGGGCCCAGATCCGGCCCTATCGCCTTCTAAATCCGGCCCACGGACACTCCGGGAATCAGTGTTTTTACATGAGTAGAATGTGTCCTTTTATTTATAATGCATCTCTGGGTTATTTGTGGGGCATAGGAATTTGTTCTCCCCCCCCCCGAAAAAAAATATAGTCCGCCCCCCCAAGGTCTGGGGGACAGTGGGCCGGCCCCCTGCTGAAAATGTTTACTGACCCCTGCCTTAGGCCAGTCACCATCTCTTTGCCCAACCTACCTCAAAGGGTTGCTGTGAGGATGAAACAGGGAGGAGGAAAACCATGTACAGCACATGGAGCTCCTTGGGAAGATAAAGGCGGTATATAAATGTAAAATAAATAACTAAACAAAATTTTTTTTAAAAAAAGTCAGTGCAGACCAAAACAAAAACCAGAAGACAATACTGAGCTTGATGGGTTAATGGTCTGACTTGGACCACGGCTGCATCCCGCACAGAACGAGGCAACTTGTAATGAGGCAACCAAAACTCTGCCCTTGAAGCCAACCCGATCTCAAAGTAATCAAGGTGTAAGCAACTCTGGAGCTACGATGGCAAGGGCCGATGGGAGGTGTGCTGTTTGAGACGAAGGCTGGTACTCCTCCCTCTAACGAACTGCTACTGCTAAAGAGGTAAAGCATAAGCTGACTACTGTAACAGATAAATCTGACATCAGGAATCACAAGACAGAGAAACCAGTAGGAGAACACTTCAATCTCCCAGGACATTCTATACAAGATCTCAAAGCAGCTGTTTTATTACAGAAAATTTCCAGAAACAGACTGGAAAGAGAAGTTGCTGAATTGCAACTCATTAGCAAGCTTAAAACCATGGAGCCACCTGGAATGAACAGAGACGTATGATTCTTATCTCATTATACATGATCAAGCTTTCCTTAGCACCTCAGCCCTTGCTTCCCCCCCCCCCCCGCAAGACCAATTGCAGTCGTTAACAGTCGTTAACAGTCATCAACAGGTTTACCACTACTACCAGCCCATCTCCCATTCCAATCACCCCCACCCCCCACCCTCTGAATATACATAAGGGTCTGGTTACTTCTGTTTCAGTGTATCTGATGAAGTGTGCATGCACACGAAAGCTCATACCAAAATAAAAACTTAGTTGGTCTTTAAGGTGCTACTGAAGGAATTTTTTTATACTGTAAACAGAAGCCAACATAACCATTTGCATTGGTACAGCGTTAATAGCTTAATCCAAATGTTTTCCATGAGCAAAACCAGTGGGTCTGGGGCGTGGGCAGCCTTGCTGAAAGCAAACTGAGCTGGCAGCCGGGTGCACTTTGGGCCGCCCAGGCAGCACAGAGGATGTGAACAAAAGGAAGAGCGCACTGAGCAGGTGACTGCAGGACAAACCAGAAGCTTACCTGGGCGGGCCCTGAGACCATGGCCAGACCAGGGCTGCAGTCTCTGAGGCTCTGCATCAGCCCCCACCCCCCACCCCCAAGACAGAACGTCACAACATCACACCTACTTATTTCCAGCTGAACTCAACGAGAATTAAAAATATACAAGACATCTTAATTTACTTCAAGGTCTTCTGCATTTTTAGCTTTGTCTGGATTGTGCAAAAGAAAAAGAACAGCAACTCTCTCCTCCAAACTGGTCTGGATACACCAGTTTCTGGGGTTGGTTCATGCACCAAGATGTCAGCACTTAAGAGCTACTGTGCAGCCAAATGAAGTTGTTATTTTAGGTGTCCGATCAACAGATAAGTTTTGCCACAACGAAATGGAGTGTGTGTTTCAACACCCCAGTCCAAATTTGCACGAAGGCCTACCACTGGCAAGCCCCAAATCCTTTTGCCTCCGTGGGGCAACAACTGGGGGAGCGCAAAGTTTGGCTAATGGGCTGCCAGTGGGTAACTTGGTTCTCACAAACACCAAAGAAGCAACGTCATTAAGTCCCTGCCTCGCAACCCTAAACTAGTAGATTGCAAATCTCTCCAGACCTTGGAACCATAAGATCTTTTCACCAGCCATAATTACTCACAACGGCTACGCTGCCATCAATATATTCACACTTAGAAAGAAAGGAAATAAGTTCCAGCAACTAAGTGTCAGCAATTTCCAGGTGGAAATAATGAGACGTGCTATTTAAATGAGGAAACGTTATTATGTCTGACTTACCTTTATGTTCAGCGGCAGCTGTTGCTTCTGATCTCATTGTTGCACCTACGAATACTCCATGCTGCCAGTTAAGAGCCTCATAGACCAGAGGTACACCTGGGGAGAACAGGAACAGCTGTAATATTTAGAGCAGGGCAGTCCAACTTTCCATACCAAATGGGCCGCAAGAGGACTTTGACACAGAACTCGCGGGCCACATGCACTGAATTAAAATTCCATATCAGTGTTTGCAAGATATTTAGCATTACAGCGGTACCTCGGTTCTCGAACGTAATCCATTCCAGAAGACTGCTTGACTTCCGAAATGTCCGGAAACCGAGGCGCAAAGGGGCTGGTTGCAAGTTCAATTGGAAAAAATGAAAAACACGCAGCGGAGGCCGTTTGACTTCCGAGGCGTGTTTGAAAATGGAAGCATTAACTTCCAGGTTTTTGGCGTTCGAAAATCAAAACACTCTGCTTCTGAGACACTCGAAAACTGAGGTACCACTGTATTTAATATACACAATTAATATATTGTTGTTGTTGTTGTTGTTGTTGTGTCGTTTAGTCGTGTCCAACTCTTCGTGACCCCATGAATTAATATATATAATTAAATATATAAAATTAAACATACAATTATTAGATTTCATATCTTTAACTATGAAACAAATTCAATACACAGTTATGTGCGCATTGCACAAAAATATATAATTATGCTTCATGTTTAATGTCTCTTCAAAAAAAAATTTTTTTAATTGTCCTGTAGCACCTTAGAGACCAACTAAGTAGTTCTGGGTATAAGCTTTTTTAATTTTTTTTTTAAAAAAATTCAACTGCGTCAGACCAACACAGCTACCCACCTGAATCTAGCCTCTTCTTTAACATTGCGGAGGGTTGCCAATAAAGGCCTCATAGGCTTCTTGCAACCCACGGGCTGGAGCACCCTGATTTAAAGGTTGGCAGTGCCACACATAATGATTTTTGATGCTTTCAAACACTGCAGCAGCAGGAGGCGTGGAGCTAGCAATTTGTGAGTTTGGGCGCATCCTTCCTTCTTCTGGTTTATTCAGACCTTAAACAGTTCAATCAAGAGGCTAGGCTATTTTAAGATACAAGGCGTTAGGGGGGGATGTTTATGTTACCAATGGCCTCTGCCTTTTTATAGCAACTGTTGAGCAGTGACAAGGGTAGGAAGAGGGTCCAGCAAATGGTGAGCATTTGCCACATTCCCTGGTCCCTCCTCACTAAAGAGGCTGTGTGTTCTCCCTGCATGCTCACACATCCTCATGGATCGCAGCTCAAGCATTACTCTGCACTAGGGATGGAGCAGAAATTTGGTCTGGCTAGCATTTTTAATGCACTTCCCCAAACTATACCAGACCAAAACGCAGCTATTCTTTGGAAACTGCACTTTGCTGAATTTTGCGATTCAGTTCTGCAAATAAAAATGCGTGCAAAAAATCATCATGTCTGTTAGTGTGTGCACATGTTGGTGAAAATAATGTGCATTTTATTAAGTGAAATGGTCACTAAGCTGCTAATGAACTTTCATGAGGATTTTTTAAAAAAAATATATAAACAGATGCCGAAATAAGAACTGCAGTCTGGAAAAATTAGGAACTAAGCAAAATTGAAATTCATAGATTCATATTCCAAGATTCATAGCCAAAAATACCGAAAATAGGAGACATGTACCCAAGTTTCACCCTCAGCTTGGCATTTATTTATTGGTTTACATTTTTGTTATAATTTTTAAAAAATGGATTTCAGGATAGTTTGCAAAAGAATTTACACCTGATGGAGTACTGTGTATTTGGTGATACAGTGGTACCTCGGTTCTGGAATGGAATCAGTTCTGGAAGCCCGTTCGACTTCCGAAACATTCAAAAACCAAGGTGTGGCTTCCAGTTGGTTGCAAAAGCTTTTTGCACTCAGCGGAAGCCACGTCGGACGTTCGGTTTCCGGAAAACATTGGAAAACAGAAGCATTTACTTCCGGGTTTTCAGCGTTCGAGAACCGTGCTTTCACTGTAACATCTAATAGATACCAAGATAATTTTTGTATGGACATCCCATGTAAATACAGCAAATAAGCACATAAAATAGAACAGACAGCCCCCTTTTGAGACTCTTACCTTCAGGTCTCCGTCCTCCAAATATGATCCCCTCAATTGGCACTCCTTCTGGAGCCTCCCAGGCAGGATCGATAATGGGGCACTGGTTAGCAGGAGTGCAGAACCGGGAATTGGGGTGGGAACAAGGTTCCCCTGTGCAAATATAACAGATATTTATAGTGGCACCATTAACCGAAAACACAACGGCAATAAAAGAAACAGGGAGCGATTAACTGGAGTTAATTGTACCGCTCTTGGCTGTCCATTCCTTGTTTTTCCACGAAGTGAGCGTCACCCCGGGCGCAAACTGCTTTTCCATGCCTTCCCAACACACGCCTCCATCGCTAGTTTCTCCCACGTTGGTGAAGATGGTGTTCTTCCGTATGGTCTTCATAGCGTTGGGGTTTGTTTTCACTGACGTCCCAGGAGCCACTCCAAAGAAGCCATTCTCTGGATTGATGGCTCTTAAGTTACCTGGGGGATTTTAGAAGCGATGTGAGGTTTGGAAGCCACGTCTCTGCTTCAGCTGCTCCCTACCTCTCCAACACCCCCCCCCCATTCCTCATTCAATCCTTTCCAACTCTTTAACAAAACTCTTCTGCTCCTCCGCTCACAAATACTATTTTCGGGCTTCTCAACTTTGGAGCCGCTGCTGATGGTTCCCGTCTGGTTATGCCGAAACTGCAAATGCATTTCAAAGCGCTCCAATTAGCACTCACTTGGGATCTTTCCCTGCATCAATGAATGGATACTGCATGTGTTTCTGAGATATTCCCTCTTTAAATGCCACTGCTCTGCAGGAGGCAATATTTCCTCACCTGCCTATCTTGCATGGGGCTAAACTTGGATGCAAAGTCATACTGTAGGTATCCTTGGAGCCTAAACCACTGCTATTTTCCCCCCTAAATGCCACCCTCCAGAAAAAATAAATAAATCTTGAAGTTAGGAGAAAGCCTTATCTGTTTCTTTTTGTAACACTGAAGTGCACAGTACATGATTTTACTGGAGGGTTAAAAAATATATTCACCCTCTTTCCACATCCTGTAGCAGAAGGAGGAAGGGTGACGGAAAAAAGATTGGGTGAGTAGGTTGCTGGTTTTCTCAGCAATGGTGAAACTGACAAGGCTTTGCACACGCAGGCAGTTCTTCATGAAGGGCTTTTTGTAAGAAAAAGCTGTTCCAAAGTGGGTACAGTTGTACCGGGAAAGTGATGGGAGAGAGTGTAAAAATGCATTTCAGACTAAACATCTGATCACTTCAAACGCAGGGGCCACACAAAAATGCAAGAAGTTTAAAATGCCACTGTGAGTCATAGAATCATAGAGTTGTAGTGTTAGAAGGGACCCCTGAGGGTCATCTAGCCCAACCCCCTGCAATGCAGGAATCTTTTGCCCAACGTGGGGCTCACACCCACAACCCTGAGATTAAGAGTCTCGTGCTCTACCAACTGAGCTATCCCACATTTCTGAATGGCCACCAGATTATTTAAAAACCCAGTACAAATATACTTAACGCTGCATTTCTTGTTACATGTGGGAGGAAGAGAGGGTGTAAAAATGAAAATAATTTGAGAAGCATGTGTGAAATCTGCCTCGGAAACAAGCTAGAGCAAGTGCCCCTACTACCGGAGGTTGTGAGTAGGAAAATATCTGTTCTTCCATCATCTGACACTAGGCTTTCCTGACAACAAGCACAGTCTGTTCACACAAACGCTATCAGTGCACTTTTTTTTATTCAGTGAAGTGGTGTTCACTGCATTGACATGATGAACCAGATACATGGTTCTTTCAACATGCGTCCATGTTGCAGCCAATGCATATTTGATCAATTCGCTTTAGAAAGTTTTACGGGGTCATGCAAACACGTGGCCTTGAAACCCATTGAAAGATCCCAAGGATGTTTCACCATAGCAAGGTCAGATTGAGTTTGCCAACAAGAAACTGTGGCACCTGCCCCATGCCAGATGGGACCAAGAAACTGTCTACCTCACCCAACTTCTGCTATTGGCTCAACTGCTGGTTTCAACCACTGACATCAAACAGCTCTGGAACATCAACATCCCTGGCTAAATCCCCACTTGGATGCTATAGAGGTTACCTTGGTCATCAAATTTCATCCAAGCAATATCATCCCCAACACACTCGATTTTCCACCCTGGCAGAGTTGGGTTCATCATGGCCAAGTTGGTTTTTCCACATGCACTTGGGAAGGCTGCAGCAAAGTATTTCTTTTCACCTTCCGGATTTGTGATACCCAATATCTATTTAGGGGAGAAAAAACCCCACTCTCTTAAGGAGCGCCATGCAGCTGACAACAATACCGTATTGGCCCGTATATAAGCTGCACCCGAATATAAGCCGCACCTTTAAAATTCATGGGGAAGGGGGGGAGAAGAAAAAAGACAATACCCGAATTTAAGCCACTCCCTTAAAATTCCGCAGGCACTCACACCCGTTCTGTTTTACTGTATGTCTGTTTCAGCAGCGATCTCGTAAAAGCCAATTTTTGTAAGTTCGCAAATTTAAGCCACACTTTAACTTTTCGCAATCAGAATTTGGGGGGGGGGGGAAAGGTGAGGCTTATATTCAGGCCAGTACACTAATATTAATGACTGCAAAGCATAAATAATAAGCCAGCTAATCTCTGAACCACTGCGGGATTTTTTCAAACTGAAGAGGGAAGCTACCAAGTGAAATTCTGAAACGCCAGGGAAGAAATATAATATTCGATTTTAGAACATGGAAAAATATTGCACAATTTGCAATCCCTGGAGAATGTGGATATCTCAACCCCATTTAGTCTCTGTTTCGGTATTTAGCATTCAGCTCCGCCCTTCCTTCAGGGTCAGGGCAGTCTCAGTGCTCTCCCCTCGCCTGCCTTCACAGCAACCCTGCAGGCTGACAGAGGGCTGACAGAGAATCACTGGCCCACTGACTAAGGATTTTGGACCTGCCCAACACTCCAGCCACTACACACAGGTTTTCTGTATTTAAATATATTACTGCTACTATTGAACAGGCCCTGATCTAGTCTCTATATAAAGAGACAGTCCCTGCATAAGAACCCCTATAAGATTAAATAGAGGCCAGCTTTCCTCCTGCCCTTCTCTCCTTGTGGGGTGTCCTAAGACTAGGGAAAACCAGAGAATCTCAAACATTCCCTAAAAAACTTCAAGGTTAGTCAGTATGATTATTCCCATTTAACAGATGGAGAACTGAGGCTGAGTGAGAGTGACTTGCCGAGTGTCACCAGTTGAAGGAACTTTTTAGCTTTTTAGCTTTTTAGCTGTGGGCATCCCACCCGTGCCTTCAAGCTCTTTCTTGTTCCCTAGAAATAAAGGCGTTTACTGCCGCTGACTGTGCCTTCGGTTGCAAAAACACCAGTGCAAGCAACACATTTATTGCTAAAACTTTCCCCTACCAGCATGTGCTCAGCGAGCCAGCCCTCTTCCTTGGCGATCCTGCTGGCGATCCGGAGAGCAAAGCACTTCTTTCCCAGGAGGGAATTTCCTCCATAGCCGCTTCCAAAGGAAATGATCTCTCTGTGATCCGGGATGTGAGCAATCAGAGTCAGATCTGGGTTACAGGGCCAGTTATTTACCAGGGGCTCTACAAAACAAATTGAGCAAAAGACATTATTTATTGGGATTGGAGACCTGGATAAAAGTGCCACCTCCTCCTTCTGTTAATATGCATCCCTTTAAAACGGGACCATGTGCATATTTGTTTTTCTTTTGTTTGGTACACAGTGAGCCCACAACTTGTGCGCATTCAGATTTATGCATGTGGCAATATATATATATAAATTAAAAATGGGGTGGAGTTCTGGGGGAAATGGTTTTGGCAATCCCACCTGCCTTGGAATCCAATGCGTTTTGACTGTATGCAATTTTAGCTTTAGGCGTGATCCCCAGAATGTAACCCCTGCATGCAGTCTTACTGTACCAAAATTGAATTTCAATGTTTGTTTTCTAGGTGTCACTGTAGTGCTGTTAATATTAAGCCAACAGCGGCAATATCAGCAACTTAGTGGCTTTGGAAAACAGTTAATTCTTCATACATTTTGTTTGATAGAGAGGTAGGCAAAACTCTCTCCATTTTCTGTAAGACCAGATGCCACTGAATCTGCAGAAGCAAGATATGGGAGAACATTAAAAAGAAACCCAGCTGTTCCAAAGCATCTTCAGTGAGCAATTTCTGGTCCATCAGGATGGTGTCCATCAGCCTGGCAACCCTGTACAGTAAAGCACCCAAGACCGTAAAGTAACAAAGACTATGCACTTTGCACTGAGAATGGCTTACTTTTCAACGGCAAAGGGCACCCAACTGAATGAAGGCACTTCACAAATTCCCCGTTGCCCAGGGCCTCTAGGACAGACATGCCCATCCGAGTCATGATCCTCATGCTGGCCACCACATAAGCAGAATCTGTCAGCTGAATCCCAAACTTGGATATAGGGGAACCGATGGGCCCCATGCTGAAAGGGATGACATACATGGTGCGCCCTGCAAAAGAGAATCCGAGAAAGGATTTCAAAACAGCAACCAAGACCACTGTAAACATATGCTGGGAGTCTGCGCCTTGCATGTCTCCTTACCACCCCAAACCCTCTCTTCTCTTCCTTTTATTTTAGATGGCATTTTGAAAAACAGGGGAGCCTAACTTTTTTTTGCACTCAAAACATTAGAAGGAATCCTCTTTTGCACAGGAGGATGGTTATCTAAACTCGAGGGCAGGAATGTGGCACGGCGATAGGGAAAACTCTCGCACCTTTCATGCACCCAGGGAATCGGACGCTGAAGGCTTTCTCAAAGTTCTCTTCAGACATCCAGGATCCCAGCTGGCTCATCCCACTCTTCGGGATGGGGATGGTGTCTCGCTGCTCCTGAGTGACGATGACAGTTTTGCTTTCGATTCTGGCCACATCCCTCGGATCTGTACGGGCCAACCAGCTGTGGAGAGAAGAAGCAGGACACCTTCGCTTCAGCCGTTTAGGAAGCAACCTGAACGCCTTCCCTGCCCGCCGTGGCTTTGCAGAGCAAAGGAACCCCCACTGGAGAGCCAGTGTGGTGTAGTGCTTAAGAGTGGTAGACTGGTAATCTGGGGAACCAGGTTCGCGTCTCCGCTCCTCCACATGCAGCTGCTTGGGCTAGTCACACTTCTTTGAAGTCTCTCAGCCCCACTCACCTCACAGAGTGTTTGTTGTGGGGGAGGAAGGGAAAGGAGAATGTTAGCCGCTTTGAGACTCCTTCGGGTAGTGATAAAGCGGGATATCAAATCCAAACTCTTCTTCTGTATCAGCAGCCCTGTGGCGCACGGGAGCTGAGGCAGAAGTGCGGGGGAATAGGGAGGTTGCTCTGCCAACCTGGCCCCCTTTCCTGGAGAGCCTAGTTTTGTGGATTTCCAGCAACACTTCCACTAACCCACATGCCTGGCAGGCAGCTGGTGGGAAAGTGAGCTCCATCTTCATCCGGCGAGACCCCAATCCAGTCTGGCACAAAAGGGTTTTGGGTTGCTCCACCTGATATTAATTCCAGTACAACTCTACCATGCTATGAAGTTTGAGTATGAAAGGACTATTATTTACAACACAGTCTCTCTCTCTCTCTCTCTCTCTCTCTCTCTCTCTCTCTCTCTCACACACACACACACACACACACACACACACACCTGCTCCTCCCTTTAGACTGGGGTGCGGATCCTGTGACCCTCAAGATGTAGCTGGACAACAGGTCCCTTCAACCCTGAACATCGGCAGTCCAACAACATCTGCAAGGCCACAGGTCTCCCACCCTGCTCTAGATGGAGGTTGTAGGATGTGCCACCTTCCCCAAGCTTCCCCACTCCCCAAACTCCTCGGCTGTTTCCCCTCCTCTCTCTCTAAACATTAGGTCCCATTCAAGAAACATCTTCCGACCACCCTGGACCACTAACCTGCCATCTGCTTAGCAAAATGAATCAGAGAGGCTGGAGCGATTACGTTGAATCACTGAGCTCTAATAAACTAGCCAGCAGGGACATTAAAACTGGTGGTGTCAACAAACCCCGGGCTTAAGGCAGACCAAACAGCAGCTGCTGAAGGGATCCCATCTTAGGCTCCAGCCACCCTCAGTACAGTAGCATGCACACACAAATATGCACAAACACACCCCACTTACCAATTCTCATATTTGCCAAGCTTCTTAATCATGCCTTCCTCTACCATGCGCTCCAAGATCCTTTTGTTTTCATGCTCTGAGCCATCGCAGATGTGGATAGCTTCTGGCTGGCAGAGCTCAGCGTTGATTTCAATGAAGTCCCTCACATCTGGCGCCAGGCTCTTCGGGTCTCCCTGGACGAACTTTGGGGTGGCGCTCCTCTGCACCTGCAGCTGGGCTGGCATGACCCGTTCTTCCCAAGGACAAGGCTCGGGGTTGGGGGTCCGTAATGGGAGCTGCAAGCTGGAAAAGGGTTGGGGGGGAAGAAAGCATGCAGTGTAACAGACCTGGGTTGGAAAGCTTGGTTTAAAATACTTGTAGTGGTCAGAACATAGGAAGCTGCCTTATGCTAAGTCAGAGCATTGGTCCATCTCAGAATTGTCTACACCGATGGGAAGTGGCTGACCAGGGTTTCAGGCAGTGAGTCACTCCCAGCAGGTTGAAACCTTCTGCATTCAGTGCAGGTGCTCTTCAACTTCTACAGCACTGAGGAACAAGAGGTCATCTGAAACTGAAAGTGTCTATATCAACGTTAGAACTGAATGCAAGTTATATTCTTACCTTTTTGGAGCTGCCTCTGTTTTCAGGCTTGGAGAGGATTTGGCAGGTTCCTTCAAGCATTAAGGTGTTGCTTAGGGACTAGCTCTGTCCGAAACCTCTGGTCTTCCAGAAAGCACCTTCCTTAAGTACTCTTCTTGGGTCGCAGTCCACCCCACCTTCTGGAGGCTCGCCTCTGACGTCACCGCATGAAAACGTGTCTTCTGGCTCGTCGCCAAGGATGGGTGTCCTCAGGAACGGACTAGTCGTCTCCAAGAGCTTATCTGTTAACTGGCTCCATTAATGAGTGCTTGCGCGCCGTTCAAGCCAGCTTACGAAATGTCCTGGCTAGGTCAACCTTTGGCCTCAATTCTGTCCCTGTCCCTGTTGCAAAACAAAGAAAGAAGGAAAGAAAGAAAGGAAGAAAGAAAAAGAACTGTCGTCATTTCTCAATGCAAGCGAAAGGGTGAGCACACACACCCCCACACCCCCGGATGGTTGCAGAAGCCGAGGCTCAGAGGGCAGTTATGTGTGCAACAGATAGAAAAGCAGGTTCCGTAGTCACAGCAACTGCTCTCTGGCTGTGAACTGCAGGCTCACCCCAGGGATGTTTACTCGCTTTTGGAAAATTCCCTTGGCATGGGGGGAAAGAGGAGGTCTGAATAGCAATCGGAGGGAGAGGAAGGGAACAACATTTGCATTCAGTTCACACTTACCAGTTCCCATGATATCCCGTATGAATGGGAAAGTTCTAATTTGGCTCGGAGAGTCAGGTTTGTAAGTTCATTATAAAGATGCTTCCGTTCTACTTGGCCTTGGCTTTTTGCTTTCACCGCCTCTCTTTTTGTGTGTGCAAGGCAGGGGCAAACCCCCAAAAGCTGAATTGGATCTCTAGCCAAAGGGGGATTCCCGATATCTGACACAGGTACACAGGTCACATCCATACCTTACATTGAGAGGAGTTGGCTTCCTCTCAATGAATCCTGGGAATGGTAGTTTGCTCCTCACAAAGCAACAGTTCCTCAACAGACAACAGTTCCCATGGTTCTTTGGGGCAAGCCATGCACTTTAAATGCATGATGTGGACATGACCACAGATTTGAGCCCACTTCTCTCTTCCATGGATAGTTGCAAGTATCTGCTTTCTCCCTCACTGCTCAGTCACTTTCTATCTACTGTAAAGAGCTGTGGGACTAGAGCACTTTCTTCATGTCCTCCTGAATGTGGGGCAAGAGGACATGCAATCTCATGCCCTCTCCCTACTCCTGTCCACCCTAGTGCTGTGACTGAACTCTGTTTTAACTGTTTTTAATTTCTGAATTTTAAATTGTTGTAACCTGTCCTGGGAACCAATGCTGAAGGGTGAGTAATACGTTTAATCATTAATAACAATAATAAAGAAAACAACCATAGTTATGTTCAACTCAACATGTGTGTAGAACCTATATATTGTGTTTTCTATAACGTAGCCAGAGTCCAATAGTTGTTTGAAGTGTCCAACATAACCAGGAAATGTAATCTACTTTACTTTCATTGCTTGCGTGAATGGTAATGACTATGTCATCATTATGAAGGAGTGTCTCCAACCCATCGTACAGCCTGGACACTGAGGTCCAGCTCCGAGGGCCTTCTGGTGGTTCCCTCACTGTGAGAAGTGAAGCTACAGGGAACCAGGCAGAGGGCCTTCTCGGTAGTGGCACCCACCCTGTGAAATGCCCTCCCATCACATGTCAAGGAGATGAGTACAACTATATAACCTTTAGAAGACATCTGAAGGCAGCCCTGTATAGGGAAGCTTTTTAATGTTTAATTATGTTTTTATATGTTGGAAGCTGCCTAGAGTGGCTGGGGCAACCCAGAGAGTCTGTAGCAAGGAAATAATTATACCAGTTTTTGATATTGCCAAAATTGATACAGTAAATTAGTCATAATGTACTGTTTCTTCTGATTTGTCTGGGAAATGTTTTACATTGCAATATTACAAAGTTGGATCATACATTTTATCTAATATTATTGGGGGGGGGGAATTAAAGCGTAACTATTCAGACCGAACTCTTTCAGCTTATCATTTCGTCGGCAAGCATGTCAACTTCATTCATACTATGAGACTGTTTTAAAACTCTTGTACTGTTTTGTTTTTAACCAGTGGTCAGTGACTTGCCCCATATCTCAGAAGTGTGTTTTTGTCTTCCTTTCTAAATCCTTTTATTATATTTTCAAAAGTTAAAGGATGAAAACAGTGAAGCAATCTGATGCGTACTTGATGGCACCAAGGCCAAACATGCTTGATGAAATGCGAGCCACGTAAGGCAAGAAATTGCAGGTTTGCTCTAAGAGGTTGTTTGCATCGAAAAGAGGTCAAAGCAAAGGCAATTTAACAGAGGGTGTCAGGCTTCCCACACTTTGGACTTATATACGTAATAAGCACAACAGCAGGATGCTGTGAATTGGAATAAACCAATGTTTGCACAGAATGTTGGAGAGCTCATTTTCTGCCCTTTCGTCCAGGAATCTCTGGACTCCCAACTCTTATCAGCCCCAGCCACCATGGCAAGTAAGTCAGGAATAATGGGAGTTACAGCTCCACAGCTCCTGGAAGATCACAGGTTCCCCTTCCCTGCTTTAGATCTACAGTTTGATGCTGCAATTCTGTACCCACTAAGGTCAGAGTAAGCCCCACTGAATTCCTCACCTCCGAGTGTTGCATTGCATTGAGGGGAGCCGAAGGGACCTTGGCCACTAGGAGTACTATGCTCCTACCCAAAGAAAAGTTCTACATAACAATTTGGGCGGGAGAATCAAAATGGGAGTTTTTTAAAAAAAAAATGTTAAAGGAACATGTGTTCAGATCCTGTCTGAAAGAATTACATCTCCTTTCCTAGGTTTGACCAGGCTTTTGAATTGCAAGGGAGCCTATACAGGTTCAGGCAGCCCCTTAACTTCAGACCTCTCCCTGCCCTGCAACATGTGGATGGGGTTTTTTTTTGGGGGGGGGGTGTAGCAAGCATGGGCCCAGGCCCACTCTCTTCCTCTCATGTGATTGGAATCACATGGTTTGTAGATGCCCAAATATGGTTATTGTTTTCCCAGTAGTGATGTATGGAAGTGAGAGCTGGACCATAAAGAAGGCTGATCGCCGAAGAATTGATGCTTTTGAATTATGGTGCTGGAGGAGACTCTTGAGAGTCCCATGGACTGCAAGAAGATCAAACCTATCCATTCTTAAGGAAATCAGCCCTGAGTGCTCACTGGAAGGACAGATCCTGAAGCTGAGGCTCCAATACTTTGGCCACCTCATGAGAAGAGAAGAATCCTTGGAAGACCCTGATGTTGTGAAAGAGGGGGGGCACAAGGAGAAGGGGATGACAGAGGACGAGAAGGTTGGACAGTGTTCTCGAAGCTATGAACATGAGTCTGACCAAACTGCGGGAGGCAGTGCAAGACAGGAGTGCCTGGTGTGCTCTGGTCTATGGGGTCACGAAGAGTCGGACACGACTTAACAACAACAACAAGTATGGTTATTATCACTGAACCAGCCATCTTCAACCAAGTCTCTTCCCTGAATTACAGCCAGGCCAGACATCATTTAAGTATAAGTGAAGTTCAAGGTTGCTGTGTTTATCTGCATTTTGCTCTAGTTTACACTGAGGGCTCACCCAGACTTCATTTTGTGCTGTGCAAGCACCAGGTTTGGGCTTTAATGCTCTGTGTCAGAGCGTGTTTTTTGCTTTGTCCCGGCTCTTTCCCTGGGAAAACCTGCATTTCACCACTGAATTGGAGCAAACTGCAATTTGAGGAAAACCCAGCTGCCATTTGCTCAGATTCAGCAGCAAACCACCCGTTTCCCTGGGGAAGAGTGCCAGGAGGAAAACAAAACCCGCTCAGACACGGGGCTTTAAAGAGTGGCACAAAAGGAAGGTTGAACTTGCTCAGAATCCCAAGGCACATCCACACTTACCTTTTACCTCGCTCTTTCCAGGCACAGATCCACACTTAAAAACTCTGTGTCTGAGCATTTAGTTTTGTTTCACCCCACAGCATTCCCTGTGAAAATTCGCTCTTTGGCACTCAATTGAAGCAGATGTCCATTCAGGTTTTCTGTGTACAGAATTGCCGTTTGCTCCAATTGAGCTTTAAAGAGCAGGTTTTCACAGGGAAAGCCCTGGGACAAAAAGGGGGGGGCACTTGGACACAGAGCTTTTAAGCGTGGACCGTACCTGGAAAGAGCAGAGAAAATGTAAGACTTGGTAAGCCCTCATTTCCTGTTTTGTTGCTCATTTGTTCATATTGGAGATAAACCTTTTGAGTTTTTCATAATCTGCTTGGGTTTTCACCACCCAAAATAGAACAGAACAGTTCCATCTGAAGTCAGAGAAGGTTTCCTTTGTCATTTAAAGCTGAACTAACCACCGTATTTGATTTGTAAGTAGACTGGAATCGGCCTTAAAAGTTGATGGTCAACAATGCCTGGATTTGGGGAACGCAGACTGACGACGTTCTCATGCTTACTTGGAGATGCTGAGAACTGAACTGGGGATCTTCTGCATGCAGAGTTTTGGCCTTTCCTCTCATCAGACATGTGGGTCTGCTACAGCAGTGGTCCTCAACCCCCGGGCCACGGACCAGTACCGGTCCGTGGGTCAATTGGTACCGGGCCGCCAAAGGAACATTTAAATACAATTAAATTAAAATTATTAAATCAAAACAATCTAAATAAAATATAAACAATCAACGTCCCCCCCCTCAGCGGGCCGCGGTAAAATTATCAAACGTTGACTGGTCCGCGTCGATAAAAAGGTTGGGGAGCACTGTGCTACAGGGTCACATTTCTTTCTCTTCTCTGTTTATGGCATGCTCCAATCAGGATGAGGATTATTAGAGAAGATAGGATATAGGGAGATTAGAGCAAATGGGGGGGGGTTGTGGTTTAACACACACAGAGGTTGCAACAGGCAGGGATTGGTCTTTCAGGTTATGTAGCGCAACTGCTGCTATCCAAAGCTTGGAGGTTGATAAGCAATCAACTTTGATCTTTGGTATTCTGGTGAGATTCGGTGTAAACAGTCTTCCTGCTCAATTATACAGGGGTGGGTGGGGCTTATGTCCCCAGAGATCCCTTCTTATAAATCAGATTGCACAGTAATCCCCAAAATTAACTACGGAGCCAGCAGGGCGAATGCCATGCTGCAAGCCTTGTAAGAAACTGCCATGACCTCCTGGATGGCATTGTTTGCTACTTTCCAGCTAATAAACTAGCTGGGAAGTAGTACACACAGATCAAAAGGAAGTCCTGATCTCTTTGGCCAAGAGAGAGAGAGAGAAAAAGGAAGTCCTGATCTCTTTGGCCAAGAGAGAGAGAGAGAAAACAGAGAGTTTGCTGAGTGCAAAGAAACAGAATCTCAAAGTGCTTGTGCAATAGCACCTCATTTGCTTGTGGTGAAAAGAGCATTTGACGTTTTTTACCAAAGTAAGTCTCCCCTCCTTGGGCTCTTCCCAAGAAATAACACTAGGAATTACTGACAACAGGCTTGATGAGAGTTGTTTGGTGCTGAATTTCAACAATGCTGAACATACACGTGAATTTGTTCTACACATTATGCATGCATGTGAATACATATATGAAGCTGTCTTATATTGAGACCACTGGTCCACCCAGCTCTATACTGTCTGCTCTGCAACATCTCAGATGAGACTACAGATAAAAAATTGGTCTGGTAGGACACAGTTGCTGAACTACAACTCCCATCATCCCTGGCCATTGGTCATGCTTGCTGGGGCTGATGGGAATTGTAGTTCAGCAATGTCTGGAGGGTCAAAGGTTCCTCATGGCCGGCTCACTGTTACATGGAAATGTGGTCACTGCAGCTCACCAAAGCGGCAATAAACTGGGTGGGGTGTAGGGCAAATGTAACTATAGGGAACACCTATACAGCTTCTCAGATCAGTACTCTGATTATGTGAGAAAATGTAGATCATCCCTTTATGTGAGCCCCAAGTTCCATCCCTCCCAATCTTTGTAGAAGTGTTTAAAATTTGGGTTCTTTGGTATTGCAAACATTGAGTGACAGTTAACCACATCTTATTCATGAACGGATGCACTGAAATCAATGAAGATCAATCACTAAGTTAAGCAAATCCATTTCAATAGGTCGAATCTGAGTAAAATTTAGCTGAAAACAACCCGTAATTTCCACTTTTGGTTCCCTTCCTGTGTGCGTTGTTTCAATGGTACTGTATATTGAATTTCTGGCAGATGACTTAAACCTGGCAGATGACATCCTTCTTAGCATCAGCAGAAGATGGGGCAATATTAAGCAAGATGGATCATTGGTTTGACTCAATATAAGGCAGCTTCCTATGTTCTCCACATTTCTAGAGGGGAGGAGACGCTCAAGAGAGTTTTCAATTCAAAAGCATTTTCACTGCAAATTTATTCCTGGTTCTAAACTTCTGGGGCGCTAATGGGATTATAATGCATTACATTTAACAGCTAAATGCAAATCCTGATTTTTAATATTTTTTTAGTATTTAGTGCTCATCTACTCTATCTTTCTTTTTTGACACTTGAATGCGATGCTCATCAATGTCTTCTTGGAAGCTGTCAAATTATTTAAATGAGCGTGAATCTGACATTTCTCTCTCCCCTCCCAATCTCTCTCTGCACCAGATAAGAGCGTTCCAAAAGCACCTTAAAAGGAAGGTTTTCAGGGTTCCCACTTGTGATGGACACCATTCAAGCTTTTCAAAATAAAGGTTTTGAGCTCTTCAATTTAGGAGCTGATTTGCCGCAGCTCAATCCTGGGGAGAGGAGAGTGCAGATGTGCTCTGTTGCTGGGGAGGGGGGAGGAAAGGAGCTGTCAAAGAAGATGGAGAAAAAACTTTTAGACTTCATTACTGCAGGAATGAGTAGAACAAAGCATCTCACGGCATTTGAAAGTCACTGATGGTGGATAATGACTTCTTTCTAACAGACTGTTCTCCATTGTTCTTTGCAGATCTAAATGTTCCAGGCGTCGTCTTCTGAAACAAAACAGTGAATTTTGTGACACTGCTTGTTTTGTTTCCAGGAAAAAAGACTTTTTTAAAAATTAAAAGAATCGAGCTGTAACTACGCAATTCTTTCCATGATGTTATTTTGTTGTTATTTGTCATTAGGGCACTTGATGGCCCACTAACTTGCCATCCTAACAAACAGGGTGGCCACTTTGAGAAAAGAAGACAAAGATTTGAGGAAGGAAGGAAGGAAGGAAGGAAGGAAGGAAGGAAGGAAGGAAGGAAGGAAGGAAGGAAGGAAGGAAGGAAGGAAGGAAGGAAGGAAGGAAGAACATGCTAATGTATATATGCATAGATGTTAAAAATATTGGAATTATTAGTATAACTTAAATAGAAACCATGGCGATAAGATTGCAACCAGGTAGCCTCTGTTCCTTTAACGCAGAGGTGGAGCCCGAGGGCCACATTCCATTCTTTGCAACCTTTTGAGGGCCGCATGGGCAGAGCTAGAGGCAAAAAGTAGATGGGAAAACGAATGCAATTTTAATCTTTGTACTGTACAGTGGACTAGTTTTGACACACACATGAACATCTTTCTCTATCCACCATCCAGACAACCAAGGGGCATTATCAAAGTTCATGTACAGCCAGGCTAAAACACTCGTGGTGTAAAACAAAGCCAGCAAAGGGCCAAATTCGTCTCCCTGTTTCAAGGTTCTACCACACCTGCAGTAGAATGTGACCAAGGAATCTGGAAACTGACTTCGCACATGCCAGCTTTAGTTGTCGTTTAGTGCAAATTTTAAAATCTTTTTTAAAAAATTATTGCCTGGTGTTTGCAGTTGTTCCCAGTAAGTATGTAAAGCACATCTGGAGCGTCCAAAACAAACAGCAGCAACAAACACTTGAGTTCCTTTTGGCAGGTAGGGAGGAGAAGCTGGCCAAACGAAAATAGAAGCAAAGCAAATCTATAAAAGGGAAGGCAAATACTTTTGCGGAGAAGCCTCTCTGCCTCTGAGTGTTTGCACCTGACTGAGCAAGGCCAGAATTAGCTTGGCAACCCAATGTCTATTTGTTGAAACACTGACCCTGTGCGTGCGCCAGCCGCTTCAAACGCACCCGCAACAAGGAGTGCTGTTGTGATACAGGACGGCACCAGCGGCTTTCGTGAGATAATGTGAACCCCCAGGTCAAGGATGTATAGGATTAAAGGCTTATAAAGCAATCCTACACAAGTCTATTCAGAAGTCAGACCCTTACTGAGTTCATTGGGACTGACACTCAGGTAAGTAATGTACAGGAGTGCAACCTGATTTTCCTGTTTACTATTGCAGGAACAAAGGAGGATGCTTTATGGCAGGGGTCCCCAGACTTACCGGGCTTTGGGCCGGTTCCCACCGCGCCGATCGCGCGGCGGGCCGGCGGGCGTGGGATTCCGCGCCCGTGCGCATGAGCACGGACGCTTACTGGCGCGGTGGCGCGCTTCCAGGTCGGAAAAAGCGCCGAAAATCATTTGTGCGCATGCGTATGGGCCTCCCCGACCCGGAAGTGCACCAGAAATGACCTCTTCTGGGTCGGGAGAGGCCCATACGCATGCGCACAAAGGATTTTCAGCGCTTTTTTCCGACCTGGAAGAGCGCCGCCGCGCTGCGCGCCGTAAGAGCGGGCGGCGGGGGTCGTCGCGGGCCGAATTGGGAGGCCAATTGGGCCGCATCCGGCCCCCGGGCCGTAGTTTGGGAACCCCTGCTTTATGGTTAGCCAGGCCTTTGTCCCATTTAGCGCAGTACTTTTCCGCTTTGGCAGTGGCTCTCCAAGAATTAAAAAAAGGGATCTCTTCCCAGCCATACCTGGAGATGCTTGGTCCTTTTGCTTACAAAGTAGATGCTCAAGCGCTGAACTATGTGTCCCTTCCTCTTTCCTCGTTTTCTTACTAATCGCACTTGTATGCAACACCTTTAACCTGGCTCCCAGTGGCTCCGTCACATTTGAACCAATGTTTGGGGAAAGTATTTGCCTGCTCTTCACTGACTTCCAAGGAATAGGCATGCTAATGGGAGCTGTGCTCTAGTCCACGGAACAGGTCTCCCAAGGCTTTATTGTACGCTTGCATCCAACCTGAAGTTTCCTTGCCACCAAATAAATTGTTTCATCAGCTGAGATCTGAGTGCAGGGTGGGGACCACCCACCCCATACACCATACAGAAGAGTGGGGAGGACTGTTGAACTTGAGTCCTGTTTCTCGGCTTCATCTGGTTTGCCACTGCAAGTACAGGATACTCGGTTAGGAAAGATAAAGGACCCCTGGACAGTTAAGTCCAGTCACAGGTGACTATGGGGTTGCGGCACTCATCTCGCTTTCAGGCCGATGGAGCCGCTGTTTGTCCACAGACAGCTTTCCGGGTCATGTGGCCAGCATGACTAAACCGCTTCTGGAGCAACGGGACACCGTGACAGAAACCAGAGTGCACGGAAACGCCGTTTACCTTCCCACCGCAGTGGTGCCTATTTATCTGCTCGCACTGGTGTGCTATTGAACTGCTAGGTTGGCAGAGCAACAGGAGCTCACCATGTTGTGGGGATTCGAACCAGAGCTGTAGCTAGGTGATCTTGTGCCCCTGGCAGAACCATCCAGATTGCGCCCCCTAACCACAGACAAATTAGCTCTTCTTTCCGCCTCTCTTCCAACCCCCTCCCCCCATTCAATTCACCCTCTATTTAAAACCTTTTCTTATGAGGCAATAATCTATTTTTTTTATTTATAGATGTATTTTAGCTGATTTTGCGCCCCCCCCCTTGCCTGCGCCCCTGACGGGGGCCCACCTCACCACCCCCAGCTACAGCCCTGATTCAAACCGCCGACCTTCTGATTGGCAAGCCCAAGAGGCTCAGTGGTTTAGACCACAGCGTCACCTGCATCCCTCAAGGATGCTGGACTAGATGGTCCTTTGGTCTGATCTTACACACCTCTTCTTCTGTTCTTTTCACATGTGCTCTGAGGCTCCTTGCTTCTCCTATCTGCATGCAGGGTATCATAAACAGATACGGCAACTAGGACTGGTGAGGCCACCAACCACTGAGAACAGGACCAATTACGTGCTGGATTGATCCATCCACCATTTTGAGTTGCATTAGGCAACCTCCTAGAATACAGAGCAATGCAACTATAAAAACCAGCAGCTAGTGAGTGATAAGGCTTGGAGAGGATTGGCCAGTTAAATTTTGTCTTTTAAAACTCTCTCTCTCTCTCTCTCTCTCTGGGGATATCTTCCAAGAGGCCATTTCAACACAAACCGGCAGAAGTGATTTCAAATGAAAACACTTAGAAAAGGCGAAGGTCAAGAAAATTGTGACATGTTAGTTATTGCTGCCTCCAAAACACGGACTAATGGGGACTAATTTCACAAATAACAGGAAAGAGGCTAGGCAGCTCTTTGCTTGGGAATGCCGCTGAAAGAGAACAAGTGGGTCTTGCAATAATGTTGCTGTGCAGAAGGCTCATTGCTCAGGGTTCTAGCCAAGGATAAACTCCCTGATCACACTGGCAGGGGCTGGTGGAAGCAACATTTGGGCTCCCTGCACTTAAAATGAGAAATGGTTTGCTTCTGCAACTCCTATCAGGCAGTCCGAAACATATGGAGAATGCCAGACTGGTGGAGGCTGTTCCAATTCCTCCCCGCCTCTCACCCGGCATGCAAACAGAGTTTTCTCAGTTGTCTCTCAGGGTTCTGTGCGCCCCTTGCAAAAACTTTGGAGAGTGGTAGGCCCTTGATACACTTGCAGAAGCCTTTGCAGCGGCTGACGGGAGGCTGTGGCTTGCAGCTGTTGTACTCCTCCTCCTCCTCAGCACGGCCCATTCTGGGATGGTGGCAGTTTAGTAACATCTGGGTTCCCCCATCCCAGGCTTCCTTGGAGGGCGCAATCCCATTGATGCGGGATTTAAAGCACGCACAGGGGTCCTCCCCCCAGCAAACCCGTTTACACCGCATACCACTTTACTCCTAGTTAACTGCGGGTGCAACCTTGCACTCCAACCCTGCGCAAGCCCCACTGAGTTTAAACGGCGTCCCCGTGCGCAAGTGAGGCTGCAGGCGGGTAACCGCGATCCTAGGCATAGGATAGTGCTTCTTTCGCATCAACGACGAGCCGTGTGCCTGGATCTGCAGCGGTGCAGCTGGACCTGTGCAAACTGCCCTCGGATGTCTGAAGATCATGCCTTGCAGAGTTTACTTGGCGCGCGCCTTGGCATTGCATCCCCGGGCTCGCTGGCTGTTGCAACGTTTGCTTGCGCCAGGCAGCCGGGAGAGACCAGCCAGATCCCCGCGGATTGCGCGCACGGCCGCCCTGCTGGATGAACGCGGGGGTGTCTGGCGCTTCTTGGGGGGTGAGGACGGAGGGGGAGGCCCCCTGCAGGCCAGGGGGGGGATCCAGGGAGGGAATGAGGGATGAGATGCCGGGTATGGGTGATAATTGCAAAGTGAGGCTGCGGTGAACTAGAGACAAATGGAGAGAGTTGGAAGGAATGGCGATATTTGGGGGGGGGATTTTTCGAGGGAATCGGGGTGATCTCGTCATCCCAGATGAAGAATGGGACGGGAGCAGGCTAGAAAGATGCAGGGTGGGGCCCCGATCATATGCATGCTTACTTGGAAGTAAGTCCAGCTGCTTTCACCCTAAGTAAGTGGAAGGAAAGGATTTCGGTGGAATTTACTTCCGAGTAAATCTGCATGGGGCTCAAGCACTCAGGTTTCAATCCTGTGGGCACTTACCGTGATGCCGGTGAATCGGACCGAAAAATATTGTAATCTCAAATGCGTGTTTGCTCAAGAGTAAGTCCCACCGAATTCAATTGGGCTTGCTCCTGTTGTGTAAAGCGTGCATGGGTTTGCAGCCTGTACAGCCTTTGGAGCATGTTCTACTGATTTCAAGAGGAATGGTTTTGAGCAGAGCAACCTCACATTTTTAAAGATCCGGTGTGATGCATTGATCCAAGGCTGCTTTTGTACAAAGAGCAAGGCAATCGCGTGCACGGATTGATGTGAAGTCAGGTGCAGATCGTGATTTGAAGTCGCAATGTGCTAGCTTATGTGCACAGTCTGAGCAAAAAAGCATGCATGTATGTACAGTTGGCACACATTATTATTTATTAAATTTGTATCTACTCTTTGTCAGTAGATTGCAGGGCTGTTCATAACAAAAAAGCACCAGATAAAAACAAAAAATACACAATCAAAACAAAAACCACATAAGCCACACTGTTGTGGTTTTCTTATCATTTCTGCAGTAGACCCAGAGAACATGTTGATGGGAGAACTAAACCAGTTGAGTAAAGGAATAAATAAGTGAGTTAGGGTTAGGGCCGAGTGCGGTTGTTGTGATCATGTCCTCCTTTGCGGGCTTCCCACAAACCATTTTGTTTACTGCTCTGAGCTCTGGATTCTGGACTAGGTGGGCCACTGGCCCGATTCTTTAGGCTTGTCTTATGTTCTTAAAAGGTGTCCTGGGGGCTGGGAAGCAATATTTCAGGATGGGATTGGGATTAGAAAGGTTTAGGGTTTGAGATAATATGGGAACAGCAAGTAAAGTAGAGGAATTACCGTGGGGGAGTGCTGTATTTGAGTTTAGGGGGGGAAAGGGAGCAAAATATGGGATGGAGCATATGCAAAATGTGGTACTACTGTATTGAGCATTGAAGGGGTTGCTATCAGTATTAAACTCTTGGTCATAGCTGTCAAGTTCTCCTTTTTTTTTTAAGGGAAATTCCCTTATGCTGAATAGGCTTCCTTGTGAGAAAAGGGAAAACTTGACAGCTATGCTCTTGGTAGGCAGTGTCGTTAGAAGGATAGTCTGGGCTGGGGCTCCTCCAGCCGAGGAGATAAATTATTAAAGTGAGATGTTTAGGTTTGGATTACGAGACTAGAGCTACCTTCCAAAAATGCACACAAGCCTCCGTAGATTTTTGGTAGTGTTTTTAACAATTCCTGTCTGTTCATTTGCGGGATTTTTTTTTAACTTAGTTCAGGCAACTGAACAAACTCAGAAAGTGGAGCCTGAATTAGAAATTACCTTGTAGTTGAGGAAAAAGGGGTTGTGTGAGTTGGCAGAAGAGCTTCAGGGTCGTAGCACAGTACAGATGGTTTAGGGATAGCTTGGAGCTGAATAAAAGGGTGCGTGATCCCTGGCATTTGATCAGGATTACTAGTTGGAATTTTCAGCTCTCATTTGGTATTAAAAGCATTTTGGGTGAATCCAACAGAGAAGGGAAATGGGTAGAGGACAGAAGGCAGAGGAAATTAGGCTGTGGGGCATTTGAAAAAACAGTACCAGCTTTTCTGTCTTACTTTCAGACTGTATGTGCATGTACTAAATGATGCTATGGATTATGGGTCCAATGCGAGTACAGGATGGTTGGACAAACCTTTTCACATTTCTGTGTTTATTTGGGAAGGGGTCTGTCACATACCTGCATGTTGTTTACAGTTGATTGGATGGTGCCATGCCTGTGTTTTCGCACTGGATGCTAACAAAACAAAACAAAGCAAAAGCTCCACCAAAAAACCCTTGCATGCATTAGAAGCAACAATTCCACAACAAACACCAGTCTGGAGTTTAGGCTGTGTACACACTCCCATTGACTCTGCACCCTGTGTGTTCCCATGGCTGGTTTAGGAAGCGGTGTGGACCCATTAGCCACAATTTATACCCTGCATCTGTCCCATCATTTCTTATGAAACACTGCACTTTGATGCGTTTCCCCCCAAACTAGCTTCAATCCAGATTTAATGAGAAAAAGAATGATTTAGCCGCGTTTCAAGCCAGTCCTGTGCACATAAAGTCTTAAAATGTGGTACAGAAAGCAGGAAAACATCCTTTTGGAATGAGATCGGCATTCAAGTTTTTAGGTTTTATTTTTGAAAGTAAAAGATGCAGAAAACACAGGGAAATGGCCTAAACATGGGGGAGGGGGATATGGCCTAAATCCCAACTCAGCACCCTCCCCTTTTTTGAGCAAAGTTCTGTTTTGGGGGAGGGGGGGAAATAGAGGGCTGGAGAGCCCCTTCCCCCATTTGCAAGCAGCCTGCCAGCCGGTCCTGTTAAGCATTCCCTCCAAACACCCCTCTTACCTCTGGGGTCGGTCGCGGCGGAGGACGGACTGCTTTGGCCCCGTGACCTTCCTTGGCCCTTCTCTAACCTGGAGAAACTTTGTTCCCTGGTAGCTTTCGCCTGCTGAGCCCAGCAATGGGGGACGCAGAACTCGGTCAGCAGTTCACTAAAATCAAAGATTCCGAAAGGGTCCGGAAGACTGGCAGAGAAGAAGGCAGCCTGTCTTGGGAGAAAATGGGTAGTTGCAGTGATGGCAAAGGTGAGGTTGATGCCCTGCCTCCCATCCCATTTGATAGACAGCTGGAAGAGGGGTCAGATACGCAGCTTCCCCCGTCTTCAGGACTGGGAGGGAAAAGCCTCATTCTGCTGAAGACGGTACATTTGAAGGAAGGTGAGGATGATTTCGAGGGGGCTCCTCCTGCCCATCAGCAGGACAGCCTGCACACCTTGACGCAGCGAGAGGCAAGCATCCTGCATCCTTTGGAGGTGGTCCCACAGAGCGAAGCTGCAGGAGAGGAAAGCCTGGTGATAAGTTTGCCGGAGGTTTTCTATGCAATCCCTGAAATGGAAGGGGTGCACACCCACAGCCTGAAAGAAGTGCAGGTGTTAAATCATGGGAGTGAAAGGTCGGCGGAGAAGACCCCGGACGCCCTTCGGTTTCATGTGCAGTTGGTAAGAACTTGGCTATAAATATGCTTCAGACCTTTTGGAAGCAAATGGGATTGCACTGGCTTTCTTTTCAGGGCGGGTTGATTTAAATCAAGCAAAACTGAAACCAATAGTAGGTGTGAGAAGTGAGGTTACAGGGAACCAGGCAGAGGGCCTTCTCGGCAGTGGCACCCACCCTGTGGAACGCCCTCCCATCAGATATCAAGGAAATAAACATCTATCTGACTTTTAGAAGACATCTGAAGGCAGCCCTGTTTAGGGAAGCTTTTAATGTTTGATGTTTTATCGCTTTTCATTATTATTAATAATATTTTGTTGGAAGCCACCCAGAGTCGCTGGAGAAACCCAGCCAGATGGGCTGGGTATTATTATTATTATTATTATTACTTGGGAGGGAGGTGGTTTAAATAAAGTTCCTCTAGAATATTTCCTAAAATTATTTCCTTTTAAAAATGGGGCAACGCTGAGCTATGTTGATTGGCAACCTTTAGGTACACTTAGTCTTGCTACTGTGCTTTGCATCCAGCCTAAAACCCATTGGATCTCAAGTTGTCCCCACTGCTGTCATGTGCTGGTGCAGCAATCTGCCTGCCTGCCTGCTGCCCTGGTCGGCATGCCCAGCAGCAGCTGCAAGTGTAACAGAAGCTCCACTGCTGTATTAAGCCTTGCCAGGCAGTGCTCAGAGTTAGGAGTTGTGACTTAAGAAGAGTTCCAACGCTATCCGCAAATTTTTGCCTGGGCTGGAATCATCAGTCTGCACACTATGCTTGATCTTGGCCAAAAGGCCGAGAAGCGAATCATCCGTCTGGAGCTGTGTGCTGTGTGCCTACGATTCGTCACATTTTGGAATTAATGCTCTTTCTCCATTCTGTCTTAAAAGCAGATGGATAGAAGTAAATATACAATTGCAGCTGGTGGTAAGGACCAGCAGGTCTTTGTAGCCGAGGAAGACAGAATCGGCCGTTCCCTTGCGATGGAGGAGGCGAAACCTCTGAGCGGCAGAAGGAAAGCAGGTGCCTCCCTGTGCCACAGCTCTGAAAACAAGGACCGGAACAAGGAACAGCGTCCTGTTGTGACCATGAAAGCCCACGACAACCGAGTCCACGGGGAAGAAGGTAAGGAGTCGCGGAGTCGCCTGCGCTGCAGTGTATATTGTACTTCCTGTGTAAATACAGATTGTTGTAAGGACTTCTGGTTCTTTGATGGTGCCTGCTGTTTGGACGACTTGTTAGGAACTTGGGGTAGGTGGACATTTGTTCAGATCCAGTTGGACAGGTACTTGGGCACCTTTGGGGGGATGTCGTTAGTTTGGTGTTCATTCTTTACTTATGCATAGTTATTCATTCATGCCTAGTACCTCAGCCCCTCCAAGTGTCCCTGTTTTCCAAGGACAGTCCCAGATTTACAGAAGCCGTCCGGTTCCTGATTTGATCCCAGGGTGTCCTGCTTTCCCTTAGGACATCCCTATTTTCATAGAAGAGATGTTGGAGGGCATGGGCTTATGCAAACCCCGAGCCAAGGAGATAAGTAACTAGACAGCCTTTAGCTGACTTCTGAAGGCAGCCCTGTACAGGGAAGCTTTTTTCATGTTTGGTTTTCCATTTATATACGTCGGAAGCCGCCCAGAGTGGCTGGTGTTAGTCAAGACAACAGGTCAGTGGGACTCCAGCTGGGGGGAGGGGGGTTTCATATTAGCTGCAGAACCAGAGGGAGCACCTGTTTGAATGCCAGTCCCTGGTGAGTAACAGTGCCCTGACTGTGGGCTTCTCAGAGACATCTGGTTCTCCAAATAATAATAATAATAATAATAATAATAATAATAATAATAATAATAAATTATTATTTATACCCCGCCCATCTGGCTGGGTTTCCCCAGCCACTCTGGGCAGCTTCCAACAGAAAAATGAAATAAACTAATCAATTAAACATTAAAAGCCTCCCTAAAGAGGGCTGCCTTCAGATGTCCATAGCTGCCAAGTTATCCCTTATTTTAAGGGTTTTTCTCTTATGCTGAATAGGCTTCCTCGCGAGAAAAGGGAAAACTTGGCAGCTATGGATGTCTTCTAAAAATCTGGTAGCTGTTTTTCTCTTTGACATCTGATGGGATGTCCAAAGAGGAGGCTGGAACTGAATAGACCTTTAGGCTGATCTACCAGGGCTGTTCTCATGGTAAGGGGAATGCAGGATTCACACGGAGGGGAGGGTGGCCGTATTAAAAGTGCCTGCCAACCTGCTTTCTCAGTTCATAACATGTGCCCTCAGCGGTTTGTTGTTTCCATAGTGCTTGTTATTAAGGCAAAAAGAAGTTAACGGTGGAGGAAGGGGAAAGTTCACTACTTTTATCCTGTTTGGGCTTACCTTTTGTGCATGCAAGCAGAGGGAACGTCCTTGGTAAACTCGGAGCTAGTGAAAGATTGTTTGTGTGGGGCATGAATCACGGGTGAAGAGGACAAATTTGCTCAGCTCATCCAGGCCACCAGGAAATATTTGCAGGCTGACTCACGGAAAGGCCGCCCCAGAAAGAGGCAACGGCCTTTGCGGATTGAGTCGTGATGGGGGGGAAAGATGGTTTTAACTTCTGCCTGTGGCTTCTTTGACCTGAAACCAGCTGCGTTCTCCTAGGGGATGCGCTGCACCGTTGCAGTTTCTGCACGTTTGCCTGTTTCAGCACGTCAGGCCTCCATCGCCACGTGAAAAAGCACTCCGAGGAAAAGCCCCACCTCTGCCACTTGTGCCTTAAGGCTTTCCGGACCGTCTCCCTCTTGCGCAACCACGTGAACACGCACACAGGTACGGATTGGCACGCGTGGCTTCTGACAAATTGGGAGCCAAACTGGGAGCCAACATAGATCTTTCAGGACTGGTGCGATACGGTTCTGGGCAGCTGCTCCTGGTCACCAGTCTAGCTGCCACATTCGGGATTAGTAGTTGCGGTTTCCGAGCCGCCTTCAAATGTTAGCCCCGCGTAGAGAGTGCATTGCAGTAGGCCAGTAGCCACCTCGGCTAGCAGCCACCCATAGCGCCCCCTCCTCACGTCTGGTTTCTCCCAACAGGGACTAAGCCATACAAGTGCAGCGAATGCGACATGGCCTTCGTGACCAGTGGCGAGCTTTCGCGGCACAGGCGGTACAAGCACACCCTCGAGAAGCCCTTCAAGTGCTCGTTCTGCAACTATTGTAGTGTGGAGGTAAGTGCGGCGCTTGCAGTAGAATCGCTTCGAGTGCCGTACTTGGCGCATGGCTGGGTAAAGAGGACGGGTTTCTGTTTTGCTTTTCAGAGGGAAGGACGCTCTCTGAGAGAAGCACCTGCCACTTGCAATGTGCGCGCTCACTTTTATTCCTTCGTCTGCGACGTTTGCTATTCGTTTGCAGCATTTACTTGGCTACGCTTCCGCTGAAGCTTTGTGGGCCGGTGGGAACAGCCAACAAGGCAACGCAAAATAAGAATGCAATAGGAACAGAGGGTGCTGATTCATAGGGAGTCGGTCGTTGGTTCATCTATGCGTATACAGTCGTACCTCGGCTCCCAAACGCCTTGGCAGTCAAACGTTCCAGCTCCCAAACAGTCGAAAACCGGAAGTGAGTGTTCGGGTTTTCGAATGTTCTTTTGGAAGCTGAACGTCCGACGGGGCTTCCACGGCTTCCGATGGGCTGCAGGAGCTTCCTGCAGCCAATCAGAAGCCGCGCTTTGGAACTCGGACGTTCCAGAACGGATTCTGTTCGACTTCCGAGGTACGACTGTACCAAAAAACGTATGGATTTTACTTCCCCTTGGCCCCAGCCAGCATAGGCAGCGATCAGGGACGATGGGAGGTCCAGCAAGATTTGAAAGGCCACAGATTCCCCAGAACTATCTGGAGAAATAACTTAATTCAATTCATTTGGCAATAACATGCAGTCATAAAAACAGATACAAAACCAGCCGGGTTATCATTCTGTAGTGTGAAGTGGTGAGTTCCACCAGTTTACTCTCAGCTCGGGAAAATGAAACCTAATGGGTTTTTTTAAAAAAGTTTGGAATTTCCAACCATTTGTCATGATGGCGTTCACTGACATTTATAACACTTGTAGTAGCAAACTTAATTTTTTTTTTTGAAGTGATGAGTTATTTTGGCAGGGTGCCAGGCACTATCGTGCTTTTTAATTTCTTTCCATCCGTAACCACAGGCCAGCAAGTTGAAGCGTCACATTCGCTCGCATACAGGAGAGCGCCCGTACAACTGCACCCTCTGCACCTATGCAAGCAGGGACACTTACAAGCTGAAGAGGCATATGGTCACTCACTCCGGTAAGAATTAGGAATGCGACAGTTGTCATGGAAATATTTCACTGAAGGAGGGGAGCGATGCCTATGAGCTTAGAGTCTTAGACAGTGTTGGGCCGTAGAAGGAGGGCAGGGCAAGAAACTCCCTGGGGAACAGTTGGAGGGGAAGTATACAGAACTGTCTTCGTTCCCGCTGATAGCAAACTCAGGTGCTCGGTGCCAACAGGATAGACGTCAACTCAGGGCCAATGAAAAACAAGACGGAGTTATCAGCGTAGCTGGTGGAACACTAAGGCTTAACTTCAGACCCTACCAACATGTCCTGTTTATTTCCTAGATATGTGTTGGCTCCAAATCACACTCAACTGCAGGTGAAGTCTGCAGGTATGAGTTAGCTGGGTGACATCCACAATCTGCACAGAAACCGTTGTTTTCTCTTCAACATTAAGTTGAGGAAGGGTTCTGCGTGACCTAGAAGCTTGCATCCTGAATTTAAAACTCTCGTTGGGTAAATTCATTCCAATGGGTGGCATTTAGCTAAGTTTTACTTACTTACTTAATTAATTAATTAATTGATGAAACTTATATACCACTTATTATGTTGGATAGCTTGGTTGCTGGAGCATGAGACTCTTAATCACAGAGTCATGGGTTCGAGCCCCTTGTTGGGCAAAAGACTCCTGCATTGCAGGGTGTTGGATTAAATGACCCTTGTGGCCCCTTCCAACTCTGATTCTGTGACGTGTTGCGAGTATTATGTGGCACATGTTCCCCTTCTGTGCGATTAGCGTGGGATGAATCAAGCAGAGAAACCAGAAACCTTGAAATCCCAATGGAATTAATACATGTTAAAGATGCTATAGAGGAGAAATACACACCTGACATTTACAACAGCAGTAAAATTAGGAGTAAAACAAAAAAGAAGAATTGTTTGTGTAAAACATCACCGCAGTTTTCAGCTGTGACATTCTGCTTGCTAATTCACATCTTCCATCTTTTTCCTCCCAGGTGAAAAACCCTTTGAGTGTCAGATTTGCAAGGCCAGGTTCACTCAGGCTGGAACTCTGAAGTTCCACATGTTGCACAAACACGAGGAAAATGTGCCAAAATACCAGTGTCCGCACTGTAACACGTCTGTGGCCAGAAAGGGTGATTTAAGTAAGTCCCATTACCTCTTAAAAAAAAAAGTTCTTTGAAATCAACGGAGAATTAGGCTTGGCATCGTTTTCACTTAAGAAACTGCTGCCCCAAATATATTGTTAATCTGGCTCATTGGTTCCAAATGAATACCTAGCTTGAAATCTTTGCAGCGGGCAAACCATGATTTCTCAAACGAGAGCAGCAAGAAGGCTTTTTGAAGAGGCCAGCAAGCATTATTCCTATGCATGTACAAATCAGTTGAGTCCAAGATGCTTATGAAATTCTCCCATCAAAATTTCTCTTTTTTTTTTGTTTTTGTTTCCAGCTCTAGGGTTGAAAATGCTCACTGAAGAGCAGGATTTAAACAAATAAATTGCTTTGCAGAAATGTGTGTGCTAGGCACAGCTGCATACACAAATTGTATATGGGGGGGGGGGGAATTGCACTGAAAAGCTGGTGAACTTCCAGGAGAACTTCTTACTTTCTTTCCCAAATGCAAATAGATGTAGTAGTCCAGTCTATTCATCGGTAGATCAGCTGCTTTGCATGCAGAAGTCCCAGGTTCGATCTCGGGCAGCTGCAGGTATCACTAGTAGAGAAGTCTGTCTGAAATCCCAGAGAGCCATTGATGGCAAATGTAGACTAAACTAGTCTGACCCAGCCTTGTTACGGAAGTGGCGTCCCTCCCCCAATCTTCGCCAAGTGGGAGCAAGATTCCAGGGCATCCCCTGGGTTGTGTTTCCATTGGGAAATCAAGGCACAGCGGAGACTAGTGTCTTTTAAGAAGTAGGGTTTATTGCACACATATTTGCACCTGGGTCACCTTTGGAGAGAGTTCAGGGCGTGGCATCTCAAGAGGGGCTTGTTTGCCACAGCGGTGCAACGCTGGGAGTCGAAGGCATCCTACATGCTCTCTCTGTGTCCCAGCCTGCCAAGGTGGTTCCACCTGGGGGCTCCTGGCTCCACCTTCCTCCTTCCCAAGGATGCTTGCTGCAAGCCACTCCTTCCCACCTGTCTCCTCTCCCCTCTGTTTTTCAAAGAGGGCACATTTTCCCTGTGTGACCTCTCTCCCCCAGCTGCCGTTTCTTCTGTTGACTAACAGGCAGCAGCACCTGCCTGGTAAATTGTTCTTTAACGGCCCCGGTACTTAGTTCTCCTCCTGTTCTTAATGGCATTGCTATCACTGATCTCCCAAACAGCAGAATTGGCTCAGCCTCTGTTTTAAATCTGAGGTCTGCCGTCTTCCTTTCAATACTCTGAATATTATCTCAATTCTACCATTTATTAATTCCTGGCATACTCCACCAGTTATTGGGTGCCCTTGCATCCCCAAGCTCTGCTACCCCAGATCTTTAGCTGTATAATAAGGCAGCTTCCTATGTCCCACTGGAATAGATGCTCTAGTTTTACCGCATGAGACAAATTCTTAAAAGGCATCGTGAGCAGCTCCCCATGAAGCACTGAGGTGGGGTAGCTTTTCCGATTATTCCAAGGGAGGTTTTTTATGCAGGAGCAATACAAGGCCCGAGAATAGGCAACTTTTCCCAATTTCTGTTTGTAGCAAAGAGAGCGGGCACCACCTTGTGGCGGTTCTGAATTTCATGAACATTTGTGGCTGCGTGCTAATGCCCAGAGTCAATGAAAGCGTGTCTTTACCGTGGGTCCTGGGCAATGTTGCTAGTCTGAAATGCGAAAGAAAGAAAAAACCCGTAAAGCTAAGTTGAGGTTTCCTTGAAATTCATTAAAAGTGGAGGAGCATCTTAAGACAGCTTTTTCTTAATGCTAGCCAAACTAGCATTATGGGGGCGGAAAACGTGTGTGTGTGTGTGTGTGTATTTGTTTACAGTATTTATCTTCTGGGAATAGTTTCTAATCTGACGGGTTGGTGAGTGTTCCATGAAACCACTTAAACCTTGGTTTTGAGTGTACGTCCCGTCCTGTCCCCCCGGAATTATAAAACGCTATGAATAGAAATGGCAGAAAATAACATATGGCTATTGTGGGCCCACTGGATCACAATATGAGTAGTCCTAGATATCAACTCTTGGCTTGCACCCAGTTTCGGAAAAGCATAACAGACATGTGCGCAGGAAGGAGGGAAGACTCACCCCCTGGATAACTGGGGGTTGATTTGAGTCCCCCAACTGTCATTGCAAGAAATGGAAGGTGGCACTATAAGGGCATTGGGCAGAACTAACATAATATAGAAGAGGTGAGCCCTGAAGCAAAGATCCCACCTGCACAGCACATTCAAAGCAGTATCATACTGCTTAAAACAATTCTGGGAGCTATAGTTTGTTAAGGATGCTTGGAGAGCAGAGTATACGTGATTATTCTATTGAAAAACAGAATTAAGGCATGCCTTTTCAATTTGCGGAAAAGTCTGAATAGCTCAGCTGCAGATCATAGAAACATTGGCTTCCCAACTTCTGTATTTTCCTGGAATCTTTTTTTTGGGGGGGGGGGTGGAGGTAATTTTATTAATTCCTATTTTTGCTTCACTTAGCACAAGTCCAGGGAGAGTTGAAGGAGGACGTGGAATGGCAATGAAAATCAATTCAGGGAATGCTTCCTTTGAAGTTGCTTGGGAGTCTCTTCTGTGGGCTTTTATTGTCTCATGGGTCTGGCCCAGAGCGCCCATTAACATCTGAACTCTTATATCTGCATAGCAAACACTAATTGATTATATGAGTCTTGGAAGCCCTGGCTCCTTTTAAATTTTATTAAGCCAGTGTAGCAGAATTATTAATTTTGAATCCAAGAGAATCATAGCGCACGTTACAGCAAAGGGATCTTATTGCAATGACCGAGTTTGCTCTGGGGCTGGGGTGGAAGTCAAAGCACAGTATATCAGACCCTTTTCCATTTGAAGGTGAAAAAAGCCCCTCACGTTGCAGGGATTTATCCCCCCCCCCCCCCCGGTAATCTGGTAACTAGGAGCTTTTCAAGTACAGTCATAATAATAATAATAATAATAATAATAATAATAATAATAATAATTTATTATTTATACCCCGCCCATCTGGCTGGGTTTCCCCAGCCACTCTGGGCGGCCTCCAACAGAAAAATGAAATAAAATAATCCATTAAACATTAAAAGCCTCCCTAAACAGGGCTGCCTTCAGGTGTCTTCTAAGAATCTGGTAGCTGTTTTCCTTTTTGACATCTGATGGGAGGGCGTTCCACAGGGCGGGCGCCACCACCGAGAAGGCCCTCTGCCTGGTTCCCTGCAACTTGGTTTCTCGCAATGAGGGAACCGCCAGAAGGCCCTCAGTACTGGACCTCAGTGTCCGTGCAGAACGATGGGGGGGTGGAGACGCTCCTTCAGGTATACTGGAGGTTTAAGTACGCCTTGGTTTGAGTACTTTCAGTTTAAGTACTCCGCGGACCCGTCTGGAACGGATTAATCCACTTTCCATTACTTTCAGTGGGAAAGTTCACTTCAGGTTAAGTACGCTTCAGGTTAAGTACGGACTTCCAGAACCAATTACACTCATACTTCGGGTTAAGTACGCTTCAGGTTGAGTACTCCGCGGACCCATCTGGAACGGATTAGTCCACTTTCCATTACTTTCAATGGGAACGTTCACTTCAGGTTGAGTACGCTTCAGGTTAAGTACAGACTTTCGGAACCAGTTGTATACTTAAACCGAAGTACCACTGTACTGTACATTTGGAATTGCCGCTATAGAATTTAAATGTTATAAGACTGTACAATCGGGTACCGTTAAGGATGCACTCAACCCAAAATGGCTGGAGCTTTTGCGATTGCTTGGTTTGAGCGCTTGCAAAAGACATTTCAGAGGTTTCCACTGCCTCTGCTGTTGGTGCCTACCCTCCACAGGCCCAGGGCAAGGAGAGACAATGGTGGAATGGCAGAAGGATGCTGTACTAGCGACGTGGAGTACCTGCCCCAGGTAGCTATTCTGGGCTCTTGGGACTCGGCAGCAGGGTAAGGAAGAAGCAGTTCTCAGCATCATGGAGAGCCCAGCCCGGCTTAGTATGAAGCTGAGCAAAGCTTGGTCCTCCTAGTTCCTGCTTGCAAGCATCTGATCACAGGCTCTCCCTTTTTAAAAAAGCTCTGTGAATATTTGCAACACCCCTGGTAGTTATTTGTCATAGCTGCGGCTTTATACCCTGAGATGCGAGCTAAAAGAGTATTGCATGGCATATAGACCACTGTTCCTAGAGGGCCGTTGTGCCAGCATAGGTAAAGGGACCCCTGACCATTAGGTCCAGTCGTGACCGACTCTGGGGTTGCGCGCTCATCTCGCATTATTGGCCAAGGGAGCCGGCGTATAGCTTCCAGGTCATGTGGCCAGCATGACAAAGCCGCTTCTGGCAAACCAGAGCAGCACATGGAAACACCGTTTACCTTCCCGCTGTAGCGGTTCCTATTTATCTACTTGCACTTTGAGGTGCTTTCGAACTGCTAGGTTGGCAGGAGCTGGGACCAAGCAACGGGAGCTCACCCCGTCACAGGGATTCGAACCGCCGACCTTCTGATCAGCAAGCCCTAGGCTCAGTGGTTTAACCACAGCGCCACCTGGGGTAAAAATAGCTCTATGGGGGAACTTTTAGGGGCAGAGAATGAGTGACAACCTACTAAAGAGGTAAGGCTTCTTTCACATGCTGCATTTTTATGTGCAAACCTTTAGAAAGCTAGAGTGGAACTAACAGGTATGCCATGCAGGTGCGCTCACCGTGGAGGTATGATTTGCTACACGTCTCTGTTGAGTTGTACACCCAGTGGTAAATCTGGATTTGCCACTGAGAATTGTGATCTCGTAGCTTCTGCATCTGTCTCTATCTGAGGCTGGGTTTTTGAAGCCCATAGTTCTTCAACTCTGCTGGATCAATGTTCAAGGAGACTCTGTATGTAACCTCCCTGGGGAAATAATCCGCAGAAATACTTTTCAAAAAACGAAGAAGTTCCCCACCATCTTTCGAAAGGATCATTGAGATGGTGCTGTTTTCCTTAGGAATCCACTTGCGAAACCTTCATTCCTATATCGAAGTGCCGCTGAAGTGCAGTTACTGCGAAAACGTCTTCCACGAGCGCTATGCTTTCAGACAGCACAAGAAGACCCACACAAATGAGAAGAGATTCAGATGTGATGTGTGCAGTTACGCATGCAAGCAGGTATTTAAGATAGTCGGGGTCTGAATGTGGGTTTGATGGGATTAGTTTGCTGTGGGTAGGAGGAGATGCATTTTCTTTGATCACCATGCAAATATTTGTCGCCGCAGTCTGACGCTAAAATCCTATACTTTTGCAAACATTTTTTTAAAAAAAATGTCAAGATTTTCTGGTACAAGAAGCAGGGGATATTTATACTAAGTGTTCTAGTTTTTGATGTGCTTCTAAGAGCAGCGATACTCGCCGTCGCCATGATCAGAGGAGAAATTCTGTATCTGAAGCCGCTTCTCTCTGCCATGTGCCAGAAACAATATTTGAATTGCGAGAATGAAAATGGACAAAATTATATTGGCATGTGATCAAGTGGTAATTAATTGATTCCTGCTTTTAAAGGAGCTGGAAATACATTAAAAGCTGGTTTGCTTCAGAAGGAGCTGTAACTTAGTGGTAGGACAAAAGATTTGCCATATGCAAATTTTTATAATTGCTTTGGGGTAAGGCTGTGAAAGCGCTAGAGCACCCAGTCACTGAGAGCCAGCTTTGAGGGCCTTCTGGAGGTTCCCTGACTGCGAGAATTGAGGTTCCAGGGAACCAGGCAGAGGGCCTTCTCAGTGGTGGCACCCGCCCTGTGGAACGCCTTCCCATCAGCATTGGATACAACCCTTATACTGAAGGGAAAGCAGTGAGTAGCCTCACAAACACATTCTGGATTGGATTTCTGTGGTTGCTTTGTTTTCAGAATAAAAACTTCCCATTTAAGCAAGTCCCCCCCCCCCCAATATGCGAAAAACTTTGTATGTTATTTGGCTCACATACATTTGCCCCGACTACGTTCTCTGATGGTATCTCGCATCAACCTCATTCCCATCCCTTTTTTAAAAAGCAGGGTACATACTTTCCTCATTTCTTAGCTTACGCATATGTAGAAATGAACGAATTACGCATGCTGCATCCTCTTTGCCTGACTTTGGGAGAGAGTTTGGAATTAAAATGCATAAATTCAGTAGAGCCAGTTCTCCATGGTGCATTTATTTGTTTGTTTTGTTGCATTACCAATTTTAACACAACTCGGGTTTTTTTTTTTACTTCTGTTTGAACTGGTCCTGGCATTCTGAATACAATGAGATTAGTGTACATGTGTGTGTTTTCAAGGGATTAATTTATTTTTTGAAACAAACTTGGGACTAAAGCAAGATTTTTCCAGTCGTGCTCTTTCTACTCTTGAGTAGTCGAAAACGGGCATTAAAATAGGGCCACGTTACATATGCCAGCCGTTTTTCATCCCTCCTACTTCCCCAACTTTGTATCCTTGCTCCTAAAGACGCTTCCTTGGGTCAGGGCCACAGCTCGGTGACCAGAACATCTGCTTTGCATGCAGAAGGTCCCAGGTTCTAGCATCTCCAGGCAGGGCTGGGAAAAACTCCCTGCCTGGAATCCTGGAGTGCTGCTGCCAGTCAGTGTAGACAATACTGAACTAGGTGGGCCAATGGCCTGAATCTGCATCCTTTGGATTTAACATTGCACCTCAGCCACTTTCTGTGTTTTGGCATAGGCAAAGGCTCTTCAGCTTTCTTCTCCCCACAGAAAACAGCGACGGAGGCTAAATTCGCTTCTGGTCCTCACCTTATGCACTTCAGCTGCTCCCTCTTACATATACATGAAGCAGGACACGGGCAAATGGCAGCGAGGACCAAAGGATGCAACGGGAGAATTTGCCCATGCCTGCCTGCAATGCTGTTTGTGTAGGAGTTGGAAGGGGTAAAGTCCCCTTTGCCTTCATCCGGGTCCATGCAGGGAGAAATCCAGGGTTGCTAGTCCTTCAAAATGTGGTCCTTGTTGGCAGCTAGTTGCTCATCTGGGCTTTTCAGATTATTTTTCAACAAATGCCCTATCAGTTTTCCAAGTTTCTCAGAAGGGCCCATCACAAACTTGACCTCCCTGCTGGGCCCCCAGACTCCTCTTTTAGGCAGGCAGCTCCCATCCGCCATCTGTACCTGCCCAGAATGCATTGCCCCAGCCTATAGATCTATAACATCTGTAAAGCCCAGCCTAGAGATCTATAGGCTGGGGGGATTGCATGCTGGTTAAATTTAAGATGGTGGCTGGCCACACCAGATGGGAGCTGAGCTCGGCTCCCATTCAAAAGCGAAACCACTGCCTACCCACCACTAAAATGCCATCCAAGGGAGGCTGGTGGGTGCTGCTGCTGTTGCCCCTGAAGCAGAGGGGTGGGGCAGCGTGCACAGTTCTGTCCACATGGCGGGGGAATGTGCCATCAGATGCACCATGGCAAGTGTGGGATGGAGCACTGGGGCAGACAAGTCACAACAGTTCCTAGAGTGTCCACTAAGAGGAACTCGCCTGGAGGGACACCTGACTAAGTTCAGCTTCCTGTTCCTCCAGATATGCAGATGAGATGGATTAGCTGGCAGACAAAAGCCCCTAGCCAGCAGCCATTCTCTCTCTTAGCCATTTCTTCTTCAATGGGAACACATCTCCAGAGAATCTACAGTTAGGATGGTTCTCCCTCTCGGCCTGCTGCCAAGAGAGAGACCAGATGGAGCCCCACTTTACTAAGTGGACTCCAGATGTACATATTTGTAACTTTCCTACGTAAGCCTGCCTTTCTGAGATTATGCTGTTAACTCAGGATGTCATGTGAGTAAACTCTATCTTATTTTAATAACTATTGTGTCGTGTATTTCTTTTAAGAGGGAAAAAGGGGGTTTGCCAGGAAGTATAATATTGTTGTAGAGGTTCTAGCAAACCTAACGCTCACGTTTTGCTGCGCACAAAAGGGGAATGTCACTGCTGATATTGGAAGCTTGCTAACACGAGCTTGGATAGGATCTATCTAATAATATATCCTAATCCACATCCCTAACATTCCCACAGCAAGGACCTCCTGAAGTGTGGCTCCAGTTCTGTTCCCCATTCAGTCCTCTTGCCGAAAACGAGTGACCTTCATGGGGTGGGGTCAGCAGACACACATGGGTTGGAGCAGGTAGGGCCAGTGGCGTTCAAGGAATGCATGCAGGAAGCCCTCATGAGACTGGGGAGTTTGCTCAACTCTGTAACACAAGGGGCATGTAACTCTGTAGGTGTCAGGAATGAGCTGGCAGGAAATCACAGCGTGCAAGTTGGAGTTAACTCTTGATTAGCAAGAACACGATCTGCACAGACTTGGCGGCCTAATGAGCGTAGCATCCCTGGTAGGTCTTGTCCCGTGGATCAGTTGCCGTGACTGAAAGTCCCCACCTCCCCACAGCGGTCCTAAGTACCGTCCTCTCCTGGGTTCTTCCCAAGCAGTCGGAGATTGCGCCTGCGTGACACCAACCTCCCCTCTGCTCTTTTCATCACTCTTCTGGTTCTGTATATTTCCCAGGCTTGGCTGTTGAAACGCTTGGCTTTCCTTCTAGTCAGTTCTCCTCCTTTTCCTTCCCCACCAGCAACGCCATATGGTTATTCACAAACGGACACATACAGGCGAGAAGCCCTTCGTTTGCATCTCTTGCAGCAAACGCTTTCGACAGAAACAGCTCATGATGGTCCATTTCAAGAAGTACCACGACTCCAGTTTTCAGCCAAGAGTGTACAAATGCCCGAAATGTGACAAAGGCTATTCTCGCTGGGTGAGTTGACTTTGTTTGTAAAGGAGATGTCTCTCTTGTCAAACAGTTCCAGAACTGTGTGTGCTCTGTGGGTTACAAACAAGCACAATAGCAATAAAATAAAATAAAAAAATCTGGTCTTGGTTGCAAAATTCAGCCATGTGGAAGTTTCAGCTGCTGTTGTGCTTTTTGTTTGGCATGGGGGGGGGCATCAAGACCCCGATAGAAGCACTGCCAGTCGAAGCAGACAGTGTTATCATTAATCAGGAGTTGTCAACCTTTGTAGTCCCCTGGACACATTTGGATCAGAGAGAGAAAGAGAGTGTGTGTATACGTGCACACTTTGCTTTTCCAAGGAATCCAGTAAAAGTCAGATCCAGCAGAATTAAATAGAGAAAAACACAGAAAAACCATAAGAAATCTGTATCATTGCATTATAACCAAAAATGCAAAAGAAATGCATCTGTTAAGAACCAAGGAATCAGTCAGTAAAAGAGAGCAGTTTGGTGAATCCTATGTTTATGTTGGGACCCAGGTGGCGCTGTGGTTAAACCACTGAGCCTAGGGCTTGCTGATCAGAAGGTCAGCGGTTCGAATCCTTGTGACGGGGTGAGCTCCCGTTGCTTGGTCCCAGCTCCTGCCAACCTAGCAGTTCGAAAGCACGTCAAAATGCAAGTAGATAAATAGGAACCGCTACAGCGGGAAGGTAAACGGCATTTCCGTGTGCTGCTCTGGTTCTCCAGAAGCGGCTTCGTCATGCTGGCCACATGACCTGGAAGCTATACGCCGGCTCCCTCGGCCAATAACGCGAGATGAGCGCGCAACCCCAGAGTCGGTCACGACTGGACCTAATGGTCAGGGGTCCTTTACCTTTACCTATGTTTATGTTATCAGGAATGAATATGTATTACTACATGTGTATATGTATATATACTTGTGAAAAGGATCTAGGAGTCTTGGTAGACCACAAACTTGACATGAGTCAACAGTGTGGTGCAGCAGCTAAAAAAGCCAGTGCAATTCTGGGCTGCATCAATAGGAGTACAGCATCTAGATCAAGGGAAGTAATAGTACCACTGTATTCTGCTCTGGTCAGACCTCACCTGGAGTACTGTGTCCAGTTCTGGGCACCACAGTTCAAGAAGGATACTGAGAAGCTGGAACGTGTCCAGAAGAGGGCAACCAAAATGTTCAAAGGCTTGGAAACAATGCCTTATGAGGAACGGCTTAGGGAGCTGGGTATGTTTAGCCTGGAGAAGAGAAGGTTAAGGGTTGATATGATAGCCATGTTCAAATATATAAAAGGATGTCATATAGAGGAGGGAGAAAGGTTGTTCTGCTGCTCCAGAGAAGCGGACATGGAGCAATGGATTCAAACTGCAAGAAAGAAGATTCCTCCTAAATATTAGGAAGAACTTCCTGACAGTAAGAGCTGTTCGACAGTGGAATTTGCTGCCAAGGAGTGTGGTGGAGTCTCCTTCTTTGGAGGTCTTTATGCAGAGGCTTGACAGCCATATGTCAGGAATGCTTTGATGGTGTTTCCTGCCTGGCAGGGGGTTGGACTGGATGGCCCTTGTGGTCTCTTCCAACTCTATGATTCTATGATTCTATTATTTATATTTCAAAAATATAGCACACTAGTATAAAAGAACAAGGACCCAGGTGGTGCTGTGGGTTAAACCACTGAGCCTAGGGCTTGCTGATCAGAAGGTCAGCGGTTCGAATCCCTGTGACGGGGTGAGCTCCCGTTGCTCGGTCCCAGCTCCTGCCAACCTAGCAGTTCGAAAGCACGTCAAAATGCAAGTAGATAAATAGGAACCGCTACAGCGGGAAGGTAAACAGCGTTTCTGTGTGCTGCTCTGGTTCGCCAGAAGTGGCTTTGTCATGCTGGCCACATGACCTGGAAGCTATACGCCGGCTCCCTCGGCCGATAACGCGAGATGAGTGCGCAACCCCAGAGTCGGTCACGACTGGACCTAATGGCCAGGGGTCCCTTTACCTATAAAAGAACAGGGGGGGTGGAACAAATCTATGTCAAATCCCACAAAGTCAGTTGAAGGGGCACTTGATACCTAGTTACACATGACCTTTCAGAAACAAATTTAATATTCCCATTTGTATATTCCCACCGTGAGCCTAAATCATAGATCTGCAGAGTTGGAAGGGGAGCCAAGGATCATCTAGTCCAGCCCCTACAATGCAGAAATCAGGGTCAAATGTTGATCCTAAGTTATATAATTCATTGAATTATATAATGCATTGAATTATATTGATCCTAATTGACGTTGATCCCAATACAATTCATTGAATCAGTGACTATAAGCCCTAACTCTCAACAGGCAGGCAGGCAGGCAGATGGATATTGTGCATAATATACTAGATAGGTGAATCTTGTTTGTTTGTTTTTCTCCCTTATTCCGAGCAGAATAATATGCGCAAGCATGCTGAAAAGTGTGGCGAGTTAAGGACTGTTCAACCTAGCAAAGGGAACAAGAATAAAAAGAAAGAAAACAAGGGCTCCAGCCGTGACACTAAAGAAGGAGGTAATCTTTGAGGTGACTTCAGGTGAAAGGGGAGATTGTTCACATGCTGCGATCGCGCTGAGTTGCTGCTTGCGAGCATGCAGCTTTTTGCTCACACAGCCGCACACAACATGTGTTTATTATTTTGGCAAGGGAGACAGGAGAGTTGGCATTGGCCTAGGGCTAAAAGGTCTCATCGTATACCAGCATGTATATTAGCATAACTATATACAATATATTGCATATATTACTATTTGACAGGGCTATGTGCGTGCAGCTCCAGTTGAAGTTGTGCATGCACAGATCAGGGCCCTCTGTCAGGGATCCTATAACTGTGATTCCTGCATTGCATTGGGGTTGGACTAGGTGACGCCAGGGGTCCTTTCCAACTCTACTGTCAGGGAGGAAGAGGAAGACAGTAAATATTTACAACAGGGCTTTGAGGGAGGTCGCAGCTCAGAGGCAGATGAGGGGGAAAGCTGGGAAATTGTGGGAAAGCTGGAACAACACCCAGCTGACACGTTGTCATTCGAAAGCGTTCCAGACCTTCCATCTCCCAGAACCCGGCGAGCCTTAAAAGTAGGAGAGCAAAGAGCTCAAAGACAGAGGGCAACATAGCAGCACCCGTAGAAGTGATGAATGAGGAAGTGGGAGAGATGGGGGGGGGTGATTCACTTGGGCCACGCCATTATCCAAGAGGCAGGGTCCTATAGCTTCTCTCTGCAAAGATTGAAATAAAAAAGGTCGGTAAGAAACTTTCCCTTGTCTTTAGACTTCCCTGGGCAACCAGCCGGGAGCCGCTAACAGCATCCTGACATTTACAGTTCTCTGTTTCTGTGTTCTCCACAAATGTTCTTCTTTCTCCCCCCACCCCACCCCCACCCTCCGCCAGGGGCTCCTTGTGTTAACTCTCAATTCTACGCCCCTCGTATCCCTGTCGGAACGTGGGAGAAAGAGGAACTTGTTTTGGATGACAAGAAAACAGGGGTGACTTGTGAGATGATCTTCAACTCGATGGACAAATGATGCGGTTAAACACCTGTTCTGTCTGCTTGCAAATACAACCGCCTCCGAGGCATTAAGCTTGATTGGCAGATCTGTAGAGCATTATTACCTGAAGGTTGCTGAAACTGCCCATGTTTTCCATTGTTCTATTAATGGCATGCAAAAAGTCAAGAGTAGGTTCGTGGAGGTAAAATGCCTCAGTGAAATCGTTCCAAATAACTATGGCTGTCTCGCCAAGGGAGTATGAATAAATTGTTGGATTTCAAATAGCTTCCATTCAGCGTTACAAGTTTAGTTATAAAGAGCTGGAGTTATAGTACAATTTGAATGGATTCCTTTATGGCATGGATCCCAGATCTCTAGCAAATGTGGCAGGAGTTAATGATGATTTTTTTAAAAAGAGAGTTTATAGTGGTACCGTAACAGATGCACTCATCCCGTTATCCCCTCTAAACTAAACAGTGTTTCAGAAACTTGCTTGACCCACAAGAAGGAGTGCCTCTATCATAACACCTCCAGCGCTCTTTAGAACAAGCAAACTGTCAGTAGCTGCGCCGCTTAAATTCTGTAAGTCTATAAACAGACTGAAAAGAGGAAGAAAGTTTATTTAATGTTGCAGTGCGTTCTGAGCAATTAATCTCCAGCCATTTTAGACCCTGTTGCTAATCACCCATTTTACCTTTAAAGTGTATTGAAAAAGAAAAGAAAACACACAGAACGATTGTGATTGTAAACAAGTCTGAATATCGTGTATTTCCGTTTAACTTGTTCGCACAAATAATTACGGAGAGAGGCGTTTTCTTCTCTTGTGGAAAACATATTCACAGCCATTTTGACAGTGGCAGCTGTCTTCAAGTTTGCATTGTGACCAGGTCCAATAACCCTCTGTCTCTTATTGACTTGATTGAATAGTAAGCTGCTATTTCAATTGCCCTCAGGTTGTAGAAAGAAATAAGTAAGTTTTCTACATATTTTACCCTAGGTTTTTGGCTATGTTGACGCTTGTTGTATTATGTCTATTGACATAGGAATCAGAAATAAAACTTATTTTGCCCACCCTGCCCATCCCTCCCCTTGTCACACACAATTCACACACAAACAGTTAGAAATGCTTTCATCCTTCAGTATCACAGAGGTTTGCTGGCATGAGTTTCACTTTAAATGAATTAATTTTGCTATGTCACCATTTCCCAGGAATTCTTTCCCAGTTGCCTTCTTCTCAGTAGTTCTCATGCAATGGATTTTGCCATCCAGTTTTATAGAGCCGCTTAATTGAATACGGGAGGCGGGAGAGACTAATTCTCAGCACCCATCCCACCTCCGTAAATACCGACCAGATCAGACAACCTTAATGGTTAGCTAAGCAGCAGAGATCCTTGGGTGCAAGCGCTGCGCAAGGAAAACAGTGCTCAAGTCTGTTAATGTTTTTACCTTGGAAATTGCTGTCCTCTGCAGCATCACTGAGATGTTACCAGAATGAATCTGAATTGTTCATACTGCCTATTTTATTTCATTGCAATAAGGTGTGGTAACAGTATGCTTTGCGGTTCCTCTCCTTTTAACGTTTACTCGTTTTTAAAGACAAGATGCAGATGCAATGAATGCTGATGTCTTGGTTTTAAAATAGTGCAACTATTTTAAGGCAAACATTAGTGTTTGCTCTGGGAGGAAATGGGCTTTTCATGTTCAATAAAGATTTTTCTGAACATCATCTTTCAGCTGGCCTCTTTAATCATGCCTTACCTTCAGAAACTAGATTCTCTGATGTGAAATCCAAAGCAAAGGATCCAGAGTCATGGCAAATCTGTGTAAACCTTGGGCTGGACATGCCAAGGCCCAAGATCAGCAGAGGGGACTTGGCTGGTGGCCCTACGAATAAGTGGTGCTCTCTGTGTGGGGACCTGGAGATGGGTCTTCTCTGTAGCAGTGCCTAACCTATGGAACTCCTTCCCCTTGGACGTATGAATGGCCCCAACATTAATGGGTGCTTGCCATTTGGGGGGGGCATTGGTTTTCTGAAGCTTTCAGGTGATACGGAGTTTCTAATATATCTTCACCTGGGTGTCCTATATTTGGCATTAAATGGAATAAAATTGCATCAAATCAAAAATTTTATTAAACGGTCACAGACCAAAACAACTCATACAACTGATCAAAGAAGGATCAAAGAGGACAATTTCAATACAAATTAGGCCATGACAACACTGTAAAGGACATAAATAAAACTAAATATTCGCATTCGCCTGCGAATTGACATTGGAAAGCTCTTGTTTCCTGCGTCTAATAGCAGCTACGCACAATTTGGCAACATTGATTGTAATTTCAAGGACCTTATCTTCTACCAAGGCTCTCAAACGTTGGGATTCTGGTTCATTTTTGAGCTTTTGTAAGGCTGGGGCGATAAAGGTCCAGCGTAGATCCTCGTAGAGACTGCAGTGCAGCAATACATGCAAATTTGTTTCCACTTCCGATGAGCCACATGGGCAAACACGTGACTCATACGGTTTACCCTCGTATCTACCTAGCAACAGTGCAGAGGGCAACACATTAAATCTGGCCAAGGTAAAAGAATGTCTATACTTGGGTATTTGCAATTTTGCCAGGTAATTTGCGAATGAGAACCCTCTCCCAAAATCTCTTATTGTGGCGTATTTTTCCATCTTGCCCATATGGCACTGCAGCTCCACGTCCCTTATACGTTGGAGCACTTGACTTCTGGCTCTCTCGTATCCTGCCGCTATCAAAATCTGCGGAGAAAATCCCAAGCTTCTTATCTTTTCGAACAGGGAGGCTTTCCAGTTAGAATGATAGGTGTCCAACAGTGTTAAATGGTTAAATAGTAAAATTGTATATTACTATGGATGCTTTTAATACTTCATGATGCTTTGTTTTAGGATTCTTACAGATTTTATATTCAAACCCCCTTTTTCCATTTCAGTTGCATTTCTATGCCGCTTTTCACTCACATGAGTCGCAAAGCGGCTAACTTAAAATACATGTGGAACTCTAAAAATCAGAATACCGTCGAAAAGTGCATTTATTTCAGTAACCCAACTTAAAAGGTGAAACCAATATATGGGATAGATGCATGAAATGCAAAGCAAGATATGTCAAGCCTTTATTTGTTGTAATTATTTGTCATGAGGTGGGTCAATTATAAATGGAATGTAATTAATGACATGTAATAGCGATGTTTATTTTTGTTTATTTTTGTTTTATTGTAACTATTTGCTTTATTACTGTGGAATTTCCAAAAGAATGCATTTGTAAAAATAAAAATAAAAATTTGCATTACTGAAATAAATGCACTTTTCGACGATATTCTAATTTTCCGAGTTTCACCTGTAAATAATAACATCGGAGGACATCACTACTGCAACATAAGCCATATGAAATAATAACAAATCATCAGGAAAACAACCACCTTCTATGAAACACTTAACATAGAAACTTCAAAAATAGGCTCAAACACAAGAAAAGTTATAAAGTTCACAAAGCGTTGCAGCGCTCATAATTCACAAGACAATATTAGCAACGTTAACAAGCTTAACAACTGAAAACAAACGAAGGTTGTGGGTTTGAGCCCCACGTTGGGCAAATGATCCCTGCATTGCAGGGGGTTGGACTAGATCAGGCTTCCTCAAACTCGGCCCTCCAGATGTTTTGAGACTATAATTCCCATCATCCCTGACCACTTGTCCTGCTAGCTAGGGATCATGGGTGTTGTAGGCCAAAAACATCTGGAGAGCCAAGTTTGAGGAAGCCTGGACTAGATGAACCTTGGAGTCCCTTCCAACTCTACAAGTCTTTGAGAAGTGAATAGAGCAGAAATGCTGAAGCTTCAAACACAGCAGGGTCTTATGGAGCAGGGAAAGTCTGGGCAGTTATGATTTATATACTACCCTTCATCATAAGATCTCGAGGGGATTCACAGAATAAAATACAGGATAAAAACAGGTAATATGCTGCTCCTTGGCACTTATGACAGCTCCACGCATTTGGGGACATCTCTATACGCTAAGCCCGGGTAAAAATAGTACTTAGTTTGTGGACAAGCGTATGCAGAAAATTCAGAAATAAGGACACCGCACAAACCAGGCCTTCTGGATCAACCTGACCAATGAATAACCTTTTTTTATCAATTCAGTAATGATGTTAGGGTGCAATGCTGAAAGCTTGCCTCAAGGTGGTGATCTAATTTCACTTGTGTGTTCAGCGAGGAGGTTTGGGAGCAGGGAATATTGCCTTGTTGATCCTAGGAAACAGGAGGCGAAGCCATCCAGCAAATGGCCAATGTGGATTCTCTTCTGCAACATATAGCTGTGGGTTATAGCTGTGAGTCTTGAAAGTGTTCCAGCTCATTCTCCCCGTTCGTGCAGGAGAATGGCCAACTAGCATGCTTGTCCATTGCCCTATGACTGTGAACCGAGTGTGCAGGTAGGACCTGCAAGTTTCGGTGGCAGACAAGCAGACAAAGAACCGGTTCCCTTAAAGCAGGCATGGAGGGGCCTTGTTCGACCCGAGGGCCACATTCTCTTCTGGGCAACGTTTTGAGGGTCACAACCAAGGGAAAACGCAAAACTCAGCACAGCAACTAATATAAAGTTTGCTTTTGTACAATATAAGTTCCCTTTCTAAATGCATGCCTTTCTCTGTCCTCCATTCAGGCAAGCAAGGGGGAATGTCAGAGTTCAAGGGCAGATTCCAGTCAGGCCAAAACACTTGGTGGGTGGCCGAGAGAGTGTGCTGAGGGCCAGATGAAGGAGGGCCACATTCCACTGCTGGGCCTGAAGTTCCCCGTGCCCGCCTTGGAGATAGAAAACTCAAAAACCCACCATTCTAAACATTACATTCACATGGATGGTGATACCCATCCTAAATTCCATGCTTGCAGAGCTACAGCCAAGAATCTTTTTTATTATTTCCTTCCCTCCTCCTCCTCCTCCTCCTCCTCCTCCTCCTCCTCCTCCTCCTCCATTTTTCAAATTTTACATGTCAAATCAAGCATCTTTTATTATACCATACATTCACTGACTTCCCTCCCTCCCCTTCCAAGGTTCATTTAACTTACCCACCATCCCTGCATATTTTAATACATCCATCTAATTTAATTTTCCTTTCGTACATCAGTTCAAAATACGTTATACTGTTGAATTGCTTTAATACTGCCATAGTTTTTAACTGCACATTTTCAATATACTTGACAAAAAAGCCACTATTTAAATACCTGTTCTTGTTCTCTTATTCTACTTATTGGCCTGCTAATTCTGCATATTCTATCATCTTAAGTTGCCAGTCTTCCTTACCAGGGATTTCTCTCACTTTCCATTTTTGGGCTAACAGGACCCAAGCCGCTGTTGTTCCATACATGAATGACTTCTGACTCCTGGGAACCTCTTTTTGAACAATTCCTAACAGTAATGTCTCTGGATTTTTTTGAGAAAGTTGTTTTAAACATCTTTTTCATCTCGTTGTATATCATTTCCCAATATACCGTACTTTAACTTTTTTGCATGTCCTTCTACGTACTTCTTTGCATTTCCAACATTAGTCCGATTCCACCTTATACATCTTAGCCAATCTACTTTGAGTTAAATACAATCTATGGATCATTTTCATATAATTCTCCTTCAGTGCATAGCATTGCAGTAAATTTCAGATCGTGCTTCCAAAGTTTCTCCCAGAGGTTTAAGTCTATTTTATATCCTATAGCCATCACCCAGTTACACCCAGGAATCTTGGCACAGAAGGTAAGTTCATGGCAAGCTCTGTGATAGATTACGCTTTTAAACGGCTGCCATGGTCAGGGCAATACAACCCCCTCACAGCGTTCTTTGTTTGAATTGTGTAACATCTTGTGGGAGGCATTGCTGTTTTGTACAGGGCAAGCACACCAACCCTAGAAAACTCTTAAACAAGGCAGCAACTCCCAGCAAATAGCACCAGTCCCCTCTGTTTTCTTTTGGGGAGCTTTTAAATAGTTGCATTATTGTTTGCGGTCAGCCGCTGGAACGAGTGGACTATGTCTAGCTGTGGGTTGCATATCTATCATTAAACAGTATAGAACACTAACCATTTCTGGTCCAATATTTTCAACAGGGCATTTTAACAGGTTGCATGGCATTTTGAGCCGGCCTTTAATTGTGAAACAGTTTTTCCTCCTTTCAAACTTCTAGCGTTCTCCAAGGGTCATGCTCTGCCTTTCTCTTTTTTGTGCCATTTGGGTTGCAAGCACAGCACAGCCTTCCTTGATATTTTGAAGGGCTGGCTCTGATACACTGCTGGACCTGTCTTCCACAACCTGGTGCTCTCCAGATATTTTAGACTTCAACTCCCATCTTCGGCTGTGCTGACTGGGACACGAAGTCCAAAACATCTTTGAGGCCCTGAATTGGAGAAGCCTGTATGAAGCCATAGTTTTTCAGTGGTTTGGTTTAATATGGTGTTCAATGATATCCAAACATAGACCAAAACCCATTCCTTGATCCTTGTATGAATGAGATTTGATAGTAAACCACAAGCCACTTTTTGTCTCTGAGGAGAGACAGGTAAACTAATTTCCCTTCAAAGAACATGCCTTGGAGGCCCCAAAAGCACTCTGAGCTGGGATTAGAAACAGCATAAGAGATGTGGTAGTCCTGGAAAGAAGGGAATAAAAGCTTCTTTACCCCCCTTCCCATTCTCTCCAACAGGGGCGTCACAATGGGGGGTAATGGGGGCGGTTTGCCCTGGGTTCCACTCTGGGGGTACCACTTGGTGCCCCCACCCCCGCGACTCCCAAGCTGAGCCTCCAGCCTCCCGGTAAGGTTCGGCTTGGGAATCGTGGGGGTGGGGCGCCAAGTGTCACCCCCCACCACCACGCTGAGCGGGCTTTCTACCTGGAGTTTGTAGCTGGAGGCGCACGGCTTTGGAGTCGCCGGGGGGCAGCGATACCAAGCCACATAGCGACGCATGCATCATTACGTAGCGACACCACGCCTCCCCCCCAGGTGCATGGCAATTTGCCGTCCCGGGTGTCGTGGCGGCTCGCTACGCCCCTGCCCTCCAACATGATGCGACCCAAATCCGAAACACCATCTTCTGGGTCCGAAATCCCTTGTGAGGCACCCGACACACACAAGATTGTGGGCCCAGAAAAAGCGCTTTTTTCTGACACAGAGCCCAAACATGCACATTTTGGGGGACAGTGTGAGACCATGGACCCGAAGAAACACTTTTTGGGGGGGGGATGAGATCTCGCCCCAAAATCACGCAAGAGCAAGGCACCCAAAATGGCAGCTGTGCTCTTGCAGGAAAAACCAGTTGACAGATATTCCTTCTGTTAAAGAAACCAGCCAGGAAGCTTTGTGACAGAATCGATACTTGAACCTAGTCCCGCTGCCCCAGTCCTTGTATGGCACTAAACACTACTCCTCAGTGGAAACTTGGACTTAAAAAATTGGCCTGTTCATCAAACTATCTGGCTAAAATGGGCATTTGTGTATGAGAAGAGGCTTGTTGTTTTTTCAGTTTGGGCCACACGAGTTGCATATTCATCTGTAAGCAGCACGGCCTTCGGAGTTTGCAGCGTTCAAAGTTCTTTGGAGAGGAGCTGCAGCTGTGTTTGCCTCGCTTCCTTGTCAGGAAGAGGAGAGCCCGGGCGGCGAGGAGCTGCTCTGCATTTGGTGCCTTGCCATCCCATCTGGCAGATGGCTGCTCGCTCCAGGAGGTCATGCGTAGAGTTCGGCGGACGGTCTTGCCGCTGACAGCTTCTCCCTCTCAACAGCAGCAGGCGAACGAGTTGGAACAATACGTTGCTCTTGCGGCCTGTTGATGAGGGATGACAGGTTGCAAGGGACGAGGCAAAGGTTATTGATGAGAAGATCCCATCCGGATAATTGCTATAATTATATCCCGAGGATTCCGAGACCCATCAGATGCATTTATGCTGTAGCCCTCTGACGATAAACACAGGCCTGACAGAGAACTTCCATACTTGGCCTTCAAAACTTGCAGTGTTCCCCTTTTGTACAAACAAAAGGAAGGACTTTCAGTATTTGCTTTTTGCAATAGCCAACCTTCGTTCATTTTCTCTCATCTTTCTTTTAGCAAGTGCAAAGAACCCATTATGCTCTCCTGGAAAAGCAAGCACATGAGATTGGATGCAGGCCAACCATTAGTCATATGAAAAAGGGAGGCAGGGAGGATACTTATGAGTTCTCGAGGTTATAGCACATGAGCAACGGATTGTAAAAACGATCACCTGCAGCAAGAACTTAATAAGAAGGGATGATGAATAATAATAATAATAATTTATTATAAAAAATTATTATTATTACCCTGCCCATCTGGCTGGGTTTCCCCAGCCACTCTGGGCGGCTTCCAACAGAACAGAACATTAAAATGCAATAATCTATTAAACATTAAAAGCTTCCCTAAACAGGGCTGCCTTCAGATGTCTTCTAAAAGTCTGGTAGTTGTTTTTCTCTTTGACATCTGGTGGGAGGGCATTCCACAGGGCGAGTGCCACTACCGAGAAGGCCCTCTGCCTGGTTCCCTGTAACTTGGATTCTCGCAGTGAGGGAACCGCCAGAAGGCCCTCGGCACTGGACCTCAGTGTCTGGGCAGAACGATGGGGGTGGAGTCGCTCCTTCAGGTATACTGGACATGCTCTTCCCTTGGCCCCAGTCTTAGAAGTTCCCTACATTGCTCAGGTGGGTTAAAAATGACATCTGGGTCACAAGCTAGGTAAAAGGTAAAGGACCCCTGGACTGTTAAGTTCAGTCAAAGGCGACTATGGGATGTCATGCTCATCTCTGCTTTCAGGCCAGAGGAGCCGGTGTGTGTTTGCAGACAGCTTTCTGGGTCTTGGCCAGCATGACTAACCTGCTTCTGGCGCAATGAAACACCATGATGGAAGCCAGAGCGCACAGAAACACTGTTTACCTTCCCGCCACGGTGGTGCCTATTTATCTACTTGAGCTGGTATGCTTTCAAACTGCTAGGTTGGCAGAAGCTGGGACAGAGCAATGGGAGCTCACCCCATCGTGCGGATTCGAACCGCCAACCTTCCAATTGGCAAGCCCAAGAGGCTCGATGGTTTGCAGCCTGACCTATGGTGGACAGCACCAGTAGCACGGCCACCATGTGCATATAAGGTTTTTGAAAATTAAGGATTTGGGCCTTTTCCAGATGTCTTTTCCAGCTTGTCAATAGCCTTCTTAAATTGTGGTGCCAAACCATCAAGGCTGTCCGAACCCTTGATATCCTGAATGTGAAGACTGTTTGCAGCAGATGTGTTTCAGAAAACATGTCAGATGCATTTCAGGTTATAAAGTCGTCTTCAGTAGTTGGAAAAGGCATCTCCTTGGGCAGATTCATGTGGTACATTGACTTCTCTAGTTTAAGAAAGACAGTTTACTGTAAGGAGTACTGCAGTGTCCAAGGCCTAATGGCACTCAGCCTTCATTTTGTCATAAAGATACACTCGATGCTGCACTCAATGCTGGAAAAAAATTGGGGCCCATTCCTACTTTCGCTTGATCCGTGTTTCGATCAGCATGTGCACCTATTAATCCCCCCTCCATGTCCAAGAAATTTTCACGCTGTTCCACGAGTGTGCAATAGGTTTCTTGGTAGAAGCTATGATGACTAGCAAGTAAAACTCAGTATGAACAGACTTCTCCCCCCTGCCCCCGCCCCGTGCTGAGATAGTTCTGTAAAAATGGTTTGCTTTGGTTACTGGAGGGCGGCACTTTGCTTGTGTAGCCTGGCTCTGCATTAAACAAGAACATGTTCCGCTCTAATACGTGCTGGAATCGTTTGCCTGTCTAGGCATGTTCCTCCTCTAGGAAGACAATGAAGAAGGTCTTAAGAGAGAACTGTGTATCTCATAACACCATGGGCTGCAACTGGAACATTCAGTAAGATAATATATCAAAAAGGCTATGATTGTAGACCTGGAAAATGATGAAGGAGCTGGAGCAACTCCCCTTTGAAGAAAGGGTATGATGTTTAGGATTTTTCAGTTTAGGGGTGGGAAAGTGAGTAAGAGGGGACATGATAGAAGTAAATGAAATTATGCATAGAACAGTGGGGATAAATTGTTCTCCCTCTTTAATAATACTGGAAGCTGCCTCCTTCCGCTAACTCCTGCAGCCAAGCTGGTGCCAAACATATTGCTCTTTCCTTTGGACCACATCAGCGAAGCCGAGAGCAGGGTCCTGTTGTCTAGGCAGCCCAGGACCTCCATACACACTGCCCAGGGGTGCACCCTAGAGAGGTCATTTGGTGCTGCAAATGCAGCAGAAGCAATGCAGGAGGCAGCAGTTATGACTTACTGAAGATGGACATAGGGTGTTCAGTCAGGTGCTGAGGCACAGCCTGTAAGGTTCGTGGCCAAAACACAGTGCTGTTCTTGTGGGAAGCAGCATACAGGTGCCTGGGTGTCCTCTTTCCCCCTCGAGGTGCCTCACATACAGGGTGTGAGATGTGAGCCACAAAGCCTGTGGCTTGCAAACACACACACACCATACATTTGCCCCAACCCAATATTCCTGAAAACTGCAGTTTGCTTAGGGTGCCTGGAATTGCAGCTCTGTGAGGAGTGAAGTAAAGTTCCCAGGATTCTCTGGGAGAGAATATGTGCTTTAAGTACATTCCTACTTCCACTGAAATAACAGATCCAGGAGGCAGCCTTCAGAGACAGCATCTTTTCCCCCTAAACACACGCTGACACCCCAACCTACAATTGGACAGAAGGCAAATAATGTGAACTATTAAAACACCATATACCGTAAGTACAAAGTACCCTTCTAGTGCCCAAATAAGAAACATATGCAAAACGGGAATGTTTTTGCTAGAATATATTGCATTTCCCCCCCCAAACACACACCTTCAGGCAACAAAGGGTTAGCATGGCGATCAGCAAAGTGCCCTGCTTTAAGTAGCATTAATTATAGAGAGCACCCTGAGGATGTGTTGAAGCTCTCACCATCGCTGAGCGGTATTTAACACCAAGACATTTTAATCACCGGTTGAGTTGGATGATCCCAAATAAATTGCTACGTTTGGATGGTGAAATTCAGCGCGAGAGTCAGATGGGGTTTGGCAGCCAGTGTTTTAAAAATAAATACTTTTAAATTGCAGGAAATTACTGTAAGCCACTCTTTGGAGTGTGCCCTTTGAGGAACATGGTGTGACTTGAGAAGTTTGGTTGCCCGTTTTTTTTCTCTTGCAGTTGACGACTTCCCTTCTCTGGTGCAAAATTTGCAGGTGCACAGATGTGAAGGATCCTATCAGAGAAAGGGAAGATAGCAAGACTTCAGCGTGTGTTGCATTCAGTGAGTGGATGATATACAGTGGCATATTTTCAGCTTCCAATCGTTTTGCCACCAGTATTAGGAACATAGGAAACTGCCTTATACAGAGTCAGACCATTGAGTCCATGTAGCTCAGCTGTGTCTACACTGCCTGGCAATGGCTCATTAAAGTGAGTTTGAAATAAAAATAATAAAATAGAACAACATAAAATCCAGTCACTTGCCTTTTACCGTCTCAAGATGCTACCTGTTGAAAATTAGATTTACAGGAGCTGGGTCAAGGCCTTGTGGGGCTGGGCTTTGTTTCTGCCCTGAAAGACTTGCAGAAAGGAAGCAACACCTAGAATATTACTATCATTATTAATTGTTATTAGTCTTCTTACCAGTACTTTGCCCCGAGGTCCATGGCAGATTAGGACAATTTAAAGATACAACATGGAAATCAGTCAAACAAGTAGCTGTCAGTCCTGCATTGCAGGGGGTTGGACTAGATGGTCGTTGGTGGTCCCTCCCAACCCTACAATTCTGTGATTCTATGAAAAATAGGCATAGCATCAGATTCCCCGGACACTTTCAGGTACCGCCTGATGAGGGCACCATTGCACCAGTGGAACCAAACCATAGTGCCAGAGAGAGAGAGAGAGAGAGAGAGAGAGAGAGAGAGAGAGAGAGAGAGAGAGAGAGAGAGAGAGAATGAGAGGCGACATTATCTCTAGAAGGAATGGTTTCCCCACTGGCAACATGGAAACTTATCTTAGTAGTTTGACCTCAGTGGAACTGCAGAGCTTACTGCCTGTTCTTCATTACTGCAGAGCGTCTCAAGTCAGATGTTTGCCACTGATCTCTCATTTAGGCAAGGCTGAAGGAAGGCAGAGCCTTCGCGTCCCCACCAGGGCTCAGCTCTTGACAACGGGCAAGATCTTGAAAAGAGAAAGAAAACACTTCAGGGCACATGGAGATAATCCCTGAAATAGTTACGGTAACCTTTCACTCTGAATGGCTCTAAATTGCACAAGTCAGACAGACAGTGTCCATTTCCTACTCCCAATCTTCAAGCAAAGGGCCATTCCACACATTACACAGAGGGGCAACCTGGTTGTTTCAATCAGCAGGGGAGCTGCAACCAATATTATTATTTTAATTAATAGGCTGCCCCCTCATGTAAAATATCGAGGAAGTGTCCAACAAAATAAGCAATGCAACGCCCAACACCAGAATAAAAACAGTACAAGGTATTCTCATACAAATGACAGTCTCATCTTGGAAAAGTTTAAAGAACTGAATAGTCCTATTGGCATTAAAAGGCCAAACCTTTAAAAATATATTTCAAGTACTATGATGCCGTTTTAAACAGCCATGACTTCAACCAAAGAATTCTGGGAGCAGCAGTTTGCTAAGGGTGCTGAGAGTTGTTAAGAGACCCCAGTTCATCTCACAGAGCTAACATTCCTAGAGTGGTTTAACGATCACTCTCTCTTCCCAGGGAATGATGGGAACTGTAGTTCTGTGAGGCAGCCCAAATTTCATAATGCTGCACCAGCTCAGGGCCGGCACACCCATGAGGCAAGGTGAGGTAACTGCCTCGGGCGACGAGATCCACAAGGGCAGCATGTATACATACATGCAGAATTTTATTCATATGCTGCCTTTCCACAGTTCAAGCCAAGGCGGCTTGCAAAATGGGGGGAAATATATAACTACAAAAGTAGTCATAAACAACATAAAATATGCACAACCCAAATGAAGAATGGTTGGAAATGTATACTTTTTGTGAGCTCTGCCAAAAAAAAAATTCCCTGTGTTGTTCCTGATTCAGATTTTCACTCACCCCTTCTTCCCCGGTGGGGAGGTGGGGTGCCATTTTGTGGTTTGCCTCAAGTGCCAAAATGTCTTGATCCAGCCCTGCGCCAGCTCTTTTGATCATACCAGTGGCATCTAACCCAAGAAGTTAGCAATGGGCTCAAATGTCATGAAACTCACAAAATGCCATGAAGTACAGTCTATGACAATGCAACTGAAGTTTATGCAAAGTAAGTAAAACCAACTGAATGTGGTAACAGCAGAGCCTGCTTAGCATTGCTGAGTTAGTTCGCACCTATATTGGGACAGGAAACCATAGTTCATCCCCATATAAACAGAATCAAATATCCTGGTACGTTCTGATTCTACACTTTCACATGACTTCTCCTTTTGAAAACCCCACCTTTGGCCTGCTAGGTTTTAATTGCACTGCTATGCTATTTGGCAAAGGGTGGCGGAGAAATTTGATTCAGCTGACATTTAAACCTAAATAATTTGCACTCTCTGAAACAATTCATGATCCAGACCACAACCATCCTTCCAAATCTCTAAATTTTGCAGTGCAAGTAATGTATAGAAGAATGCATATGCTTAGGTCAAGTGTGCATGTAAATGCATGGATTTGAGAAAATAGCATACTGTACAGTACAGGGGAAATTGCTTGCAAAAATGCTAGTGACAACTACAGCTGAATTTGGTAATAACAGAGCCACCTTGGCATTGCTAAGTTAGCACCTATACAGTGGTACCTTGGTTTTCAAACTTAATCCATTCTGGAAGTCTGATCCAAAACCAAAGCATTCCCAAAAACCAAAGCGTGCTTTCCCATAGAAAGTAATGCAAAATGGATTGATCCGTTCTAGACTTTTAAAAACAAACCCTCAAACAGCAATTGAACATGAATTTTACTTTCTATCGAGACCACTGATTCATAAAATGAAAGCAATAAACAATGTACTGCAGTCACACAATCAATCAGTAGCTGAACTGGGTTCCACACAGTCACAAAAACAAAACAAAAAGAGCAAAATAAATAGCAAAAACAGACAGACCTCAGTGTGACACTCAAAACAGAAGTGTGGCACTCAAAATGGAGCATGTTCGGCTTCTGAAAAAAGTTCACAAACCGGAACACTTACTTCCGGGTTTGCAGTGTTTGAGTTCCAAATTGTTTGAGTACCAAGGGGTTTGGGAACCAAGGTACCACTGTATAGGGATAGGGGATATTACTTTCAAAAACGTGTCTATTGGGAACTGGAATCTCCCTAATGCACGCTCCTTTGAAATTGAAGGTGATTGACAGGTGAATGGCAACACTCACCTGTCAAAGTTGGCCCGGGGAGTGGAGAAGGTACTGATCCACCAGACAGGCCAGATCCAGTTGTCACCCCTGCCCTAAACCCTTGCCGTACTTCCCTCCGCTTGATGCCACCAAAATGGGGATCATTTCACCCTCTTGCCCCAAATTAGCCCCCCATGTATTCTCACCCCACAACCAAATATATTGCCATTCAATGTATTGCATTTATCGAACATGCTAGAGCAGGCATCCCCAAACTGCGGCCCTCCAGATGTTTTGGCCTACAACTCCCATGATCCCTAGCTAACAGGACCAGCAGTCAGGGATGATGGGAATTGTGGTCCAAAACATATGGAGGGCCGAATTTGGGGGATGCCTGTGCTAGAGGCATTCCTTTGCCCAAAACAGCCCCTTTCTTTCCCAACATTTTTAAAGTCCCTCTCTTTTTCTCTTCCTCCTTGTGATGATTTTTAGCTCACAGCTAAGGAGGAGCCACTCATGCACAAGGTTTGCCACGGAGGGCAATTCCTAAAAATACTCTGGCAGGTCAGCAAAGGTCAGGTGGAACAGGCAGGGCTTGTTTCAGGCGCTGCGTGTGAGAAGAGCCAGTCTTTGTTTAATATTCCCCCTGCACACTCGCAGCCTAAACAGCCCACGTGTGTGTGTGTGTGTGTGTGTGTGTGTGTGTGTGTGTGTGTGTTTCAAATACATTGCAGAAACTGGAATGTAGAGATGCTTCAAATGAATTCAGATACATCTGGGGCTCTGCTCCTCTTCTTCGCTGGCTGTGGGTGCAAATGGCTCTGGGTAAGGGAGAAAAAGATAGATTCACATTCTTTACTGGAAACCATTTGCACATTGCAGTTGCTCTTTTGCATCCTGGTTTCCCTGGGCTGCTTAAAGGACTCTTGGAATATGTTTGCAGTAGCATCTGTGGCGTCTGCAAAGGTGCCCCAGAGGTCACAAGAAGGCATTGCAGACTTCCTTTTCCACAGGCAGAAAAGGGAGATCTGCCCTCGGAGCCCCTTCCCAGCTAGCACAAAAAGAAAGATTCCCAAATGGAAGGAATGGTTTGTTACTGGTTTCCTGCCAACACGAGTTAACTTTTAGATTTTTAAGCTCCCTGGGGGAAGGACCTGTCTTCTCGTACTTTGTAAAATACATACAAATCTATAGTATTGCGCTGCTGCCGCAAAACTTGGCTTGTTGTTTTCTTGTGTTGTTTAGTCGTTTAGTCATGTCCGACTCCTCATGACCCCATGGACCAGAGCATGCCAGGCACTCCTGTCTTCCACTGCCTCCCGCAGTTTGGTCAAACTCATGTTGGTGGCTTCGAGAACACTGTCCAACCATCTCGTCCTCTGTCGTCCCCTTCTCCTTGTGCCCTCAATCTTTCCCAACATCAGGGTCTTTCCCAGTGAGTCTTCTCTTCTCACGAGGTGGCCAAAGTATTGGAGCCTCAGCTTCAGGATCTGTCCTTCCTGTGAGCACTCAGGGCTGATTTTCTTCAGGATGGATAGGTTTGATCTTCTTGCAGTCCATGGGACTCTCAAGAGTCTCCTCCAGCACCATAATTCAAAAGCATCAATTCTTTGGTGATCACTGCCTTCATGTATCACTGCCTTGTTGTGGCGAAGGGGCTTGAATAACTCAGAGAAGCTATGAGCTATGCCGTGCAGGGCCACCCAAGAAGGACAGGTCATAGCTGAGAGTTTAGACTAAATGTGATCCACCTGGAGAAGGATCTGGCAAACCACTCCAGTATTTTGCCAAGAAACTCCATGGACAAAGACAACAGGCATATAAAACTTGGCTTAGAACACATTTAATAAAATTGAATAACAATACAATTGGTATTACAGGTGCAACAGACAGGTGTTTTGAAAATCCAGTTGCGTTGGACACATCGACAGTATATATAAAGCACTCATAGACTATGTTAAGAATACAAGAGAATCTTGGGAACTGTAGTTGTTCCTGGGAATTGTGGGGGCCGTGAGGTCAGCACCCTTATCAAACTACTATTCCCCAGGATTCTTTGCGGGAGGCCGTGACTGTTAAAAGTGGCATAAGAGTTCTAATCCCAAGAGTTCTGTGGCTCAGGACGGACTTTCCAAACCTCTCCTGGCCAGACAGTTAACAAAAACACAGGACTCTTTCTAAGCACACTGGCCACAGTCAGCTTGCACAAAAGGAACTACGACAAAATAAAACTAAAAGCAAAGGGGAAAAAAGACTTGCAAACAGTAACTTATTAATGAAGGCACAGGTGCTTTTCAGATACTATCAGTGCTTATTGCAAAAAGAAGAAGTTAAAAAAGAAAAGACAGTAACAACCCCCGGCTGAGCCATTTGCTAATCCCTCTCTATTGTTACTTAAAAGGAACTTTGGTATAAAGTAGCAATTTCCCTATCATTGAATGGCAGTTGCAACAACCCACCGATGTGAGCATTATGATGTACAATTGCTAAAGCCAAGCTAGCAAGCCTATTCAAATTCCTCTCCTCTCTACCCATACTTAGAATGTGATTCGTTGCTGAGCTTTTGCTAGCTGCAGGTTCAGTTATTTGGCTGTACTGTATCTCCACTATCACAAATCCACAGGTCCGCTGGCTATCTGCAGGGCTACCCTGATGCCTGCTGGAATTGGGGGGGGGGGTCTGCAGTGTGCATCATCTCCATCTCAACATTGTAAAACATGGCTGAGGGCAGGGTAAGAACCCGAGGCAAGACATTGACATGTGCACATATCCTGTTTCTAAACAGTGGTTCTCAAACTTCTTTCCCTGGGTCATTACTTTCAGAATAAAAAATTGTGACACTCTGATTATTTTTTTATTGATAAGAAATACATTGGAAAGTAAAAAGAAACAGCTCCGAACAGTGCTTGATTTATCACATAGAACACAACTACTTAATAATATAATCACCGGGCATTCAGAAAATATAGAACAATGCAGCTGCATAAGAACACAAATCATTCCCAAAATATAATTAGAAACGAACCACATACGGTACATATTCAGATTCAATGAGAGGAGTGTGCTTGCTTTTGCCAGGTAAGTTTATTTATATTAGGTCTAATCTGAGACAAACTAACTCTCATGAAAGGGGGCGCAGGTGGCGCTGTGGGTTAAACCACAGAGCCTAGGGCTTGCCGATCAGAAGGTCGGCAGTTCGAATCCCCGCGACGGAGTGAGCTCCCGTTGCTCGGTCCCAGCTCCTGCCAACCTAGCAGTTCGAAAGCACATCAAAATGCAAGTAGATAAATAGGGACCGCTACAGCGGGAAGGTAAATGGCGTTTCCGTGCACTGCTCTGGTTCGCCAGAAGCGGCTTTGTCATGTTGGCCACATGACCTGGAAGCTGTACGCCGGCTCCCTCGGCCAATAATGCAAGATGAGCGCGCAACCCCAGAGTCGGTCATGACTGGACTAATGGTCAGGGGTCCCCTTTACCTTTAACTCTCATGAACACAAGAAGCCTTTCTCTTTTTCTGATCTTTCATATTGATGAGAGTTGAAAATCCCTATTTACAACAATAGGACATGGACAATTGTAGAAGAATAACCAATGCTCTTGAAGAGAGGTACATTGCACCCCCTGAGAATCAGTATTCTAAAGTCTTCGCTTTTGCTACTGCTGACTCCTAGAACAGGATGCTAGACTAAATGGGCCATTGGCCTGATACAGTGGGACCTTTTGTGGGAACGGATGGGACTGAAAACAATTCCTGAGATTAGCATGTTCTCAGAGTCACCCCATTCCAAAATTCTGCCCTGCTCTTTCGCTTGAGCAACTGTTGTGCGTTTGGCTCTGGCACAAATTCAACACACATTTAAAGCACACAGATTCCACCAAAGAATTCTGGGAACTGTAGATCATTAAGGGGATTATAGTTCTGTGAGAGGGAACTCCAGTCCCCAGGATTCTTGGAGGGAAGTCATGTGATCTAAATGTGCTTTAAATGTGCAATATGCACCTGTCCTTACTTATCCTTTAAGTAGATCTCACCATAGCGGGGAAGATTGTGACTAAGTGATCTATGTGCCCCTGAGTCTGCTATCCAGTTCTAAACTGTTGGTGGGCCTCTCCTGCTCTCCCTTATTGGTATTCAACTGGATTTGGAGCGGAGAGACCTTCAGATTGAGAGCTCCTTGAAACAGAGCACTGTCCTCTCTCAATGAGAGACATTGTGTCCTCCAGAAACCATGCCATATCCCGACCACCCAAAATTCAAAACTGCAGCTGAACGCTCTCACGTGTTAGTGAAGAAATAATTTCTACATTCTTCCATTTCACCACCGGAAGAAAGTGTTGAGATTAAATTAGTAAAAGTGAGAGAAGGAAGTAAGCTTACGGTACAGGAAATAGCTGGCTTCCTCTAGTGTATTCATGCATGATAAAGAGTCTGAACCATAATCACCTGGGACATAAAAGGGAATCAAAATAATAATAATATTTATATATATTTAAAGATCTGGGCAAAGGAGGAAATTTGTCAAACCTGTTAGCTTTTGTTTTCTCCACAGAGGTTCAGGGGAGAATCACACATAGTATAATTCACCTTGTACTGAGGTACTCTTGCTACTTCTGCTGTGTATATACTACTTCCACTGATGGAGGGAGGCAATGTGCTCTGAATGCCAGTTACTGGGAATCGCTAGGGGGGAGAGTGATGTTGGGCTCAAGGCCTGCTCAAGGCCTGCTTTCAGTACCGTTTTGGGTGCTGTGAAAGGTGTAGACATGGGCTGCATCTGCACAGCTTTTTTTTAAAAAAAAAACGCTCTGAAAATGCTCTGAAAACCATTGTATTAAAGCTCACAATGGAAAATTTCATAGAGTTCCAAGTTTAGCTCTTCAGTGTCATCTAGTGTCACAATGTTGTAACACATTTATAACTTCTTTTAAAATTTTTTTTACTAATGTAGCTGACTCCATGTACTCTTAAGATTGCTGAGTAAACAAAGAACCCTTGTTTTTATTTGGTACATCATCTGTAGCTCCAATATCACCAGTGCTCACTAGAAACACTGCTTGGAACTGCCCTGACTTTATGACTACCAAATCCCACATATTACACGCCTTGCGGGCTTCTCGGGCATTTGGTTGAGCACAGGATGTTGGACCAGGGAGGCATTTGATCTGATCCTTTCAGGGACCTTCTTATGTCCTTACAGATCACGTAGGGTGGACTTTCCTCTCTGCAGGTGGAGACGTTCTGCCCCCAGAGACCTCCTTGTGGTGGAAAGGTTCATTGCTGCCATTCTTCTGCCATCAGTGTTCTGAATGCAGTAAAGGCAAAAAGCTGTATGTCATGGGTGGCTTGGAGGAGGATCAGAAGAAGTTTTGGATAGACAAGGTCCAAAGCTGTCCAGTTCCCAGACAAGCACCATACAAGGAAGACAAATGAACTATGCCAGCATAGGAGTTGGCATAGCTGTTTCCCAGCTGCAATCCTTTTTGTCCTGATAGATGCAAACCTAGCAGGGCTTCAGAAGTGGTGGCTCCTTCACTAGGAAATCTCTCCTTTCCCAACCTCCACAGGATTGCCCACTGCTTTCCACAAAGGCAGGACAAGAACTTCTGTTTAGATAGACACCTGGATGCTATGGAATGGAATAAACACATTATCCTTTGAACCCTTTGCTTCTCCATGATTCTATGACACTAATAAATAGGCTAGAAAATGTCTGGATGTTTACACATGGCTGTGAATTCTGCAACAGGCTCACAGCCCCCAGCAATAATAAAAATAATATCCAAAAAATAATGGTTCATTACGGGTTTATTAGTTCACAGCCTCGAGCAAATGAGAAATCATTTATCACCAGCTCACGGTGCTAATTAATCTTTGATTTCCTAGATGTATAATTTAACATATGGTTCCTGTTTGATCATGATCTTCAAAGCTTTATTTTCTGAAGGCATTTATGTTTCCATATTGAATCTTTTTTAAAACCATCTTCTCTAAGGATGATTTTGCTTGCTGTGCTCTATGTCTCACCTGGACAATCGGCTGCAGAAGGTTCTTGCACAAAGATGTTTCTTTTCCAAGCCGCAGTTCTCTTATGAGGAGTGTTGGGAGCAAATGGTATGTACAAAGGTTCAACAGGAAATATCCGTGTCTTCTTTTAGACATCTTCTTAACTGTGTTGTTCAGCTTTGCAATATGAACTTCCCCGTGAATATTTATTGAAGTTTTCATGGGTGCCTTTGCTGATGTTATTATAACTCTGTGTTGCTGCGACCCACCTTGATATGCTTTAATGAAAGTACAGATTATAAATAAATAAAAGAATAAATAAATAAATACTATAATCAGTAATTAAAATAAATAAGGCGGGATATGTCTGCCAACTGCCCATCATAGAAAGTGGTTGTCCTGATCATTTGACTGAGAAACACTCAGCATGTAGGAAGAGCTGTTCTGACATCCCTTGGAACAGTTGCCATTTCTGATGCCACCAGGAGATGGTTGGTTTCCACAAACACCCTCAGATCTTTTAAACCGAGACAGCTGGTCACTGAGACCACTAATAAAAATAATAATTTGCTTAGAGCCTGGAAGCTACGTTAAGTGTCCTGTTTCACGAAGATGAATACCCTTGTTTTGTTCTCATCTGCAACAGCCAAGTAAAGGATAATCCTTCTAGCTGGAATACAGTGATGCTCTTTCTATAATCTCCTAATAGGATCGGCAAAGAATTTGGGGTTTAGCAAGAAGAAAACGGGAGATAACAATCTTGTTTGTTCAACCAACCATGGGCATGGATCATTTGAGATCATCAGGACTGCCTGGGAGATTTTCTAAACGGGGTGAGTGGGTGGGTTGCCTCAGGCACTGTGATCCAGAAGGCTTCAGGTATCTTAGGAAGAAGAAAAAAACGGGTTTGTGAAGCATAGCTGCCAAGTTATCCCTTTTTAAAGGGATTTTCCCTTATGCTGAATAGGCTTCCTCACGAGAAAAGGGAAAACTTGGCAGCTATGTTGTGAAGTTCAATTCCAAATAGCCAATAGTAGAACACATCCCTGGGGAAGGCCTATGGCTCAGTATTTTCACAGATGCTTGGTATGTAGAAGGTCCTCGTATCTCTAGTTTAAGACAGTAGGTAATAGAGAAGACATCTGAGGCTGTATGTACGTTGGCGTATAAACAACCAATCTAGAAGGAAAAACAGTAAGACCTCAGAAGAAGTGCTCTACGACTGAGCAATGGTCTTTTCCCAAACTTTAACAACGCCAGTTAAAGAAAGGGAACGTTAAAGGAAAGAATGTGGAATTTAAGTTGGTGGAGAGGTACAGGAAGAGAGTGAAGGGATTTGGGGCGGTATATCACATGATCTGATCCGGTGGGTGAGTTTCGTTTTCCTTCAGCGGTTAGAACATCAGCAGCCACACACTATTTAATTTACGAGATAAAGTTACAGGGAGAAGCAGCGTATTTACCCTGATTCCATCCTGGCAGGAGTATAATTTAACACTTGTCATCTTTCCATTTCGGAGAGGCTTTTTATGGCTAACGCCGAGCCGCGCAGCTGACATGCACACTCAACGGATTAGCATCTAATAACCATGTCAGCCCCGGAGTTTTACCTTGTGATCTCCAGTGCTGTCATACTTCAGAACGACAGGTTTATGGGGTTTGGCCAGCCAGCAATGCCAGCTGTGTGGTAAGACCCCCACCCCACCCCACCCCCACCCCTTTCATTTTAATTCTTCACAACTACGGCATACTAGAGCCGTTCTTCACTGTGGTGACCCTGACAAATAGGAGGAGGAGGAGGAGGAGGAGGAGGAGAAGAAGAAGAAGAAGAAGAAGAAGAAGAAGAAGAAGAAGAAGAAGAAGAAGAAGAAGAAGAAGAAGAAGAAGAAGAAGAAGAAGAAGAAGAAGAAGAAGAAGAAGAAGAAGAAGAGGAGGAGGAGGAGGAGGAGGAGGAGGAGGAGATGAAGGAGAAGAAGAAGAAGAAGAAGAAGAAGAAGAAGAAGAAGAAGAAGAAGAAGAAGAAGAAGAAGAAGAAGAAGAAGAAGAAGAAGAAGAAGAAGAAGAAGAAGAGGAGGAGGAGGAGATGAAGGAGAAGGAGAAGGAGAAGGAGAAGGAGAAGAAGAAGAAGAAGAAGAAGAAGAAGAAGAAGAAGAAGAAGAAGAAGAAGAAGAAGAAGAAGAAGAAGAGGAGGAGGAGGAGGAGGAGGAGGAGGAGGAGGAGATGAAGGAGAAGAAGGAGAAGGAGAAGGAGAAGGAGAAGGAGAAGAAGAAGAAGAAGAAGAAGAAGAAGAAGAAGAAGAAGAAGAAGAAGAAGAGGAGGAGGAGGAGGAGGAGGAGGAGGAGGAGGAGGAGATGAAGGAGAAGGAGAAGGAGAAGAAGAAGAAGAAGAAGAAGAGGAGGAGGAGGAGGAGGAGGGAGGAGGAGGAGAAGAAGAAGAAATGTAGATATGCTTTAAAAGCAAATGAAAGAAGTACAAGTCAGTGACAGAGTTAGCTGCAAGCACCCCACAGTGTGCCTTTTTGTCATTCCCCCCCTCAGGGATGACACCCGGGGCGGGACCCCCCCCCCACACACACCCCTTCCTATGCCCCTGGTACAAGTTTTCAGCTACTCTTGGAACTGGCAGTAGGTTGTGCCTTAAGGTAGTGCAAGGAACCTGATCTTTGCAAATTCCTGTGCAAAATGCCATGTGCAAACTTGAATTTAGATTTTGCACTTCTCCATATACTGCAGTTTTCAGCAATTTGGTTATGCCCAGTTATGCATTTGAATGCATATTTTGAGAGTTAGCATACACTGAAATGGTATTAAAAGAGAGAGGAGTATCTCTTCAGCTGCTGTTCCCATATCCCACACTTTTTTTAAAAAAAGCAATTGATCTCTATTTTCTCTTGGGTCTTTCATGCACTCATACATATATAGCTTTTTAACACTTTAATTATTCTGTTTGAAACTGTTAGGCACCCATATTAAGCGTTCCACATGAAGCAATTCCGCCCATATCGAGAGCTGGGTCTGCCACAGGCATTTCGAGACCTGAGGCAAACCATGGTGCTCCCCGGGTCTTGGCAGCAGCTCATCTTTTTAAAATGACACGACATAGTGTACCTAAACAAAGGACTCGGCCCTGTTTTTCCTCCTGCAGGGAAAGCCTGCCTTCCCCAGCCCCCTGCCTCTGCGCTGCAGCTGAGAGATGTATTTGCCATTTAGACCTCCCTGTTTGGTCCCCATGCTCCAGGAGGGTTGCCTTTTGCATTGTTAGAAAGCACTACTTGCATAATTATGCATTTTGAATGGTGTCTTTTTTCCCTTTCTTCTTTTTAAAAAATGCAATCACTTTTTTTTAAAAGGGAAGAAGAACCAAGGTGGATTGATAATGTCACAAGTGCCAGCCAATCAGCAATGTACAGGCAGCAGGGCTCGCTTTGCTCCCTACCAACTCAATTTGCTCATAGTCTTCCAACTCATCCTTGCCTGTCCACTCTACTTCTTCTTTTGCTCCCCCTCTACCCCAACCACACTTTCCTTGGGTCCTGCCTACTTTGTCCCGCTTAATTTGGCCAAACTGGGCTCTGTTGGCCAGATTCTCTAAATTCCTGCATCCATCTGTCTTGAGAGACAACGGAGTATGCCTCCAGAGGGGTGACATCAAAGTGCTGTGTTAGAGACCTCCTCAGGGTGCAAGCCTGAGAAGTTTGTATGGAGGTCCTGGGCTGCCCAGATAGCACAACTACTCTCTTGTCCTCACTGATGTGGTCCAAAGGGAAGCAGAGCAATACGTTTGGCACCAGCTTGGCTGCAGGAGCAGCTGGAAGGAGGCGCCATCCAACCTTCTTAGCATAGCTGCCAAGTTCTCCCTTTTTTTAAGGGAAATTCCCTTATGCTGAATAGGCTTCCTCGCGAGAAAAGGGAAAACTTGGCAGCTATGCTTCTTAGGGACTCCACTCCAGATTTGTGTAGGGTGTACTCCTTAGCCTTTTCTTCTTCCAAAGATATCCAGTAAGGTAGTTGAGGTTTAGGATCAGGTTGATGAGCCCCATCTGCCCCTCACTTCCCCCTACAGTACACACAGAAACCACCTAGGGTTGCCAGACTCAATAGAGGACAAGACTTCTGTGCCTTTAATTGCCCTGCTCTCTTTTGAGTGTGGAAACCTTAAAGAGAAACCAGCAGACCCTTTGTTTAATTTTCAAGCAAAGGGTCTGCTGGTTTCTCTTTAAGGTTTCCAGACTTAAAGGCACAGAAGTCCTGTCCTCTATTGAGTCTGGCAACCCTAAAACCACCTTCTTGACTGTTGGACCCCCTCAATCCAGCGGAACCTGTCTCTACATGCAGAGGAAGTCCCTAACTCACTGTGGGTTTAAGACCCACTGACTACTTGCCACAAGAGCATGATAATTATTAATAAAGAGGTCGCACATAAGATAGTAACCCGCTCTTTGCTATTGGTTGTCTGAAGCATTATACTCAAGTTCTTGCTAGCCCCGTCAAGATCCACAAGATGTTTGAAATGTCTCAGTGCATGACACCAAAACATTACATCCCCAGGACTTTTCTGGCCTTGAGTATAATAATAAATAGCTTTCAGCATTTCTCTGGTAGTAATTAGCAAATCAAAGTTCTATTCTCAGGGAGAACATATTCCTGGCACCAATGCTGGCTTATGATGAATATGTGCAATATAGCCTGATGTTAGTTTGTGGAACTGAGCTCTGGGTTAAAAATAGGGATGGGTGAACATACCCCATCAGTTATCATAAATAGCTTGCTAAGTTAGGAATCCAATGTTAGCTGCTCAGGTGAAAGTTCTTCATTGTTTCAAGATTTTGGGAGTGCCTGATCACCTCATCTGTCTCCTGAGAAATCTCTATGTAGGACAAGAAGCTACAGTTAGAACTGGATATGGAACAACTGATTGGTTCAAAATTGGGAAAGGAGTACGACAAGGTTGTATATTGTCTCCCTGCTTATTTAACTTATATGCAGAATTCATCATGCGAAAGGCCGGACTAGATGAATCCCAAGCCGGAATTAAGATTGCCGGAAGAAATATCAACAACCTCAGATATGCAGATGACACAACCTTGATGGCAGAAAGTGAGGAGGAATTAAAGAACCTTTTAATGAGGGTGAAAGAGGAGAGCGCAAAATATGGTCTGAAGCTCAACATCAAAAAAACCAAGATCATGGCCACTGGTCCCATCACCTCCTGGCAAATAGAAGGGGAAGGAATGGAGGCAGTGAGAGATTTTACTTTCTTGGGCTCCTTGATCACTGCAGATGGTGACAGCAGTCCCGAAATTAGATGGGATTCTTTTCTAGAGTATGATCTGCTTCTGCAAAGAAGGGCTTTATGGGGTGAAAATCCCTTCTGTTTCCAAAACTCAAGTCACCCATATCTCTTTGCCAGTGCTGTGCACTGAACCCCCTTTGAGGTCATCTCAGAGTAATGCCATTTGCCCTATGTAAGGAGGAAAGAAAGGCTGGATCCAAGCCCCTTCTCCTCCACCCAGCCAGTGATGGCAGCTATTGGGGGAGATGCATGCAACCCCCTTCTAATTATGACGAGCCTCTGTTTGGTGATCACATTCACAAAGATCCTCATGCACTGCGAGGATCTATGGACCAGAATGGCCGTGCATTGTCTTTCCAAGGGACTTTTGCCAATGGAAAAGACTGAAATGGGTTCTTAAGAAACAAGCAACAGACTGCTGCTGGGTAAATCAGCTTATGCCACTTCAGAGGCAATAAATACAGTTTACCTGCCTCCCCCCCTTATAGTCACCAGCAGGCAGATAGCGGCTGGCTAATGAAGTTTAGGCCATACCATATGCAGGGTGAGTGACAGGTTGATCTAGGTTCGCTCGACGCCACTGGAGCAGCAGGAGGTATTGACTGATTAAAGTGTTGTGGCTGCAGCATGAGAAATCTGTAGCATGAAATGATGTTTAAATACACGGTACTACATATACCGTGTTTTGAATATTTAATAAAATATCAAAGTTGTTCTCTTTGGTGTTTAAAATATTTATTTCTTAATTTTGGGCTCCCAAAAATAGGGGTCGTCTTATTTCTGTATTTTAATGTTTTGTTGGAAGCTGCCCAGAGTGGCTGGGGGCACCCAGCCAGATGGGTGGGGTATAAATAATAAATTATTGTTATTGTTATTGTTATTGTTATATGGGGGCATCTTATACATGGAAAAATACGGAGATAATAAATAGGACCAACTTGGACTAAAAAATGTCCATCAGAACAGTCCACTCATGAGAGCTGTGTGTAATGTGGGAGTTGTGAACAAACGCACAGCATGCTGTATTTCCACCCCTGCCCCCACAGGAAGAATTTGCAAGCATTTGCAGCTCCCACACCACACAAAACACAGATGAGTTGTTGTTGGCATCTGTCTGTCTTGGGAGATAATGGAGGAGTGCGCCTTCGGGGGTAAAGTCAAACTGTTGGAAGGTTGTGGCTGAAGAGACATGTTTCATTGCAGCTGGGGCAGATGAAGGCGTCCGGTTGTGCTACTGCAGATGCACCCCATGGCGTTTCTTTTCTCTGTGCTCCTCCCAGCGCTCATTCCTCCTCTGGTCACTGCTTTGGATGAACAACCTGACTGCCTGTCTCCAGACACTGCAGTCGTCTGCAAGGGGTTTCCACATGGCGGGGCTGATGTCGCTGGCTTCATGCCACATTTGCAGACATCTTTGTAATGCAGAGTTGGTGCCGGAAGCCAGTGTCCCATAGATCATGTCCTTAGGGATCCTGTCATATTCTGTTGACCAAGCCAGCGTAGATGTCGCTGGGACAGGAGTGTGAACGTGCTGGAAATGTGGGCTTGGGAGAGCACATCTCTGTTCGAAACTCTGTCCTGCCATGTGATACCTCTGGAAGGAGGAAGAGGAGCGGGCGACAGGCATGCACAAGGTAAGAGCATGTCTTTTGGTCCTGTCTTTTGGTTCTGCACTCTAGTGGGAGCTAACTGACTTGTGCCAGAGCAAAAAAAAACCCAAGGCCAGAGAGCAGAAGGTAAAACGGGACATCCGGGAATTGGAATTGGAAGCCGGAGTGGTAAATCCATTCCAGGTTGCCCCACTTAAAACGAGACAGTTTTGCGGTATGTCTTTTTATTTATTTATTTATTTATTTATTTATTTATTTATTTATTTATTTGCAACCTTCTCACGGTTCTGAACACACCCCTGAGTCCTTTTCCTCAAGAGAGCTGAGCCTTGTTCTTTTGCCTCCTGCTTTTCTTCCATTAGCCTTGGAATCTCTCCCCTCTGTTGTCATATCTCTTCTCTCCTGCTTTATCAGCCACTGTGTTCCATCTCCTGTTTAAAATAAGTTTGAGAGGGCGAGAGATGGAGGGGAGAGATCCCACAGGCAGGCTGTGCTCCAGAGAGAAGACAGACATAAGCTTTTAAAAATATAATTTTCAGGGGGGCTGAAGGTGCAGAGTGAATGGGGAATAGGTGCCACAAGCGCAGTAGCTCTAAAAACACTTTCACACCCACCTGCTTTTTCCTTTCTCTTTGCTACAACAGTCAAACCTGGATATCCCCGTTTGTATGGTTGCCGAGGGACAGCTATGGTTCTCTTTTCGTTAAATTTGTAAAAAACATTAAGCCACATAAACAAAAGTGAAGTTGCATCTTTTTCTTTAAATTGGTTTGTTATTTACAGCAGCACATATGCTGGCCCCCTGTCACGGATGCTGTAGTTGAGATTCCTGCATTGCAGGGGGTTGGACTAGATGACCCTCGGGGGTCCCTTCCAACTCTACAACTCTATGATTCTATGTCAAGTTCCACTCCAGAGAGTGGGGAAACAACTGAAGACATGTTTGTTCTGACTTGCTTCCCCAGCTGGATCAATGGGTCTTTACCATTAGTGTCCAATTGTTAGGGTTTTACTCTCGTTCGAAATGCATCTGTTGTCTTTGTGTTTTTAACTGTTTTCAACTATCTTATGTGCAAAATGCCTGGTTAATGAATCAACGGGAAGAAGAAGAGGGAAAGCAAGAGGAAGAAGAGAAATTCATTCGCTGTGATTCCTGCATAGCAGAAACTCTGCAATGCTATGGTTCTATGACCCGACCTGATTTTTTTCTTCCTCTTCATCTACCAGCTATTGGAATCATAGAATCATAGAGTTGGAAGAGACCACAAGGGACATCCAGTCCAACCCCCTGGCAAGCAGGAAATACCATCAAAGCATTCTTGGAGACTGTCTGTGCTCCCATGAGCTCTGATGCTCATCTGCACCAGATCTGAAATTTTGGTTGGTATCCTAGGAATAAACGGCTCAGGACCGCAGTACCTCAAGGACCGCCTCTTTCCATATGAACCCACCCAGATCCTGAGATCATCTTCTGAGGCCCTTCTTTGTGTGCCTCCTTCTCGAGAGGTTTGGAGGGTGGCAATATGAGAACAGGGCCTTCTCTGCAGTGGCTCCCCATGTGTGGAATGCTCTCCCCAGGGAGGTTCGCCTGGCACCTTCATTATACACCTTCGGGTGACGGGCAAAAACGTTCCTTTTTAACCAGGCCTTTGGTTGATCTGATTGACATCCTATGACCTTTTAAAATGTGTTTTGTTGGGGGGGGGGCTATTGGGTTGTTGTTTTCATTTTCATTTTGTATTTTGTGGTTTTATATCTTGATTTTATTCTGTGAACTGCTCTGAGACCCCCGATTATAGGACGGAATATAAATTCTAATAATAATAATAATACCTAGGGCCCAGACCAGTCCCAGCCCACCAGCATCCTGGTCCCTCCTAGATATGACCTGCCAGCCAACCTCCCTGCAGGCTGCCACTCTTGTGCAAGCAAAGCGAAGTCATAGAGGAAATTGCAGGTCACGGGGAGGCGATGAGACTTTCACAAACACCCGTAACTGCAGCCCTCAGCACTTGTGCTTTTATGAAGAGGATGCCCTTTCGCAGTGAGGGATTTATGCTGCCTTATTATCCTGAGCTGCCTGATGGAGGAGAAACACCCTATAAATCTGCAGTCCCTGGCGGACGCTCTCCTGACTGGTCTGCTCTCGCTGCCGAGCCACGAGGCGAGTGCCCTTTCCAGCGTTGGCTGCCAGAGCTAACCGGCAATTTAGATTTCGGAGCGGACAGTGCAGCAGCAGCACGTAATCCCCCCACCCCCCCGGAATCGGGATTTACGAGTGGCAACAGAAGCACGATGCCAAAGAAATCAATTACCCTAAAAGTTTGCATATATGTTCTCCTTCCTGTTCCCTATTAACTTAATGAAGCTCTGTGTACCTGAGGGCCTAGATGGAGCGTGGGGTGCAGGAGGAACAGGAATTGGAGGGTGATTTATTATGCTGCAACAAAATGTTGCAGCATGGTGTGCTCCTCTTCAAGATGCCAGCCAACCACTTCCCCCCCTCCCTTGGTTTTATAACCTGCCCCAGCCAGACGCTCCATTTCTCCATCATAGCCACTGTTGTTTGGGTTTCCCCCTCTTAGCATTTTTTTTTAATCCCTGAAGTTTTTCATTTACCGTATTCACTCAAATGTAATGCACACCTCTTTTGCCAGATCACATCATGGAAATTAGGATGTGCATTAGATTAGATGGCGTGTTACATTTGAGTAAATACGGTATCCTTCTCTCAGGTTCCCTGACAGCTTCTTCTGGTGCCTGGATGGTGCTACTTTGGCTACAGCACGTGACCGAATCAGAAAGCGAGATCACAGGCTTACTGTGTGCCCGGCAAACTAGCACAATAAATGCCTCTTTGGATAGAAGTTGTTGTGTGCAGGAAAACAACTCTGGGGTTGGGGCAACTGGCGAAAGTGTTTTACAATGTTTAAACAGTTCAAATTTTGGTTCCTCTGTTTTGTTTTTGTCGGGTTGAGGTTGGTTAGATGTTTAGTTGGGGTTGGCGGTTATTTTAAGTTGGGTATAACTGCAAACTGTTTATTATTTTTGTTGTTATTGTTATTATTGGTTCTGTTGATTTGCTGCTGTGTTTGTTGCCTGTATAGGATATTCTGGTTTTTTTTAATGTTTGAGGTTTTGTTGTATTTTTATATATTTGTTGTATTTTTATATATGCTGTAAGCTGCCCAGAGTGGCTGGGGAAACCCAGCCAGGTGGGCAGAATATTATATTATTATTATTATTATTATTATTATTATTATTATTATTATTATTAAACAACACAGGAGTCAGACCACTGCTCCATTTAGATAGTATTGTCTACACTGACTGGCAGCAGCTCTCTGGGTATTCAGGCAGGAGCATCTCTCAACCCAACCCAGAGAGGCCAGTGATTGGACCTGGGACCTTCTGAGCTACAGCCCTTTGCCCAATAGATATGCTATCCTGCCTTTTCTAAAAAGCCCTGAAGGCACGTCACTAGAAATGGTGCAGGCTACCTGGCAGCATTCCAGCCTCACTGAATCAGTTTCAGCAGTTCAGATGTGAGGACTCGGGTTCGAATCCTGAGCCTGCAACAACGCTCACGGGTGACTCTCAAAACATTTTAAACTTGGCTCATACTGCTTCATGGGCAACTTTGCAACCATGCCTCAAACTTTCCACATGGGCTGCATCAGTAAGATTTTTGGGGTGGGTGGGGGGGTGGGTCTCACATGGCAGGGCAGAATTTGAAACAAAGATGTGTTCCCACAACTTCCAAGCCCACATTCCCAGCATGTTTACGTTCCTGTCTCAGCAACATCCATGCTGACTTGGTCATGACCACAGAATGGAAGATCGTCAAGCCGTGTGTTCAAAACAGATGTCTAAGGACAGTAAGATTCATGCTAAGGATCAGTGCTCACTAGATAGTGTAGCATGAATCTTACTTACATATTTTGTTGAAAAATATCGGCTGATGAAGACTATTACGAAACAGTAGCATCATTCCAGAGACACTGTCCTTTCGAGGCTTTTGAGACGTCTTCTGTTGAAACTTTTGAAAGACTATTGAGAGGCTTTACTTTTGAAACTTTTGAGACGTCTTCTGTTGATACTTTTGAAAGACTATTGTGAGACTGTCCTTAGACATCTGTTTTGAATACACGGCTTGACGGTCCTCGCTACCACTCTGTTATATTGTACATAAGAACTTTGATTGGCTTACTGCTATAATTTGAATGATATCATTATTCTGTTATATCTTTTCTGCTAACTATTAGCCTACGTGTTGTGTTTGTATTGTTGTGATTAGTTCTTATTGCAACACAGGGGTTTGTTTTTGGTTCACAGAATGGAAGATGGCAGGACCCCCCAAGGACGTGCTCTACGGCAAGCTGGCTTCTGGCACCAGGCCAATTGGCAGACTAACCCTGCATTACAACGATGTCTACAAACGTGGCACGAGGGTTGGCAACATCAACCCTGCCATGAGGCAATCCCTCGCAGACGACAGCAGTGTCTGGAGACAGGGAGGCAAGTTGTGCATCCGTAGCAGTGACCCAAAGAGAAATGAGCATTTTGGGGAGCGCAGAGAGAAGAAATGCCATGATGCCTCTCCAGCAGGACAACTGGACACCTACATCTGTCTCAGCTGTAACCAAATACATCTCTCCTGCATCAGTATCTACAGTCACAGTGGGCGTTGCAATAGAGCGGTTCATAAAAAACATTTTTGAAAATTCCTGCTCCAAAGGTCTTATCTCACTACACTTGGTTTGAACAGAGACATAGGATTCTTATCTCATTATACATGATAAAGTGATCTTCAGCCATTTCAACCCTTGCTTTTTCATGCAAAACCATTTGCAGTCATTTTCAGTCATCAGCAGCAATCAGTCAGTCAATCACCCACTTCCACCACCCTTCTTTGTGATACCCCCTCCCCACCCCACCCCTCCCCACCCCTTCTCCACATAAGCGCCTGGGGACTCCTATTTCAGTGTATCTGAAGAAGTGTGCATGCACACAAAAGCTCATACCAAAATAAAAACTTAGTTGGTCTTTAAGGTGCTACTGAAGGATTTTTTTCTATTTTGCTTCGACTCAGACCAACACGGCTACCTACCTGTAACTACATTTGGGATTATATAGCCATATCTGAAATTTTATGCATGCCAGTTAATAAATTGACCCTTCTCCACGAAAATAGCTGTTTACTTGGCCGTTTTCCTATGTCATGAAGGCTGAAATTTCAATTCAGTGGAACAGGGTCAAGATACTAACTAAATAAAAAAATTCCTTCCAGTAGCACCTTAGAGACCAACTAAGTTTGTCATAGGTATGAGCTTTCGTGTGCATGCACACTTCTTCAGATACACTGAAACAGAAGTCACCAGACCCTTATATATAGTGAGAGAGTGGGGTAGGGTATTACTCAGAAGGGTGGTGGGAATGGGTGATTGGCTGATAGGTGTGGTAAACCTGTGGACGACTGTTAACGACTGCAATTGGTCTTACAGGGAAAAGCAAGGGGTGAGGTGGCTAAAAATAGCATTATCATGTATAATGAGATAAGAATTCAATGTCTCTATTCAGACCAGGTCTCTCCATGGTTTTAATTTTTTTAATAAGTTGCAATTTAGCAACTTCTCTTTCCAGTCTATTTCTGAAATTCTTTTGTAATAAGACACACACTTTGAGATCTTGCATAAAATTTCAGATATAGCTATATAATCCTTAGTGTAGTAGGATAAGACCTTTGGAGCAGGCTTTTTTTTAAAAAAAGTTTTTTATGAGCCGCCCTAGCGCTGCAACCTTCCAACAGCTTGACCTCACCCCCAAAGGTGCCCTCCATTGTCTCTCCAGACAGACGGATTCCAGCAACTGCTTCATGCTGAACTAAAAGGACAAGGGGGGGAGCAAAGTGGGTGCAGAGCTTGTTTGGATGATCCTTGCAAGACCTAGATTAACTTGCCACGCGGTGCAAGCCAGGCCATTGCCAACTGCAATGCTTGAGGGACATCCTGATAACACCTAGTGGTAACAAAAGCAAGCATTGGTTGAAAAATCCTCGCTCATGGTTTTGGCAGGCTTGAGTTTCTTTCTCAAGGGCAGAAACGCCTCTCCATCTCTCTGCTTGGCCTCGGGAATGTGGGAGGCCTCGGTCTGGCTAACACAATGTTCCAACGTGAAGAAGATACAAGATTTGTTGCTCCGTGCAGCTAGCGGCAGCAGGCCATCTCCAGGAGTCTCCCTGCACCCCAATCAAACACATCAATCCCCTAACACAACGGAAAACCGTTTCCCCAGGCAACCTGCCCCCTGATCTGCCAGGACTGAATTTTAGTGAGGGGAACTGAGGTTGAGTGAATGAATCAGGAGACAGAAATTTTCGATGCAAATGTGGAATAAAATTAAGAAAGAGATCGCATCTCTGGGCTGGAGCTCATTTCTTCAGCAATTGGCTTAAAATCCTTTTTATTTTCTGTTTATTCCCCTATAAGGCTAAGATTTCCCTATTTTGGTTTTAAATATTTCCCTTCTACTTTTACCCAAGCTAGTTTTCAGTTTGGATCATTCTGGATCCCACGCACTGGATCCTGGATTCCTCTTTCCCAACATCTCCCCCTGAGCGCACGGGGGCCCTTTCCACAGATCTCTGCTTGGACAGGTAGCTATAATTGACCCTCCTCCTTAATCTTCAAGTTAAACTGATATGAGGCTGGAAATTTAGTCAGCTTTCAACAAGTTTGAGCCGGTGAAAGTAAAAAGAGGAAGGACTCTACATGCTCATACTGATATTTTCCATTTATATAATGTTCTTACATTCCATTTCTATGTTACGGTACTTTAATTCATATATTTCAGCTATTGCTGGATTCGTATGCTGGGTTTGTATTGTTTTTATCATTTCTCTGCTTTGATTTAATTATAACCTTTCCAAATTATTTTTCCTGTGACACCTTTTTTCTGAGCAAGCTCAGTAAAACCAGATTTAATAAACTGTTTCCCCTCAGCTAAGCAGAAATTACTGTTATCCTCCAAGTATAGTCTTGTCACTTTTATGCAGGTTATTTGGTCAAATGTCATGTTGATGTGCCTGAAATCATGTTTACTTGAACAAATCTTCTCTATCTTTACCTTGGGTTGTTCTATGTATAAACTTGCTCAGACATCGTCATGCTAGAACAGGCTTCCTCAACCTTGGCCCTCCAGATGTTTTGAGACTACAATTCCCATCATCCCTGTCCACTGGTCCTGCTAGCTAAGGATCATGGGAGTTGTAGGCCAAAAACATCTGGAGGGCCGAGGTTGAGAAAGCCCTCCCCTTTGCATTCCTTGCAGTTAGTTGCTGCAGCAGACATAAAGATGCATAGCAAATAACCCCCAAAATTGTTGACCCGATTTTTCAATTGACTTGCCTAAGATCCAGGACAAAGCTTCACCTTTCAGAAATCCCCCCCCCCCCCGAACATCAATTCCACCTTTGAAATCCTGCTAATGTCCTGGAAAATCCGGACATATGGCAGCCCTAGCATAGCATGATGTAGGGCAGGCATGTCAAACCTGCGGCCCTCCAGATGTTTTGGACTGCAATTCCCATCTTCCCCAACCACTGGTCCTGCTAGCTAGGGATCATGGGAGTTGTAGGCCAAAACATCTGGAGGGCCGCAGGTTTGACATGCCTGATGTAGGGTATCATCACATGGGGAGGACTTGCTAACAGTGGGCGATTCCAGGCTGCCGCTGTTTGCAGGGGGGTGGGTCCCGACCACATCCTGGCAAATTCAGATTGTGCAATTAAAGTTGATTTGATCTTTTGGGGGTAAGGAAAGTGATGGGGAAATGCCCTGGAAAGTGTGGGGTGACAGTTGCATCCTCCCTGCAAAAAAGATCAGGATAAATGCTTAATAATACAGGTGGAGGAGAAATTCGATTCAGTTCAGATCCTACAGTAAACGAGCCTATGTTGCCCTTTCCAAAAACAGGTTGAGAACTGAAAAACAGCCATCCTTTGAAATTCACACTTCTCTAAATTTTGCCATGTGTACAAGTATTGTGTACAAAAATGCACTTACCACTGGGCAAAAGATTCCTGTATTGCAGGGGGCTGGGCTAGATGACACTTGTGGTCCCTTCCAACTCTATGATTCCATGATTCTGTTTGTGTGAGACCAGTGATTGTAGTGGTGAATTTTGAAGTGCAGGCGTTCACCCTGTCAGCTCCCAAGGACAGTTTAAAAAAGAAGGCAGCTCTGTTGATCCAGTACATGCACACACTGTCTACAATGACTTGCTCATCAGGTACAGGTAGGTAGCCTTGTTCGTCTGACGCCTTGCTTTTTCCTGCAAGACCAATTGCAGTTGTTAACAGTCGTTAACAGTCATCAACAGGTTTACCACTCCTATCAGCCAATCACCCATTCCCATCACCCCTCCCCACCCTCTGACTATACATAAGGGTGTGGTGACTTCTGTTTCAGTGTATCTGAAGAAGTGTGCATGCACACAAAAGCTCATACCTACGGTATGACAAACTTAGTTGGTCTCTAAGGTGCTACTGGAAGGATTTTTTTATTTTTGCTCATCAGGGTTGTACAATGGGGTGTCTTTCCCCCAATCCTATCTGGAAAAACACCAGGGATCAAAACTTCGCAACTTCTATATGCAAAATTGATCCTCTACC